>NC_082658.1:53722031-54057196 GCF_028023285.1 Balaenoptera ricei | reverse complement strand
TTTTTTTTTTTTTTTAATCTTTTTTTATTGAAGTATAGTTGATGTAGGGCCTCAAGTTTTATTCCCCAGAGACAATCGCCAAAACTACCAGCAGTTCTTATAAATGCAGAATGTGTGTGTTTGTGTGTGCGCTTGTGCACACGCGCATACAGGTATACACATACACACTTACCTTTTTTCTTATATATATGAGTATATGTATATATAAGGCATACCTCAGAGATATTGCAGGTTCAGTTCCAGAACACAGCAGTAAAGCGAATATCACAATAAAGCGAGTCACACGAATTTTTTGGTTTCCCAGTGCATATAAAAGTTGTGTTTACACTATACTGTAGTTTATTTAATGTGCAATAGCATTATGACTAAAAAAAGAGAATATACATATCTTAATTAAAAAATACTTTATTGCTAAAAAATACCGTCATCTGAGCTTTCAGTGAGTCATAATCTTTTTGCTGGTGGAAGGTTTAAAATATTGGGAGAATTACCAAAATGTGGCTCAGAGACACAAAGCAAGCAAATGCTCTTGGAAAATGGTGCCAATAGACTTGCTCGAAACAGGGTTGCTACAAGCCTTCAATTTGTAAAAAATGCAAGCACAATAAAGAGAAGCACAATAAAATGAGGTACACCTGTGTGTGTGTGTGTGTGTGTGTGTGTGTGTGTGTGTATTCTTTTGCACCTTGCTTTTTTTTCACTTAGTTTATCTTAAAGGAAACTTAATGGTCACATTTTTTTTTTTTTTTTGGCTGCACCACGCGGCATGCGGAACTTCCCCAACCAGGTATCAAACCCGCGGCCCCTGCAGTGGAAGCGCAGAATCTTCACCACTGGACCGCCAGGGAAGTCCCTGGTCACTTTTAAAATATCACTAAAATGTCCCACTTGCCCCCCACAAGTTAGATGGTGATTTTCAATGACCAAAGAGAAGTCTCAGCCCTACAGCAAAATAAATCTCTAAGTCAGGCAAAGGACAATTCTCCCTTTGCCTTTCATGAAAGAATCATAGGTCCCCAGTAGGTCTGAAATCAGGTCTGGAGGCAGGACTGGGAGAAGAAAGAAGGAAAAACCTCAAGGTGCGTGGGGCAGTCAGACCTGAGTCAGGCTCCGTGCTCTTAGTCTGACTGTCCACAGCCTTGCTGTTCTCCCTGCCCAGGCACCTTTGAACCCGTGGGGAAAAGTCCCGATCCATTTCTGAGTGTTGTAGACCCTACTTCTCCTCTATTACTGCAGGAGTTCCCAAACACAACCTGCACGCTGGGGTTTGCCCTGGACCCGAAGGAAGCGCTTGGGTACCCCGGACGGTGTGTGTGCAACATGTGTGAGAAGGTTACCTTTGTTGGGAAGGCTTTTCCTTCATTCTGAAATTATTTCCTTCCTTGTTTTCTTCTTTTTCTTTCTTTTTTTTTTTTAAATAAAATGATGTTGATAGTGTTCCCCTTGCCAAATATCTTTATTGACAAAACGGAAAGACAAGTATTTGTATTAGAAAAATGTTCTAAAATATATGTTGGGCTCCAAAATTTAGATTTCCCGGGTAGTAAAATTGAGAATAAAAATGTTGGGAAGCACCATGTTGTCATACAGTGAGCCCCTTTGTCAACACAGCCTGTCTACCCTGTTGCTACAGACTGCTCTCCTTGCCCCATTCCTGTTCGTGGAAATTCTCATCATCCAGGCTCAGCTCAGAATGCCACGCCTGCAAGCACAGAGAGGTTAATAAGAGAAGAGGCGTACCTCAGAGATATCCCCTAGTAGTATGAGAATGACGAAGGTCATATTACAAAATTGTGGGAAGGGGGAGAGTGGAAGGATTATTCAATAAATAAATGGGAAGTACAAGTGACCAGTAAGCATATGGAAAAAGTGCTCTCTCTGAATAGGTATCAAAGAAAGACAAAGGAAAGCATATTCTATCAATATTTTTGGTTGGTTAGAATTCAGGGAAAGTCTCAAACCCTGCTGGCATAAATTGGGAGATGAAAGAAGGATCTAGTTACCAACAAAAGGAAAAGAAACACTGGGTAGGTAAAAACAGCAAGGGCCCATTGCAAAAGTTTTCAAATTCTGGTCTTTTTTTTTTTTTTTTCTGGATAAATTCCCAGAAATACAATTATTGGGTGAAAGGGTATGGACACATTTAAGGTTCTTGTTTCTTTCCCAAATGATGCTGATTTATCCTCCCATTAGTACAGGAGAAAACCAAGCTTTGAAAATTAAAGATAAAATAACCTATGAACCAAGTGAAAAAGTATAACAGGACTTTGACTATATCTAAGCAAACTGTTGAGTGCTTGGGAATCTCAGGGAGTCTAGTCCTGGCTCTGGGTTCTGGGCTTGGCTTGGACACCAAACTGAGCTGTGAGCAAAACTCCTGCTTTCTGTGTCTCATCTTGTACAAGTACTAAAAGAGAGTCTTGGATTAGCTGATTTTAAAAGTCTCTTGCAGCATTAATATTTTACAACTCTAGGGACTTCCCTGGCAGTCCAGTGGTTAAGACTTCACTTTCCAATTCAGGGGGTGTGGGTTTGATCCCTGGTTGGGGAGCTAAGATCCCACATTCCTCGTGGCCAAAACACCAGAACATAAAATAGAAGCAATATTGTAACAAATTCAATAAAGACTTTAAAAATGGTCCGCATCAAAAAAAAATCTTTAAAAAAATTTTATAACTCTATAATAGCAGTTTCTATACAGCTTTCAAAGGTTTGGAGCATTTAACAGAGGAGTAATAGCTGACATTGTTTGTTTCTAGGAGCCAGGACAAGTTGATACCCAGTGGAAGGAGTCCTGAGCGGGAGAAGTGCATGAAATGTCTGGTGTCAGCCTGTGGATGACCAGCCTTGTTCATTGGTACATGTAAGACCTCCTTTGGGTACCCCTACAATTACCTGGGGGAGCACTTTGCCTGGATTTATGGGTCCACATTGTGAGGTAGAGGCAAGATCTGCTACTGAAGACAGAAGAGCACGCATATTGATTAGGTATGTCCTAACTGTACTTTTAGTCAACAGTTATTTATAGAACACTTGTTCTGTGCCAGGCACTGTCCTAGGCTCTAAATATTTAACAGTAAGAAAAAAAGCCTTTCCCTCAATGAACATTCTCATGGAAGGAAAAAGCAATAAAGAAAGCAAATAAGTGAAATAAATAGTATGTCAGATGGTGACAAATTCTATGGAGAAAAATAAAGCAAAGAAAGAGAATGAGGGAGCTGTGGGAAAGATCACAATTTTTATTTTTTTAATTTTAATTTTATTTTTTAAAATTAATTTATTTTTGGCTGCGTTGGGTCTTTGTTGCTGCACGCGGGCTTTCTCTAGTTGCGGCGAGTGGGGGCTACTCTTCGTTGAGGTGCACGGGCTTCTCATTCCGGTGGCTTCTCTTGTTGCGGAGCACGGGCTCTAGGCACACGGGCTTCAGTAGTTGTGGCACGCAGGCTCAGTAGTTGTGGCTCGCGGGCTCAGTAGTTGTGGCACACAGGCTCAGTAGTTATGGCACACAGGCTTAGTTGCTCCGCAGCATGTGGGATCTTACCAGACCAGGGCTCCAACCTGTGTCCCCTGCATTGGCAGGTGGATTCTTAACCACTGTGCCACCAGGGAAGTACACAATTTTTAAATTTTTTAGAGCAGTTATAGGTTAACAGCAAAGTTGAGAAGAAGGTACAGAGATATCCCATGCCAAGCCTCCCACATTAACAGCATCCCCCGTCAGCTTGGTACGTTTGTTACAATTGATGAACCTACATTGACACATCATCAACATGTTCCAAAGTCCATAGTTTACATGAGGGTTCACTCTTGGTGTTGTACATTCTGTGCATTTGGACAAATGTATGATGACATGTATCCACCATAGTATCATACCGACTTGATACAGGGAGGAGGAGGTATTGAATAATATCCTCCAAACTGAGAAGGAACTTTGAGACAGAAAAACGAAGCAGGCAACTCCAAAGTACAATTATGAAGTTTATTGTGGGGAACTTACATATGGGCAGGAAGACTTGGGCAGATGGACAATCCAGAGGGTACAAGGGGATGTAAAGTGGCCAAAGCTAATAATAGAATCTGACTACCAAGTGAGAAGCATGGCTGCACAGACTAGAACCTGGGTTTTTCCTCCCCCCGGGGGGGTATCATGACCATTAACTATCTGCACCAGCAAAAGACATTCTTCCAGCTTTCGTATCAGATGAAGGTAAGGGTAAAAGTTGATAGGAAACTTATCTGGCTTGGGCGCATTCTTTGTGAACACAGAAAGGCGAGGGAATAGAACTGCGGTCCTAAAGTGGAGCTGACAGAATGGAGTCAGTGTGGTGTGGTTCAGCCACACAAGAGCATTTTCACTGCCGGAAAAATCCTCTGTGCTCTGCTTATTCATCCCACCCTTCCTCCTAACCTCTGGCAACCGCTGATATTTTTACTGCCTCCATAGTTTTGCCTTTTCCAGCCTGTCATAGAGTTAGAGTCATACAGTATGTAGCCTTTTCAGATTGGCTTCTTTCACTTAATAATATGCATTTAAGTTTTCCTCATGTCTTTTCATGGCTTGATAGCTCATTTCTTCCTAGCAATAAATAATATTCCATTGTCTGGATGTGCCACAGTTTATCCATTCACCTACTGGAGGACACCTTGGTTGCTTCCAAGTTTTGGCAATTGTTGATAAATTTGCTTTAAGCACCCATGTGCAAGTTTTTGTGTGGACATAAGTTTTCAACTCCTTTGGGTAAATACTGAGAACATGATTGATGGAGCATATGTTAAGGGTAGGTTTAGTTTTGTAAGAACTGTCAACTGCCAACTGTCTTCCAAAGTGGCTGTACCATTTTGCATTCCTATCAACAGTGAGTGAGAGTTCCTTTTGCTCCACATTCTTGCCAGCATTTGGTGTTGTCAGTGTTCTGGATTTGGGACATTCTAATAGGTATGTTAGTGGTATCTCATTGTTGCTTTAATTTGCATTTCTCTGATGACATATGACATGGAGCATCTTTTCATATGTTTGTCACTTGTGTATGTTCTTTGGTGAGGTGTCTGCTAAGCTCTTTAGCCCATTTTTTAATCAGGTGGTTTGTTGTCTTATTCTTGAGTTTTAAGAGTTCTTTGTATATATATATATTTTTTTTTTTT
Source organism: Balaenoptera ricei (assembly GCF_028023285.1). Lineage (NCBI taxonomy): Eukaryota > Metazoa > Chordata > Mammalia > Artiodactyla > Balaenopteridae > Balaenoptera > Balaenoptera ricei. The sequence goes on along the minus strand of NC_082658.1, from coordinate 54,052,054 downwards.
AATTTATTTTATTTATTTATGGCTGTGTTGGGTCTTCGTTTCTGTGCGAGGGCTTTCTCTAGTTGTGGGAAGCGGGGGCCACTCTTCATCGCAGTGTGCGGGCCTCTCACTATCGCGGCCTCTCTTCTTGCAGAGCACAGGCTCCACACGCACAGGCTCAGTAATTGTGGCTTACGGGCCCAGTTGCTCCGCGGCATGTGGAATCTTCCCAGACCAGGGCTCAAACCCGTGTCCCCTGCATTGGCAGGCAGATTCTCAACCACTGCGCCATCAGGGAAGCCCAGGAGTTCTTTGTATATTTTAACAGTCCTTTATCACATATATCTTTTGATTTTCTCACATTCTGTCACTTGTTCTTTCATTCTCTTGACAGTACCTTTCACGGAGCAGAAGATCTTAATTTTAGTAAAGTCCAGATAATCAATACTTTCTTTCATGGCTCATGCCTTCAGTGTCATATCTTTAAAATCATCACCAAAGCCAAGGTCATCTAGATTTTCTCCTATGTTATCTTCTAGAAATTTTATAGTTTTGCATTTTATATTTAGGTCTGTGATCCATTTTGAGTTAATTTTTGTGAAGAGTGTAAGGTTTGTAGATTCTAGATTCATTTTTTTTTACATGTGAATATCCAATTGTTCGAACATCACTTGAAAAAAACTATATTTTCTCCATTGTATTCCTTTGCTTCTTTGTCAAAGATTGGTTGACTATATTTATATGGTTCTATCTGGGCACTCTATTCTGTTCCATTGATCTATTTGTCTATTCATTTATCAATGCCACAATGTCTTGATTACTTAGCATTATAGTAAGTCTTGAAGTCACATGGTGTTGGTCCTCCAACTTTTTTCTTCTCAATATTTATTGGCTCTTCTGGGCCTTTTGCCTCTTTAGAATCAGCTTGTCAATCTTTATAAAATAACTTGCTGGGATTTTGATTGGGTTTGCATTGAATCTATAGATCAAGTTGAGAAGAACTGACATCTTGACTATATTGTCTTCCTATCCAGGATCATGGAATACCTCTCTGATTATTTAGTTTTTCCTTGATTTCTTTGAACAGTATGTATGCAATTTTCCTCATACAGATCTTGTATGTATATTTTTAGATTTATATCTAAGTATTTAATTTTTGAGGTGCTAATGTAAATGGTATTGTGCTTTTAATTTCAAATTCCGCTTGTTCATTGCTGGTATATAGGAAAGTGATTGACTTTTGTATGTTAACCTTGTATCTTGCAACCTTGCAATAATAGCTTATTAGTTCCAGGAGCTTTTGTTGTCAATTCTTTCAGATTTTTCTACATTAAACAATCATGTCATCTGTGAATAAGGACAGTTTTATTTCTTCCTTCCCAAGTGGTATATCTTTTATTTCCTTTTCTTGTCTTATTGCATTAGATTTCCATTACAATGTTGAAAAGGAGTAGTGAGAGAGGACATCTTTGCCTTGTTCCCGATCTTAGTGGGAAAGCTTCAAGCTTTTCACCATTAAGTATGATGTTAGCTGCAGGGTTGTTGTTGTTGTCATTGTTGTTTAGATATATATTTTTTAAATTAATTAATTAATTTAAAAATTTTTGGCTGCACTGGGTTTTCCTTGCTGTGCACGGGCTTTCTCTAGTTGCGGTGAACGGGGACTACTCTTTGTTGCGGTGCATGGGCTTCTCACTGCGGTGGCTTCTCTTGTTGCAGAGCATGGGCTCTAGGTGTGCGGGCTTCAGTAGTTGCGGCACGTGGGCTTCAGTAGTTGTGGCTCGCGGGCTCTAGAGTGCAGGCTCAGTAGTTGTGGTGCACGGGCTTAGTTGCTCTGTGGCATGTGGGATCTTCCCAGACCAGGGCTCAAACCCCTGTCCCCTGCACTGGCAGTTGGATTCTTAACCACTGCACCACCAGGGAAGTCCCAGGTATTCTTTATTAAGTAGAGGAAGTTCCCTCTATTTCTAGTTTGCTGAGGGTTTTTTTTTTATCATGAATGCATGTTGGATTTTGTCAAATGCTTTTCCTGAATTTGATATTAATATGATCATGTGATTTTTCTTCCTTAACCTGCTCATGTGATGGATTATATTAATTGATTTTCAAATGTTGAACCAGATTTGCATACCTGGAATAAACCCACTTAGTCATGGCATATGATTCTTTTTATACATTGTTGGATTCTATTTGCTAATATTTTGTTGAGGATTTTTGCATCTATGTTTATGAGAAAAATTGGTCTGTAGTTCTCTTTTCTTTGGTTTTGCTGTTAACGTGATTCTGGCCTCATAGAATGAGATAGGAAGTATTCCCTCTGCTTCTATCTTTTGAAAGAAATTGTGGAGAACTGGTATAATTTCTTCCTTAAATATTTGGGAGAATTCATCAATGAACCCAAACTACTTTCTGTTTTGGAAGGTTATTAATTATTTATTCAATTTCTTTAATAGAAACAGGCCTATTTCTATTCTTCTTGGGTGAGTTTTGGCATATTGTGTCTTTCAAGAAATTGATTCATTTTATCTGAGTTATCAAATTTGTGGGAATAGGGTTGTACATAGTACTCCTTTCTTATCCTTTTAATGTCCATGAGCTTTGTAGTGATGTCCCCTCTTTTACTTCTGTTATTAGCAGAACACTCTTTTTTTCTTAGTCAGCCTGGCTAGAGGCTTGTCAATTTTATTGATCTTTTTACTGTTTTTTACTTTTTACTTTTTAATTTTTTTTGGCTGTGCCACGTGGCATGCAGAATCATAGTACCCTGACCAGAGGTAGAACCTATGCCCTCTGCAGTGGAAGTGCAGAGCCCTAACCACTGGACCACCAGGGATTTCCCTTTATTAATCTTTTTAAAGAATCAGGGGCTTCCCTGGTGGCGCAGTGGTTAAGAATCCACCTGCCAATGCAGGGGACATGGGTTCGATCCCTGGTCCGGGAAGATCCCACATGCCACGGAGCAACTAAGCCTATGTGCAACAACTACTGAGTCTGCGCTCTAGAGCCCGCGAGCCACAACTACTGAGCCCTTATGCCACAACTACTGAAGCCTGCGTACCTAGAGCCTTTGCACCACAATGAAGGGTAGCCCCCACTTGCCACAACTAGAGAAAAGCCCGGGCGCAGCAATGAAGACACAAAGCAGCCAAAATAAATAAATAAATTAATTAATTAAATTTAAAAAAAAAGAATCAGCTTTTGTTTCATTGATTTTCTCTATTGATTTCCTGTTGTCAATTTTATTGATTTCTGCTCTAATTTTTTTTTTTTTTTTTTGACTGTGTTGGGTCTTCGTTGCTGCACGTGGGCTCTCTCTAGTTGTGGCCAGCGGGGGCTACTCTTCGTTGTGGTGTGTGGGCTTCTCATTGTGGTGACTTTTCTTGTTGCGGAGCATGGGCTCTAGGCACGTGGTCTCAGTAGCTGTGGTGCACAGGCTTAGTTGCTCCATGGCATGTGGGATCTTCCCGGATCAGGGATCGAACCCATGTCCCCTGCACTGGCAGGTGGATTCTTAAACACTACACCACCAGGGAAGTCCCTCTGCCCTAATTTTTAAAAAAATAATTAATTAATTAATTTATTTATGGCTGTGTCAGGTCTTAGTTGTGTCTCTCGGGATCTTCGTTCAGCAGGCAGGCTCTTTGTTGTGGTGTGCAGGCTTCTGTCTAGTTGTGGTGCACGGGCTCCAGAGCATGTGGGCTCTGTAGTTTGTGGCACGCGGGCTTAGTTGCCCCAAGGTATGTGCGATCTTAGTTCCCCGACCAGGGATTGAACCTGTGTCCCCTGCATTGGAAGGCAGATTCTTAACCACCGGACCACCAAGGAAGTCCCTCCGCTCTAATTTTTATTAGTTCATTTCTTCTCTTACTTTAGATTTAATTTGCTCTTCTTTTTCTAGTTTCCTAAGGTGTAAGCTTAGATGATTGATTTTAGATCTTCTTTTCTAATATATTCGTTCAATGCTATAAATTTCCCTCTAAGCACTGCTTTCACTGCATCCTATAAATTTTGATAAGTTGTGTTTTAATTTTCATTCAATTCAAAATATTTTTAAAATTCTCTTGAGATTTTTTCTTTCTTTTTTTTAAAATTTATTTAATTTATTTATTTTTGGCTGTGTTGGGTTTTTGTTGCTGCATGCAGGCTTTCTCTAGTTGCGGTGAGCAGGGGCTACTCTTTGTTGCAGTGCATGGACTTCTCATTGCAGTGGCTTCTCTTGTTGCAGAGCATGGGCTCTAGACGCGTGGGCTTCAGTAGTTGTGGTGCAGGCTCAGTAGTTGTGTGCTCCACGGCATGTGGGATCTTCCTGGACCAGGGCTTGAACCCGTGTCCCCTGCATAGGCAAGCGGATTCTTAACCACTGTGCCACCAGGGAAGTCCCACCCCTAGAGTTTTTAACTCTTAGACTTGTTCACACTCTCAGAATTGCCTCCAGTAATTCATCAATTTCAGTTCAGGCTTCCCTAGCCCAGCACTGGTTCCAGTGGAGGTTTCTGCTCCAGTATGTTGTGATTCTCTGTATTTGCCTGTCTCTCCAATTTTGGGGGGCAGTCGTTTGCCCTGTGACCTCACTTCTCTTATGGATCTTAGGAGAGTTTTTGATTTTTCAGCTTGTTTAGCTTTTTACTTGTTGTTAGGATGGAGTGGCAATTTCCAAGCTTTGTACATGTGGAACTAGAAACTGCAACAGATTACAGTTTTAAGTAATGAACTCTCTTGACTTCCTTGCTCTATCATAACCTTATCACCCGCCTGAATTCACATCTCTTCATCTGTCTCTTTTCTAGATTCCAGGATTTTTTCAATTTAATTTTTAAAATAACCAGTACATTTGTGTGGTACAGAAAACAAAACAAAAGGGCATCAGAACGAAGTTTTTCTCCCTAGAATAAGGATCTCCATCCTTTTAGAGACAGGCTGTGCATATACAATCAGATTTGTGGGGTTTTTCTTCCTTTGTTTTTGTTTGTGTGCTTTTGGTTACACAAATGGTAATGTTCAGTAAAGACTATTCTGAACCTTATTTTTATTTTTAAGATAGTTTCATATTGGTTTATAAAGAGCTTCCTCATTCTTAGTCGTGGCTACAAGGTATCCCATTTTATGCATGTATCATAATTTATCTAACCACTTCCCTGTGGATCCATTTAGACTGTTTCAAACCATTTGCTATTATGAACAATGTTGCACTAAATAACTTTGTACGATTGTGATTTTACACACAATAAAGCCTATCTGTAGAACACATTCTTAGAAGTAGAATTGCTCAGTCAAAGGTGCATGCATTTTTCATTTGGGAAAATTTGCTCTCCCTGGAATTTGTACCAGTTGGCATTCTTCCAGCAATGAACAAGGGCTCATGTCCCCACCTTGCCTCACCAACAAAGTTTTATGAGGTTTTTGTTTTTGTTTTTAATCTTTACCAATGAGTTAGGTGAAAATATGACATGAGTGGCCGAAAAATGTACACCATACTCCATATAGAGTAATTCATACTGGAGAAAAATCATATAAACCTAATGAATACCAGAGTTTTCAAAGGGAAAATGGAATTCGTTAGGTATTATTGAATTCATAGTGGAAAAAACCTTAGGAATGTAAGGAATGTGGGGAAACTTTTTAGGTGGCAATCTTGACTTGCTCAACATCAAGAGAATTCACAGTGGAAATACGCCATAGGAATGTAATGAGTGTGGGAAAAGTTTCTGGAAGAGTTCATACATTGTTCAACATCAGAAAATTCATTTGAGAGAAACCTCTATGAGTACATTGAGTGTGGAAGAACCCTCAGCTACAGCTTAGGTCTCACCGAACATCAATGAATTCACACTGGAAAAAAATCTTATGAATGTAAGGAGTGTGGGGAAACATTTAGATATAATTCAGCCTTACCAGTTCAGAGACTTCATGTTAGGAGAGAAACCTTGTAAATGTAATGACTGCAGGAAAGCCGTTCCTCAGAGCCCGCATCTTATTCTGCATCACTGAGTCTACTCATGAGAGAAACCCTATAATTTATTGAATGTGGTAAAACCTTTAATCAGCTCTTGAGTCTTATTCAACATCAAAGAATTCATTCTGGAGAGAAACCCTGTGAATAACATCACAAGTGCTGGAAGGCCTTCGGTTATAGTTGAAACCCGGAGAATTCATATGGGAGAGAAACTGGCTGTAATAAATGTGGAAATGTTCTCTGACCTAGGTCAAGCTTTACAGCAACATCAAAGAATTCATTTCAGGGAAGAATCCTATGAATGTAATGAACGTGAGGATACCCTCAGTTAGACCTGTGCCTGCAAATCTGCTTTGTGAAAAAAAGATGATAAAAACTTGAGCAATTGGAATGTCTCTGTATTTATTTTGTGACGCGAAGCTGCTAGCTGATTTCTGTATGCACTGCCTTGGTTCATGTATTTCTTATGCGAATAATGGATCAAATGGTAAACCTGGAAGTAAGTTTGTCTACAGTTCCTCTTTCTATATCATCAGAAGTGCCACATCAGTTGGAAAAGCACTGGTTGCAATTCTTGGAAATTAATGGAAACATTCTGACTTGTCATGCCATGTAAGTAGCTCAGTCGTCCTTGTCAATAAGGGTCAAAGCTCCTGATAGTTCTTGTAGTAATTTCCTACCTGGAATCAGGGAAATGCAAGAAGGCCTTGAATTGAAGGGTCCTGGCAAATTTTCTCCTGCCAAGTAGTTTATACTGGGAAGAAAGATTCCAGGGTGCTGTGGTAAAAGAGCCCTTATGCCTTTGAAACTGTTGAAGGGTAGAGGGGCCCTGGTAAAAATGAGAGAAGTGGATGCTGGCATTAAAGTTATTTTCTGGTATTTAATGTTGATTGAATTACCCATTGGGATGGTGTATATTAAAGAGGAGGAAATGAAGATGCATTCATGCTCATATGAATTAATGCTTGACTCTTTCCCAGGACCTGGCTTCTGTGTTTCTTCTCATACCTGCCCACGCAAAACTGAGGGATACAGGTTCCCGTGCAGAGACTCTTTCAAGACAAAATGTGGTGCCTGGACGAGAGTGAGTGCCTGGGGTACAGAATTTACAGAGGCACTCGCTCTCTTGCATGACCCTAAGAGTGATGCCACCTTAAATATTGTGGCCTTGTGCCTCACTTGCCTCATCCTACTCCTGGCCCTGGAGGGAAGCCCTAGAGCCTGAATGCCTTGCTTGGAGGGGACTAAATGGAAATCTGGATCTTGGGGGTCTTGGAACAGCTGGAGGAGAGAGAAAGGGATGGAAGGAAAAATGAAGGAAACACTTGGGAGGAAGCTAGCCAAGGGAAAGAGCTGTAGGAGGGGACTTAGTCACAGAGCCACAGCTGGAAAAACTGGGCAGCTCTAAGACACAGATCTCACATCTCCAGAGGCGCCAGTATTGGCCCTCCCTATATTCATTGACTCATTTACTGAGTGCTGCCATGCTAGACACATTGCTGTTAGAAATATGCTTTGATTGGTCTCTTTCCAAGGAAGTCTTCAGAAGCTAGCTCAGGTAATGGTTCTTTATTATAAAGATATTAGGTTTATTATTATTATTAATTTTTATGGCTTTATTGTAAAAATAGAGGGAGAACTCAGCAGGTCTGGGCTGCACAAACTCTGCACATTCCCAAGATTTTCAAGACTGGCCCTTAACCAGCTCCTGGGGGGATAACCTTTGAGCCCGGAATATCTTGCCTGCTAAAAGTATCTTTGTATATCTGAGGCCTTGGGCCATACCAGATAGTTTATGCTAACAATGTGATGCATGGTGAATACCTGTTTTTGTATGCCTAGGGGCTTTGGGCCACATCTGGGCTGGAGACTGAACAGCTAAGGTCAGTCACACAGGCTTTCCATGCTTACATGACTGACCCCCAACAGAAATCCTGAACTCCAGTGCTTGGGTGAGCTTCCCTGGTTGGCAACGCTTTGTATGGGTTGTCACACATTGTTGCTGGGAGAATTAAGCACTGTCCATGTGATTCCCCAGGAAAAGGAGAACCAGAAGTTTGTGTCCGCTCTCTCCTGAACTCCACCCTATGCCCTTTTCCTCTTTGCTAATTTTAATCTGCATCCTTTCACTGTAATAAACCAGCTTTCTGAGTCTGGTGAGTCCTTCTAGCAAATCATCAAATCTGAGGGTGGTCTTGGGGGCTCCCAACATAGATATTCTTGTAGGAGAACCCAGGAAGAGCAGAACAGGAAGACTTCAGATTGTTTTGGATCCAAGGCAGCTTGAAGGACTTCTATTTTTTCAAAAAAAGTTCTCAAGGACTTCCCCGGTGGTCCAGTGGTTAAGACTCCATGCTTCCACTGCAGGGGGCACAGGTTCGATCCCTGGTCTGGGAAATAAGATCCCGCATGCCACGTGGCGTTGCCAAAAAAACAAAAACAACTCAGTCACAGAACTTTATTTTTAAACCAATTATAAGTACCCAAAGATAAAGGTTCCCCAAAAAAAAAACAAATCAAAAAGAGCACGAACAGCTATAGTTGTCTATATGTTGCTAAATCTAGCAGCCCAAGAAGAATTCCACCGAATATCAAACAAAAGACGTCTCTGGACTAGAGGCAAGGCAAAGGGCCTTGTTTGTTTCTGGCTATCTGGGAGGAACCCATCTGTGACTTTCCCATTTAATGGGCCTCTGGTCTTTACTCTCAAAGCATCCCTTTTCCCAGGGGAAATGACTACTACTAAATACGTAAGTACAGTGTATTATCTACTAGTCCTTACTACCATCCCAGAAAGTCTCCGTAAATATAAAAGCGAACTACTTGTTGGAAAAGTGCCTGTCCATGGTGACTCAATAAGGATTTATTGAATTATTAATACCTTAAACTTCACCTCCACTTGTTACTCTCATCTCAGAAACCTTTGGCCTTGATTAAGCCCCACTGGTTACTAGTTTGGTGACTAATTCAAACAGCTAGTGGGAGAGCCCAGCTGTTTCAACAGCAGGAGCTTTGCGGGTCTTCACTTAGTCTTCCCACTCTGGATTTTCCCTTCTCCTTCTCAGACTGCACTGAAAGAAGACTCAAATTAGTGATATTTGTTACTGTATTATTGTCCACATTTCCCCTTCTCTTCTCAGTCTTAAAAGTTTGAGAGTTGTGTTCACATCTCTGTCACCGTCTTCTCTATTCATCTTCCATTCTTTTTATCCATACATATATATTTTTTTATGCTAGGTTTTCCCCCCATCTTGTTTATTTATTTATTTATTTATTTATTTATTTATTTATTTATGGCTGCATTGGGTCTTCGTTGCTGCGTGCAGGCTTTTCTCTAGTTGTGGTGAGTGGGGGCTACTCTTCGTTGAGGTGCGCAGGCTTCTCCTTGCAGTGGCTTCTCTTGTCGCAGAGTGTGGGCTCTAGGGCGCGCGGGCTTCAGTAGTTGTGACTCATGGGCTCTAGAGCGCAGGCTCAGTTATTGTGGCACACGGGCTTAGTTGCTCCGCGGCACGTGGGATCTTCCCAGACCAGAGATCGAACCTGTGTCCCCTACATTGGCAGGCGGATTCTTAACCACTGTGCCACCATGGAAGTCCCTTATCCATATATTTTTAAAATACAAAAGTATTCTTTAAAAACAAAACCAGGGTTCTTACATGGAGTATCAGTTGGATGGTGTTTGGCTATGAGTACCAAAGACCCCAAATAAAATGGCTTACTCGTGATTTAAATTTATTTTTCTCTCACATAAAAGGCCAGAGGTAGACAATTCGGAGTTCCTATGGAGCCCTTATAGTCTCTTGGGATCATCCGTAGGGTGCAGCCCCAGGCTTCAGGTACAAGGTGGAGCTGCTGGCATCAAAACCATGTTGCAGGCAGGGAATGGAGGAAGGTACTTGCCATCTGTCTCTCAAGGAAATTTCCTACAAGCTGCCCTTTCCATTCACGTCCCACAGGCCAGGGCTTAGCCACATGTCCACACCAGCTCAAGGAGAACTGGGAATTGTACTCTTTATTGCAAGAAGCTATGCGCCCCGCTAAATCTCTGGGATTCTAGGAGGGGTGGGTGATATTGGGATAGGCAACCTCCCATCTCCGCCACAGTTGTCACGAATCTTTGTTACATTTTCCTCTTTTCTTTCTCCACCAGGGCCATTGTTTCAATGCCGTATTTGCCAACAGAAATGGCTTGTCTTGTTTGGGATGCCGGTTATGATATTATTTTTATATTAAGTAATACACATACATACAGTAATGCATGTTTCAACATGTCCCTGGATATAGGAATAACTAGAAAGAATCTGGATGAGGGGAACGGTCTATATATTGAATTTTATGGGTCCATTAAAATGTAAACACCTGACTTCAGACACCACATCTATTCAAAGTGGCAGCTGTGTCAGGTTGACAAGTGCTCTGAGATTCAACTTTTTCACTCCTCGTCTACTTTCCCAGGCACGGCTGGACTTGGTTTTTAGGCTTATTGCGCCACCTGACGCCCATTGAGGACACTGCGTCTTCATCCCCGAAAATCTCTCCTTTCCTTATTTGCACCAGCAGTTGCTGCAGTGGTAACTGCCACTGCATACATTCTAGTGCCTGGCATATGCTAAGTGCTTTTTGTGCATTATCTCACTTAATTCTCACAAGAGCCCTATGTACTAATATTATCCCATTTTACAGGTGAGGACACTGAGGCACAAAGCTGAGGTCATTTTCCCAAGTATGCAGAGGTAGTAAGTGGAGTGCAGGGCTGTCTCTAAGTCCATGCTTTACCAGTCGTTCTCAACCCTGGAAAGCACTTTTAATATTTATTTATTTAATTCATTTGGTTGCGCTGGGTCCTAGTTTTGGCAGGCTGACTCTTTAGTTGTGGCTTGCAGGCTCCTTAGTTGTGGCATGTGGGCTCCTTAGTTGTGGCATGTGGGGTCTAGTTCCCTGACCAGCAATTGAACCCAGGCCCCCTGCACTGGGAGTGTGGAGTCTTATCCACTGAGCCACCAGGGAAGTCCCTGGAGAGCACTTTTAAATGTATCATTGTGTTAATGGATAAATACATTTTTGTGGGTTGTTAGGAAAACTTATCCAATAGTCATAACAATGTTCTGAAGGTAAATAAATGTATTTCTGGTTTCAATAACTAATCTAAAAATGAAATTTAGGAGCAGCTCCTGCATGTAGGCTGAAGGATGCCTGTATACTTATGTGTCTTGGCACATGTTCACTGAAATATTCATCATTCATTCTCCTGAGTGTGAATTTTAGCGTCCAGGCTGGCTGTGTTACTTGGATACTGAATTTAAATTGAAAGGCTGGGAATTCCCTGGCACGGGTTTGATCCCTGGTCGGGGAACCAAGATCCCACAAGCGTGCGATGCGGCCAAAAAAAAAAAAAAAAAAAAATCGAAAGGATTGTTTCTTAGGATTAAGGTGACTTTTTTTTTTCTTTTTTTTTTTTGGCCATGCGGCATGTGCGATCTTAGTTCCCTAACTAGGGATTGAACCCGAGTCCCCTACATTGGGAGCGTGGAGACTTAACCACCTCGGAATTAAAATACAGATAGCTCTGACCCCGTCCTAGACCTTCAAAAGCACAGTCTGCTGAGGTGGGCCCCACAATCTGGAATCTGTCTTCTGCTCAATAAGGGAACTGCCTTATATCTGTGTGGTGTTATTGGATGCATTTTATGAGATGTTGAGTAATTTGAAAGCATGTGATATGAAATCCATTTGATACAAAAAAAGCAAAATAAAGCCAATCCCCTCCAATTAAAACAAAATTTCAGGATTCACAATTTGAAAGCTCATGAAGGAAATTGGATACTGTTCACGCTAATGAACCGGTAAACAAATGACCGCCTCCTTTGTGAGTATCATGAGAACTTGGCAGTTGTTTTGATTTGCTTCTGCGCCTCCTGTGGTGATGTGGATTGAGCTGTTATTTTTAAATGTACTGCACAGCCAGGAGGAGCCTACAGAGGCATGACAAATAAAAGCAATGTGGTGTTCTGGATGGGATCCTGGCATGGGAAAAGGACGTTAGGTAGAAACTAGGGAAATCTGAATAAGATATGGATGTTAGTTAATACCAGTGGATCAACTGGTTCCTTAATTGTAAGATATGTACCATTCTCAGGTAAGATGTTAATGTGGGAGGACTTCCCTGGTGGTGCACTGGTTAAGAATCTGCCTGCCGGGCTTCCCTGGTGGCGCAGTGGTTGAGAATCTGCCTGTCAATGCAGGGGACACGGGTTCGAGCCCTGGTCTGGGAAGATCCCACATGCCGCGGGGCAACTGGGCCCGTGAGCCACAACTACTGAGCCTGCGCGTCTGGAGCCTGTGCTCCGCAGCAAGAGAGGCCACGACAGTGAGAGGCCCGCGCACCGCGATGCAGAGTGGCCCCCCCCTCGCCGCAACTAGAGAAAGCCCTCGCACAGAAACGAAGACCCAACACAGCCAAAAATAAAATTAAAAAAAAAAAAAAAAAAAAAAAAAAAGAACATTTAAAAAAAAAAAAAAAGAATCTGCCTGCCAATGCGGGGACATGGGTTCAAGCCCTGGTCCAGGAAGATCCCACATGCTGTGGAGCAACTAAGCCCGTGTGCCACAACTACTGAGCCCACGTGCCTAGAGCCCGTGCTCTGCAACAAGAGAAGCCACAGCAGTGAGAAGCCCGAGCACCGCAACGAAGAGTAGTCCCTGCTCGCCGCAACTAGAGAAAGCCCGCGTGCAGCAATGAAGACCCAACGCAGACAAAAATAAATAAATAAATAAATAAATAATACATAAAAAGATGTTAATATGGGAAATTGGGTGTGGGGTATATGAGACTCTCTGTAATACCTCTGCAATTTTTCTATAAATCTAAAACTGTTCTAAAGTTAAAAGTGTATTTAAGGGCTTCCCTGGTGGCGCAGTGGTTGAGGGTCTGCCTGCCAATGCAGGGGACACGGGTTCGAGCCCTGGTCTGGGAGGATCCCACATGCCGCAGAGCAGCTAGGCCCGTGAGCCACAATTACTGAGCCTGCGCGTCTGGAGCCTGTGCTCCGCAACAAGAGAGGCCGCGATAGTGAGAGGCCCGCGCACAGCGATGAAGAGTGGCCCCCGCTCGCCGCAGCTAGAGAAAGCCCTCGCACAGAAACGAAGACCCAACACAGCCATAAATAAATAAATAAATAAATAAATAAAATTTAAAACTGTTCTAAAGTTAAAAGTGTATTTAAGGGCTTCCCTGGTGGCGCAGCGGTTAAGAATCCGCCTGTCAACGCAGGGGACGCGGGTTTGAGCCCTGGTCTGGGAGGATCCCACATGCCGCGGAGCAACTAAGCCCGTGCGCCACAGCTTCTGAGCCTGCACGTCTGGAGCCTGTGCTCCGCAACAAGAGAGGCCACAACAGTGAGAGGCCCGCGCACCGCGATGAAGAGTGGCCCCCGCTCGCCACAACTGAAGAAAGCCCTCGCACAGAAACGAAAACCCAACACAGCCAAAAATAAATAAATAAATAAATAAATTCAACTGTTTCTTTAAAAAAAAAAAAAAAAGAATCCGCCTGCCAATGCAGGGGACACCGGTTGGAGCCCTGGTCCGGGAATATTCCATATGCTGCGGAGCAACTAAGCCCGTGTGCCACAAATACTGAGCCCACACGCCACAACTACTGAAGCCCGTGCGCCTAGAGACCGTGCTCCACAACAAGAGAAGCCACCGCAATGAGAAGCCCGCGCACTGCAACAGAGTAGACCCCGCTCGTCGCAACTAGAGAAAGCCCACGCACAGCAACGAAGACCCAACACAGCCAAAAATAAATAAATAAAATAAATAAATTTATATTAAAAAAAGTTTATTTAAAATAAATAAAACAAGGAAATTCCCTGGTGGTCCAGTGGTTAGGACTTGGTGCTTTCACTGCGGGGGCCTGGGTTCGATCCTTGGTCGGGGAAGTAAGATCCCCGCAAGCCACGCGGTGCGGCCAAAAAAAAAAAAAAAGGTAAAACAAAGAATTACAAAGGTGGCAAAAATGCGCTGTTATAATTTTAGATGTTTTTACATTCTATAACCTCACCCTTGTACTTGTTGTGTAATGGTGCTAATGTTAGCACTGAAAAATGAAAGTGAGATGTAATAAAACTCCGTAGAAAAGTTTCAAGAACTGCTATGCCACTTGATCCTATACGTTTAGGAGAGAGTACCCTGTTAAATTGTATACATCATAAACATAGCCTTAAAGCAAAACATATTCATTGATTATAGGTTTATGAGCTATGTGATGACACCAGCTCACTTTATTCCTTTTGGGGAAATTGCCTTAAATTATGTGATGTCTCCAGAAACTAATTTCTTGCCTAAAACTGTCAGCTCTGTACTTAGTGGTTTTCTCATCAGGCGTATCATGGGCAGACGTGCCATGTCTGCCCATTTTCTGATAAGGAAGCCAAGAGGTTAAATCACTTATTAAGGTCCCAGAAATACTAAATGGCAGAGCCAGGACCGGAATCCAGGTCTTGTGATGCTTAATCCAACACTCTTTTCGCCTCTCCAAAGCAGGAGCTGGGACCGAACCCTTTAAAGGGTACGCCTGCCCCTCTTCCTCCTTCCTGTCAGGAGGCCACTTTCACTCAGGTATCTACACCTGCCTGGAGCACCTGAATTCCAGAGAAGCCAACTGGGTCCCAGATCCAGGTGGTTCCCCAATAGTCTAACCAGGGATTCTTAACCTGGGGGCACTTTGGAATTCCCCCGGGGACGCTTCCACCTCACCTCCAGAAATTCTGAAATATTTGGTCTACAGAGCAGCCTGGGATTTTTTTTTTCCCTAAAATTATGACATTTTGTGGTTTAATGTTGCTACCAAAGAACAGAAAAGGATCTGCTCATTAAACCTGCTTCAAAGGAGGTCATGGAGTTCTGCATGGATGTGGTTTCTGCTGATCATCTCAGAAGTCAGAACACCTCCCCCTTTGAAGCAAATGCCTGGCTTTAGGCAAAGCTCTTTGGCTCTCCTCCCCACAAGGTAGACATTCTATATCTCAGGATATAAAACAGAATGCATCTGTTGGATGGTGTTAGGGTGGAGGGCTAGTCCCACAAGCTGAGGGCTGAAACAAATCTAGTCATACCTGGACGTTGTGCACTGTTGTTCAGCGCGCTATTCTAAAGGGGCAGGGTAGTCCTTTGACTGGTCTCTGAGGGGGTTGAAATGTCCATTGTCTCACGTAATTTAACACTTAGGCCTTGTCCAGGGAAGGGAATCCCCCGATTTTGACAAGACCTAATATAATCATTTATGTCCCTCTCCATGAATCCCAGTCTCCTCCAGGTTCAGCCCCTTTCTTCTCTCATCCTAACAACCCACATCTCATATTAAGCAGTATTTGTTAGGATGATGGGAGGTGTGACGTATTTGCCTAATTTAAGGTTGTTTGTCCATCTCCTCCAGGGATGCTGCTTTTCCCTCTGGGCTCTGGAGACTTTCAACAGTTGCCCTCTAGTGCTGGAAACAGTCCCAGATTCTTACAACATCTTGGCACCAAAGATACTGCCTGAATCAGTGTGTCCTCCCTTGGGGTCCAGCACGGTAGGTCAAATTACATACTCAATCATGATTAAGGAAAGGTCTAGTTTAACTATCTAGAATGTATAATTTTATAAGATTGATTGTTGCTTATCCAGGGGTGGCCCTATCCAAAATTAAAGAATGAAATTAACCAAGCTTGATGGTTGATCCATCTGGTTGCTACATTTTGGTTCACTGACCCTCCTATGTTAGGCAGAACTTGTGGACGCTAGGGTCGGCTAATGTTCCTTATCCACCCTGTGAAAAAGTTACCAATCCCATGATAACTGCTGATCTAATGGGATATAAGGAGTTTTGCAAAGCCAGCTGGCTATATTTGCTCTTTTAACCAGCTTTATCCTGTGCCCCAAATTCCTGCCATTACTCTTCTGGGTTAAGGTACTGCTCCTTGAGGCCATTGTTAAAATTCAGTTTAATCACAGAAGACTTTTCCAGGTAAACATTTCTCAGTCAACATGTACAGACTGTCTCTGGTCAGCGCTGTGCTCTGGGCAAAATCCCAGAGGGCAGGTTGTGTTTTTATCACTAGGTGGGGAGATGACAAATAGTCTTACAAGAGAATACAAGATACAAAAGGTCAAATTAGCCCAAATGCCAGGGGTCAGGAGGACAGTGGAGGAGCGACTGAGATGAGAAGGGAGGAATCAGGGAAGTCTTTGTGGATGTGATTTTTTGGAACCGGGTCTTAAGTAGGGAAGCCAGATAAGTAACCCAAACACCCTCATCGTGCAGGATTTTATTCCAGTAGATGGGGGATACTTTATGTACATGTAAGGCAGGTGTGGATTTTTCTGGATGTCACATTTGAAATTTCCTCTCTGCAGCTGACTCTTGGTCAAAATAGTGGCAGAACAGGCCTGGACAAAACAGAGCCCCATTAAGAGATGGAGGTAGATGTGTATTCAGTGGGACTTTAGGAAGGCAGCCATATTGGAGTGAGGAGAGTCTGAAGATGTGGGTGCTAATCTAGTCTCCCCTCGTCTTTTTTTTTTTTTTTAATTATTTTATTTTTGGCTGCGTTGGGTCTTTGTTGCTGAGTGCGTGTGGGCTTTCTCTAGTTGCGTGGCCAGCAGGGGCTACTCTTCGTTGCAGTGTGCGGGCTTCTCATTGCGGTGGCTTCTCGTTGCGGAGTAGGGGCTCTAGGCATGTGGGCTCAGTAGTTGTGGCTCACGGGCTCTAGAGCGCAGGCTCAGTAGTTGTGGCGCACGGGCTTAGTTGCTCCATGGCATGTGGGATCTTCCCGGACCAGGGCTCGAACCCGTGTCCCCTGCATTGGCAGGCGGATTCTTAACCACTGTGCCACCAGGGGAGCCCCTTCCCCTCTTCTGACCTGAGTAAACCTGGACAAGTCGTTAAATCCTTTGGGTCACCATCACCTGTGAAAGACTCTTCTACAGTTGCCATAGATAGCCTAAGCTTCCAGAGACCCTGATCATGGCTAGTTTATATGAGAGGGCTTTGTAAACTATGTTAGGTATTTGTAAGGTTTGGATTTATTGTTCTTTTAAACCATGCCTCAAAGCTTGTATTTTGCCCACTTGAATAAGATCGATACATCATGATATCGTATATGGATGGCATTAATGTAGTGAGGTTAAGGATCATTTGAATGACTCACTACTGCAGAGAGAGTTTGAACGAGGGAGGAAGGCAACAAGCCCAAGATAAATCTAGAGAGAAGACGTGTGGGTGTTGGCAGCAGAATTAAGCCTCAGAGACAAAGGGATCCTTTTGCTTGAGGAGGACCCTGAGGTGTCATCACAGCTATGGATTTCAGTGGCAGTGGACCCAAGGACAGCATTGTGGGCAGGCGTGTGGCATAAGAGAAAATACACTATGAAGAGCAAGTAAACAGAGTGTGGGAGATGGCAAGTGGATCGCATTAGCCTGAGAGAAAGGTTGCATCATAGAGAAGGGATCTTGCTGAAGGACTGAATAGTTCATCTAAGATTTTGTTAAAATTGAAGTATAGTTGGTTTACAGTGTGTTAGTTTCCAGTGTACAGCAAAGTGATTCAGATATATATATATATATATATATATATATATATATATATTCTTTTTCAAATTCTTTTCCATTATAGGTTATGACAAGATATTAAATATAGTTCCCTGTGCTATACAGTAGGTCCTTTTTGTTTATTTTATATATAGCAGTGTGTATCTGTCAATCCTAAACTCCTAATTTATCCCTCCCCCCCACCTTCCCCCTTTGGTAATCATAAGTTGTTTTCTGTGTCTGTGAGTCTTTCTGTTTTGTAAATAAGTTCATTTATATCATTTTTTAGATTCCACATATAAGTGATATCATATGATATTTGTCTTTCTCTGTCTGACTTACTTCACTTAGAATGATAATCTCGAGGTCCATCCATGTTGCTGCAAATGGCATTATTTCATTCTTTTTTATGACTGAGTAGTATTCCATTGTCTCTTATACACCACATCTTCTTTATCCATTCATCTGTTGATGGACATTTAGGTTGCTTCCATGTCTTGGCTATTGCAAATAGTGTTGCTATGAACGTTGGGGTGCAGGTATCTTTTCGAGTTAGAGTTTTCATCTTTTCCGAATATCATCAATGAGATTTAGGGGTTGTATCTTGAGCTGGGAAAACAGTACCATGAAGACAGAGTGAGGAGTCATTCTGGCCTCCTTCAGGTTCACTAGTCACATTGGAAACTTATATGTCCCTGTGATGGTGGGAGACACTTGGACTTGATTTTCCTCCCATGTTGTTTCTCAAAATAGAGGCTCAGAAATATTCATGTGGGACTGCCTTGGCCTGGTTGGCAAATAATTTCTACTCATATGGGAATTTAGACTACTTCGCAGCAGTTTCCTGAAGTGTTGTGGTGAGCAGGCTCTAAGGCTGATTCGGGGCTTGGTGGGCAGGGGTGCTGTCACGGCTCAGTGATGTCTTAGCCCTGGTGGCAGGTGGGCTCATTATTTTGCTGACCTTGTGAAGACTCCAGACCCCTGGGGCGGAGCCTTGTACCCTGGGGCTCCTGGTTTGTCCTCTGATCACTTGCTCCCCTGTACATTCTGCTGTTGTCTATTTCCAGTGCATCCCCTCCCACCACCTCCGGCTTGCCTTCCTCAAAGCCCAGCACTGACCCCTCTGCCAGGGCAGCCTTCTCTTCTCTGCCTCTTCACCTGGCACTGAACCATGGAGCAGTTCCTGGGAGAGTAAGGTTTTCAGGTGTTGCTGCATTTTATCCCGTGTGAAAGGGGCCATGGTTTCACCTGAGAGAGAGACGTGGACCTTACAAGGACCCTGGAGGCACCTCTTAGGTTTAGAACTTGCCCAAGAAGGATCTGCTATCTTGGCTCAGTGGTAGCATGACCTTGCTGGATCAGGCTCAGAACTGGTTGCTCTGAGCTCCTTGGGGTAATTGGTAACTCTAGAAAAGGAGGTTGCCTTTTTGTTTTACTTCCTTGCATCTTCGTAGCTGGAGGTGCAAGGGGAACACTGAAGACTTTTTTTTTTTTTTGTCTCGCCGCAAAGCTTGTGGGATCTTAGTTCCCCCACCAGGGATCTAACCTGTGCCTCCTGCAGTGGAAACATGGAGTCCGAACCGCTGGACCGCCAGGGAATTCCCTGAAGACTTAATTGAGCCTTGACTCAGCTTCAGCCAGTTGCTTTAGTGTGTGGAGGTGAGATATGAATATTTCAGGTCAGCCTGTTTCTACTAAACATGGGCCCAGTACGGCCAGCACCTCTCTGGGACATGTAACACAGTGCTGGCTCTCAAGGAACGCTCTGTCTATATGGGGGGAAAGGTATGTTTGTAGGAAATGGTTAAGTCACATAAGGCTAGATGCATTTGTGTCATGCTGAGTGAGACTTTGGTCTGTAGGATGTACTATGAGGTTGGTGCAGTTGAAAGGAAAGGAAGGCAGGATCAAGGAGAGAGGTGATTGATAGTGATAAAAGAAGTGGATGTGGGGAGTTGGGAAGAGGAGAGAAGTTTACAGGAAGAGAAAGCTATCCAAGTGAGTGTCCTTGTGTCCTGGCCCAGGGTTATTCACCTGGGAGAGAAGGGTTTTGAAAGGCCTGAAGGTTTGCAGGGTTGGTGCTTTTGGTCATTTCTTCCAGAATCCTAACAATGACTTACATTCACAATGTTATTTAAATCTCAGGGGACACTGAGTGCTGTTACTAATAGTTTGGTAGTAGCTTGGAATATGGTCCATAGACAATAGAAAATATAATTATGATCAGCACTAGGTCCAAATCAGAGTTGTAAACTAATCTGAGAAATGACACGGTTTTGTAGTATAAGATAGGAGAGTAGCCAGTACTGGTAGCCCTCCTTCCCACATCTTCCACAGCTAGAAGGGACAAGGTCGAGCAAGAGCAGTATGCTTTTATTTTCCATGTACCTGTCTCTGTGTGAATTCAAGAGGGTGGCCAACGTTCCTACCTGCCATTTTTTTCAAAAGGAGCAAAACTTCTCATACTTGCCTCTAATAAGACTCAATTCGATGGAAGTCCTGAACCTGTTAGGAGACAGTGAAACATAAGCCCCTACCTAGTCATACACATCCTCATACACACTGGGCATGAGAATGGTATTTGTGGACCATGTGCCTTGGCCTCCTTCCCTTGGTAGGTCCCTGTTACTCCAGACGGCCCCTAAATTGGCTAGTGTAGTGAAGCAGATGGTGGGCAGGGGAGCATCCAGGAGGATACAGCCTATCTTTTTCCTGTTTAACCCACGTACAGCGGCTGATCAAGTGAAGCACTGTTAATGTCTGGACCAGTGATACCCAAACTTTAGAGTGCATTAGAACTCCTGAAATGCTTGTTAAAACACAGATTGTTCAGCTCTAATTCCAGAGTTTCTCATTCAGGAGATCTGTGGGTGGGGCCTGAGAATTTGCATTTCTAACCATCATTCCAGATGCTGCTGATTCAGACACCACACTTTTGAATCACTGACCTAAGCTATTGGTTTTCAACCTTGCTGGCTGCATATTGGAATTGCTTGGAAAATAAACAAAACAATAAAGCCCAGACTATATCTCAGATCATTTTCAACAGAATCTATGTGGGTGGCACCAGACATCAATATTTTTAAAGATCCCCAGGTGAATTAGTCAGTAAGGAAACACAAAGCAAAACCACTATAGAGGCCACTAGATCTCTATTGTAATGCTCAATTTAAAAAGAAAAAGAAAAAAAGAACTGATCAGATCAAGTGTTGGCGAGGATGTGGAGGAAAAAGACTCATACACGGCTGGTGAAAATGTAAAATGTGTATCCACTTCAGAAAATGGTTTGCTGGATTCTTTAAGAGTTAAATATGGGCTTACCATATGATACAGCCATTCCACTCCTAGGCAGCTATCCAAGAGAAATAAAAGCTTATGCATCTGTGCATATAAAGAAGTATACACAAATGTTCTTAGCAACTTTGTAATAGCCATAAACAAGAAACCACCTGACTATTAATAAGTGAATAGATAAAAAAATGTGGTGTATTCAAATAATTGAATACTGCTCACTAATAAAAACATATACTTAAAAAAAAGCTCCCCAGGTGATTGCAATGTGCAGCCAAGATTGAGAATTACTGATCTAGGTTCTTGAGACAGAAGACTGTTAATGTAGGTGTACTAGATAAAGACAGTAGAACCAAATGTCTTCCATTCTTGGTCTGCGGCAGGATACTCTCGTAGTATGGACATCTTTCCTTGGGATGAATGCAGGTGGCAGTGATTGTGATGGTGGGTCATGGCTTGGACAGAGGTTCAAGCAGAATGAAGAAGGTTGAAATAGCAATCATGAAAATGGTAGACAAGCTGACTAGGGAAACAGAAGATGATTTCTAGGCAGAAGTGAAAGACCTCTGGGAGACCATAAATTTATTTTGGGGTTCTTCTCCAAAATGTATGATTTTCCCCACTAGCTGTCAGCAGCCTGGGCAAGGAAAATGGACATTTCAACTGATCCAGGGTTAACAAACTTCCAAGGCAGTTGCAGACAGTAGGGCAAAGGAGTTAAGGATATTGGTGTGAGAATGGCTAAAGTGATGGACCCTATAGTCTAGGGCCTAATCCCATGAACTCAAGCAAAAGCTTTTTTTCCCCTTTTCTTTCTTTTTTCTTTTTTTTTTTTCTGATAGGTTGTGTACTAGATATATACATAATATCACTTTCTGTGAATAGTCACTCCCTTCCCTATTCCATAGGATTATGGTGAGGCAAACACAGAAGCCTGCCCCCACAATTGGGGCAGACAGGTGACCCAGATTTGGCTAAACCTACTATCCCTTTCCCCTGAATACAATGATTAGTCCAGGGGTGAGCACCAGACGTAAACAAGGCCAATCATAGTCCTTCCCTGTAACTGATATTTGGGAGGGGTATCATAGTTTGAGGCAACATTAGATAGGATGGAAGGCTTCTCCTATGCAGTTACCTTTGAAGTGAGACACGAATAACGAGAAGCTTTTTGCGCAAAAGAAAGGCAGAGGAAGTAACAAGCACAAAAGTGCTGAGTTGAGAAGGGTCAAGCTGTTCAAGAAATAAGGAGGCTAGGGGAGAATGCCGTTCCCGTTGCCGGAACCGCTGTCCCCTTCGCTCTTGACACGGGTAATTCCCGCTCAACCTTCAGATTTCAGCCCAAACATCACTCCCTCCAGTAATCCCTCCTTGACTTCAAGAGCGGGTCTCCCTTCGCCCCAAGCAGATGACTGGCCTGTTTCTAGGATGTAGGGGTCTGTGTTTACCAGACTCGTGTAGTTCAAGGGAGGGAGTGACGGGATAAGGGATGCAGGTGGGGGCGTTAAGGGGGTCGCATGATCTCTGCCCGGTGAGAAAGCGAAGCCAACTTCCAATTTCTGAAGTCCAGATCAATGCTTGGGGAGTGACAGCAGCGCGCAGAGCGGCCGATCCCAGGGCGGAAGTGCATCCCTGGAGCCTTTCTAGGAAACTCGGAGGACCTAGCTCGTCAGTGATCCTGGGGCTGAAGTGGGCATCGCCAGGCGCACAGGGCCACTTCAGAGAGCTGGTGTGGCAGGCAGCGGCGAGATGGGGCTCGGGTGAGCGCGAGAACCGGCGCAAAGCAAGCCAGGAAAGGGTGAGGAGACCCCGGCCTGCCGACCACCTGTTCCTCCTGGGAGTGCGGCGCGCGTTGATTGGCTGGAGTGCAGCCCGGGTACCGGAAGTGGCCGATGCCCGTAGCCAGTGAAACCCAGACAACAGCTGCGGGTTCTGAGGCAGCGGGCGGAGCAGCGCGGGGAGCCCGAGAGGAGCGCGTGTGGGGCGGTAGCTGCCTGAGGTGAGACCTCATTCTGTCCCGGCGGGGGGTGGAGGGTGCTGCGCTCCCGAACCCCTGGCCCACTAGCCCTGCGGAAACCCGACGTTTAGGCCCGTGCCTGACCCGGGTTCGCTCTGTGACCTTGGACTTTATGGTCTCCCCACCCCCCATCGGGTCCCCACCGGCACATACCCTGGACGCGGCCAGGGCCCGTCTCCGCCCTGGTTCCCTGCCTGTCAGCCGCGAGCACGGGAGCAGCAGGGACGCCCCCCTCGGCGGTCCTTACGTGGGGGATGATGGGAGCTGTGGTTTCCTCTGACATTCCATCCCCAAGTAAACTGCGAGGACGAAATGGCGGGCAGTGTCATAAACTTCAGGCCTCCTGGCAGACTGTGCCCAGGGCCGGATATTGGTTTAAGAGGGTTAGTTACGGAAAGGAGACAGGTTTCAGTGCAGAGTTAATAGAGCCCTCTTGATTGTGGGAACCAGGAGGACAGAGGAAAAGAGGATAACAGTGCTTCAAATTAAATGTCATCCAGATTGGGAGAAGGAACTTATTTTTACAAATAGTTATTGATGTCAGCTATGTGTCAGACACCGATCTAGGCTCTTTAGATACAAAATGAATGAAATATCCTGTTAGTCCTCAAGGGTGTCACAGATTAGTTATGTAAATAAGATATTTACACAGATTCATTTAACAGATATTTAGCAGGTACCCGAAATGTGCTTGGCGCTGGGAATATCAAGATGAATAGAACATCATCCTTGTTCATGGTCTGAAGAAGGAAGCAGAGATGAAAATAGAGTAACAGTACAATGAGGTAGCTGCAACAAGGTGAAGGAGTCCTAGGGACAGAGAAGAAGACAGAGGGGACTGTCTGTGTCTGAGCTGAGTCTTGTAGATGTTTGTTAAGTGTAAAAGGTGGGCAGTAGTATTCCAGGAAGTGGGAATAACCTGTTCTCAAAGGCAGAGAAGCTTTGAAGAATAAGAAGTGTTTGAACTGCAGCACCCTGAGCATGACTGCAGCTCCCACCCGTCACTGGAGAGCATGGGACAGGAGATGGGAAGGGAGACAGGGGCCTGACCAGGAAGACATGATGAGCCATGTTAAGAAGTTTTTATTCTGTAGCCATTGGAGAGCAGTGAACAGGAAGCGACATGATAACTGTAGTACAAAGAAAGAGGTGAGTGAAATGCTGATTCAGAGGACCAAGAGAGAACCTCCTTCCTGCAGGTGTAAGTGAAGACTTTGGGGAGGAGGTGATCCTTGTACTGGATACTGAGTATTTAATAGGATCTGACCTTTCAGAAGTTAAGGGAAAGTATTTTTATGAATTAAGATGCTTTTGTCCATAAGTCACAGGATACAATTCAAGCTGGCCTAAAAAATAAAAGTGTATAAGCTCTCATTATTGGAAGTCAAGAGGTAAAGTGGTTTCAGGAATGACTGAATCTAGTGGCCTTGCTGGCTCCATTTCCCCTCGATTTTCTCAGCTTGTCCTGCCTTCATCCACAGCTGGTAGTGAAATGGCAGCAGCGGTTCCATGCAACAATATGTAGAAGTCTCTTCCGTGGTTCTCTCAGGACAGCAGGAAACTATTCCCAGAAGTTCCCAGCAAACTTCCTCAGAGTGTCATTGACCCAGATGAAGGCATTTGTCCATTCCTGAATCAATCCGTACTGTTCTGAACAGTCACTGGCAAGGGGAATGGTATTAACTTAACTGGGTTAACTCACTTGGAGCTCACTCCTGGAGCTCTTGGGTGAGGTCAGATCTCCTGCAAAGAGTGCGAGGCCACTGCAACCTTTCTTGCTCAAATATCCCGTAAAATAATTTGAAAAGCTTTGTGTATCTCCTTACATGTTTGTAAGTTGACATCCAAAATGTTTCATCATTTTTTCATCATGAATTTGAATAGTTGCAGAGGATGTTACTTTTGGTATGTTATAAATTTTGACATTTCAAAACTAAACCTCGTGCCAATTTGCAGGATTCCTGCCCTTGGATCCGTGTGCTCACCACATCCTTCACCCTGTCTGTAACCTCCACTCTTCCCTCTTTCCTGCACTTCATTTGTCTCTCTGTCTCACTTGGTCATCTCAGCTGTGTCCTGGCTAACATCCTCAAGTCCCTCACTCTCTCATTCTTCTACCACACGTGTCCCCAGATTCCCAGCCTGCTCTGGGGCTGTCAGAAGTGTTGCTGGAGAAAGTCAGGAAAGCACGCCAATTGGCTGATTTCGCTCCTCTCTACACTGATGCCTCCAGCATACTTGTCTCAGCAAGAGATTGTAAGGGTGTAACAAGAGAATGTGTGTAAGTTGCTTGGCACATAGTAAGAGCTTTCATTACTCCCCAGAAGGTTAGTGCATCCTCACTTATCTTCTCTCCTTCTTTACCCCAGCTCTGCACATGCTACATTGAGGTCAGAATGTTCTTTCTGTTCCTTTTCTTATTCCTCCTGTACTTCCTAGTCTCTGAGGCTTTGCTCACCCCATGCTCTGCCCAGAATGCTGTTAAGTGCAGTAGTCTTCAAATGACATACATGGAGGGAGTCCACAAACATTTTCTATAACATCTGTAAGTGCATGGATTGTTGAATGGAAATCAGTCTCTAGATCCTTGACTTCAGTTTGTACCCTTGCCCACCACCAGTGTGCTTGGGAGTGGACCTGTGGCCTATAGCTTTCTCTTTTCCACCTCCTTTTTCACAATTGCTCTTTTCCTCCTTTACAAAAGAAAGACATACCTCTCACCCATGCCCTCCTTAATTTTACTATGGCATATCACTCTGGGGTGGAAAAACCTCTGGAGTGCCACACAGGGGGACAGTTTACTGAGGAAGTAAATGATTCTTGGACCTTTTATAACTCAAGTCCCAATCTTTGGTTTTAACAACGTTTTAAAAAGACCTAATCAGGCTGTCAGCTGATAGATTATTTAATGATTTTTTACTAAAAATCACTATGTTTTTGGCAGATAAGTTCAGAGGACTAAGTGATATTGCTATCCCAAGAGATTGCTGTAAACTCTGATTTAGGCAGTTTGGGCAAACTCAGGTCCAGTCACAGTAACTAGGGTCAGTCTGATAAGCGTAATGGAAATGTGACCTAGTTAGTTGTATTATATTCCCTGTCTGCTCCCAGAAGTTTAGGGTAGGGGTGGGGGAGGGGTCAAGTTGGAGGGCAGGAAAAAAGAATGCAGAGCAAGAACTGGCAGTGTTATCTGTAATCCTGCTGCTTTGCACATGTGTTGATCTGCTTGGTGGACCAGACCTTGGTAGAGATAGATGCACCAGATTGAGAGTTAGATAACTCCAGTCACTCAGACTGTCTAACACAGTGGTTTCCAAACCTGATAGGGCATCAGAATCAACTGGGCACTTGTTAAAAATACACATTTCTTTGCCTACTCCTGGAGATTCTGACTCTGAGAGGTCTGTTGTGGGACCTGGAAGTTAGTATTTTTAGAGGTTTTCCAGTTGACTTTTCTGCATCTAACCTAATTCCAGGCCAAGAATCATTATTTAAGAATCGTTCATTAAAAAAAAAAAAAAAATCTTCCTGCTATGATTGTAAGCCATCTAAACAATTTTTAGGGTTTTATGTGGCTTCTCATGTAGACAGTATGGTCCTTTTGAAGTTTTATTTCTCATGGTTAATTAATAGGCGGATATTTGGTTTATGCATCAGTATTTTGTGAATGAGGATTTCTGAGTGCATTGAAAAAAAAAAATTCCAGATCTGCAGAGTCGAAGACCCTGTTCTGAACTATGGAGACCCAGTAGATGCTTGTCATCCCCCAGACTGAGGACCAGGAGTGGTCATCCTACTTCTAAGATGGCACATCCATCTTATCTCTCTCCAGAAACAACTAATTTCAAATTTAGAAACGTGAAGAAGTGACAAAATAGGAAATTATGTTTGGGAATTTAAATTTATGCTATGAGTAGTAGAGTGTTTCCATATGAGGATGAGGTCTAATGTGTATCTGTGCCTCTGGAAAATCAGCCAAAAGGAGAATGGCTTTGGGACTTCCCTGGCGGTCCAGTGGTTAGAACTCTGCGCTTCCACTGCAGGTGGCATGGGTTTGATCTCTGGTCAGGGAACTAAGATCCTGCATGCCACACAGTGCATCCAAAAGAAAAAAAAAAGGAGGATGGCATTGATTGGTATATGAGAAGGTATCTATTAAACAAAACAATATTTAACAAATGGCATTAATATCATGTCACTGGTGGAATGCAAAGTAAAAGAATAATCAGGGGGCAAATTTTAGTTGGGGAAGACTTTCTGGACTAGAATTTTGAACCAGGTGTTGAAGTTGGGGATAGATATACATACCTAACTTCTATGTCTTGCATCTTGTTTTACCGTGGACACGTGATTTTCCATATGGTGTGGGACAGATGTGGGTTTTATGAATGCTGACTTTGTATGGAGCTTGATGCTGGAAAAGAAGTAACTATAGGAGAGATGCTGGTGAAAAGGAAAGGCCAGTAAGGGGGTCAGAAGTAGATAGGGACTGAAATACCAGCTTGTGGAACTTGTTCTTGGCTGAGCATTAGAGAGAAATTTATTTAAGACAGTGCTTTCTAACTCAAATAGTACCATGGATGAAGATAGCTAAATTCTCTACAATGGATTCTTACAGTTACATAGGTACACATTATCTATAATTTTCAAAAATTTCAGTGAAAAGGAGAAATCCAGTTTTTGGGTGCCTGCCCTTATGCCAAGGGAAAATTAGAGAAGGCGCTGAGAGGGGGAAAGTTGAAGAAGATTCCAGGTTATTTTTAGGGGTAGCACAAAGAGCTTCCAACACTTCAGGATTTCAGTAGGAGATCCTTCCAGGTGTCAGGAAAGAGGGCTTACCAGGGCTGCACCCCTGAGTGACTAGGGAGGCCCCAGGGTATGGTCCTGTGGATGACTGGAGGCTGGGCAGAGAAAAAGGGCAGTACAAAGGGCACCCCAAAATCACCCCTTTCCCCTTCCCTTGCCACTTGACCCCAGTCTCTCCTGCCTCTCAGGATCTTCATTTCTTCAGTAATCTCATCTTTTCTTCCCTCTTAACCTTTCTCTCTACTGGCACCATCCTTTCTAATATAAGCATGTTCAAATCTCTACCATCAGAGAAAATCCTTCTTTGACTTTCTTTGACCTTTTACACTACTGCCCATCTTGGTCCTCTCCTTTCACCCAAATTTTTTGAAAGAAGCAGCAAATTAATCAGTCCACTGCCACCTGGCTTCTGCTTCTGTCATTCCATTGACTCTGTTTTCACATGTCATCTGTGACCACCTAATTGTCCCAGCAGACGTTTTCCAGTTCTTATCCTACTGGATCTATCAACTGTGTGTGACGCTTTGTAATTCCCTCTGCCATTGCCTTGATGACTTTTATGACACTTTTCCTGGTTCTTCTCCTACTTCACTAACCATTCTTTCTCTTCTTGGCAGGCTTCTCTTCCTCTACCTACCCCTTTATCATTAGGGTCCTAACAGGAAACAGGTACTTCGCTCAAATTAGGATAATTTGAGTAGGGTTTATTTGCAAAGAAGTTAATATAAAAGATGTAGGTGTAGGCAGGGTACTGAGGAAGCTGAGATTGGCAATAGCAGAGTAGTCACCAGCCCTAGGCCAGAGGAGACAAGAGGTAGTGGAGGGCCTGGAACCCACAGAGACAACTGGGTAGGATGACTCCTTGAGAGGAGTAATGAACTTCAATTGAGGGACACCATGAACCCAAGGTGATCTCATGGGAAGGAACCAGGAGGATAAATACTCTGACCTCACTCTCCTCCCTCCTTCCAGCCCCCTGCTGGGGCTCCCCATTGGCAGAACACAACTGGAAGCCAGAGGGCCTCTTGATGAGTGCTATATAGGTTACCTTCTAGGGCAGAGAGCAGGGTGAAGAAAAGTTGAAAGATCTGGAGGGGAACATGGAAGTTAACTGGAGTACTCTTCAATGTTGGCCTTGGCTTTCTAGGTTTCTGTCTTCATTATGTGACAGTTGTCACAACTATACTCATTATTGTCTATGCTGAGTACTCTCAAGTCTGTATCTCTAGTCCTGACTGCTCTAAGCTTTAGACCAGTATATTTTGACTGATTCCTTGGTTCTTCTGTATGGGTGTGTTGAAACTCATCTTGTCTAAAACACAGCTCATTTATCATCTTTCCCCCTAAACTAGCTGCTCCTCAGTATTCCCAACCTTGGTGGTATCACTATCCATCTAATTACACCTTCCTTACACCTATATCCAATCATACCCCAAGTCTTAGAGAATTTGTCCTCTCAAGCACTTCTCTAGTCTGTTTCCTCTTCATTCACACTACCACTATTACCCTAGTTAGATCTCATCACCCTTTGCCTTGATGACTGCATCAGACTTCTAACTGATCTCCTTTATGTCCTGGGCTGCTGCTTTCTGGTTCAGCCACTAAATGGCCACTTGTGTGCATCTACCTGAAATGCTAATCTGACCGTGAACTGTGTCATGCCTTGGCTTAAAAACCATTCCATGACTCTGCAATATAAGGATGAAGTCCCATAGCTGCCCCATTCCCCCTTGAGAATCACCTTCTGCAATTAACACTTTTATTGATGGGAGGATTGTGTTGCTCAGATTTGCTGTGGTGCACAGATGCACTGCTCTAGGCAAAGGGCCTCTTCTCTTCAATATTAGCTCCCGGTTGCTTAATACCTGAACAGAAGCTGGGCTCATTTCCCCAGCATTTGGACCTTACTTCTGTGAGGGGATAGATAAATCCCTGGGGCCATTGTACCAATTAGGAGCAAGTTTGGCTTCATAAATTAAAAAACCATAATAGCTTAAGCAAGGAAAAAGCTTGTTTCTCTGTTAGATAAAAGAAGTCCAGAGGCAGGCATTCCAGGGCAAGTATGGCAGCTCCACAGAGTCATCAGGGACCCAGGTTCCTTCCTGTTCTTGTCCCACTGTAGGGTATGCTGGTGAACTCATGGTCCAAGATGGCACTTCAGCTATCACTTCATGCCCCAGGCGCAGCATAGAAGAAGAGGGTGAAGAGATGTATCCCCTTACTTTTAAGGAGATATCCCAGAAGTCCCTTGTGCTGTCATTTGCATTTTACTGTCTCATTGGCCAGAAACTGGTTACATAGCCAAATCTAGCTGCAAAGAAGGCTGAGAATATATTTCTTTAGGCAGCCTCATTGCTACAAAAATGAATTCATTATTCTGTTGCTGATGAGGTGGGGAAGAGTGGAGATTGGGATAGACAACTAAAAATCCTTGCCACAGCCTTTTAGAAGTTTTAAAAAAGTATAGGCTTTAAGATTTATAAAAAGTGCTAAGAGGGGCTTCCTTGGTGGCGCAGTGGTTAAGAATCCGCCTGCTAATGCAGGGGACACGGGTTCGAGCCCTGGTCCGGGAAGATCCCACATGCTGTGGAGCAGCTAAGCCCGTGCGCCACAACTACTGAGCCTGCGAGCCACCACTACTGAGCCCACGTGCCACAACTACTGAAGCCCGCACACCTAGAGCCCGTGCTCCACAACGAGAGGCCACTGCAATGAGAAGCCCGTGCACCGCAGCGAAGAGTAGCCCCCGCTCGCTGCAACTAGAGGAAGCCCGCGCCCCGCAGTGAAGAGTAGCCCCTGCTCGCTGCAACTAGAGAAAGCCCGCGTGCAGCAACGAAGTCCCAGTGCAGCCAAAAATAAATAAAATAAATTTTTTAAAAACTAAAAAAAAAAAAGTGCTAAGAAAATTACATAAAGAGACCAATTACAATATTAGTAAGTAAAAATCAACAGCATTGCTATATGTATGTATATATATATGTGTATATATATATACACACACACACACACATATATATATATAATAACAACCAGTTAGAAAATATAAGAAAAACTCACTAAAAGAGAAGACATACAGAAACGTGATGGATATAAAAACATCAGGGTAAGTTTGGAAATTTTACAAAATTATACTAAAATTTATTTGGAAAAATAGGAGAATAGACAGGAATATTTGAAAAAGAAGACTAATGAGAGAGCACTTTCTCTAACATATTAAAAAATTTAAAGCTACAGTAGGTTGAACAGTTTGGTATTAGAGAGGGAATAGATCAATAGAACTGAATGGAGCCTGGAAATTGACCCAGATATATATGGAATTTTAGACTATGGTATAGGAGGCATTTCTAATTAGTAGGGAAAATTAGGTATTGATACAATTTAGTAACCATCTGGAGAAAATTAAGCTAGAACCATACTTCATCCAAATATACGGGAGCCAAGGGTGGTTCCTTCTGTCCCTGTTATAACTAAGTCACATTAACCTTTTGAATAGGTAACCCCTACAACATATACAATCCCCTATTCTCTAGAGCTGGTGAGCACCACAGAACTGGGCTAAAAATAGTTCTTCTTGCTACTCATTTCTGGTTTCTTCCTCTATAAACCCAAAGGTTATATTAGTCATTTTTGTCCCTTTCCCAACCTTTTCCATGTGCCATCTATTAATATGGCCACAATTTTCCTTAAATGTTTTTATTACCAACCTCAGGTTCTGCCTCAATTCACTGTTAATATTATGGAACTTTTATCAGCATCTTCTTACCATCCATTTCCTATTTCTCTCCTTAAATCTCTTCCTCTGATAATTTCCCTCACTCTTTTCAGTCAGCGTCAGCTCTTTGTGTAGCATGTCCACCATAATCCTAAATCTTTCTCTTCTCTTCAATAGCGTCCTGTAATCTCACCAGATACAGAGGTGCTTTTGGGTGCTGTCAGAACCATGTCAAGCTCCATACTCCCTAGTATTGGCTTCATTTAGCTGTGATACAGCCACTTCACAGACTTACCCTCTCTCATTTCAGATTGTGAGATGGGGACTGAGAACAAGGAGGTAATTCCCAAGGAAGAAATTTCTGAAGAATCTGAACCACATGGGGCAATATTAGAAGAACTTCCAAAGGTGGTTTATCAGGGTCACGAGTTTGGAGCAGCATGTGAAGAAGACATACTGGAGGAGCATTCCAGAGAGTCCACAGAAGAGATTCTGGAGCAGGTGTCTCCTGAGGAGAGAGACTTTGCATCAGGGTTGATTATCTTTAAGAAATCACCCTCAAGTGAGAAAGACCATGAGAATAATGAAAGTGGGAGAGTCTACAGTCCTAGCTCAAACCTGATCACATATCAGGGAGATACTACGGCAGAGGCAGTTAGCACATTTGCTGCTTCTGGCCAAAACTTCATAGAGAATTTAGGACCTAATAAAACATATAGAAGTCCTCTGGGAGAAAAGCCTCATACATGTAAAGAATGTGGGAAAGCCTTTAATCAGAACTCACATCTTATTCAGCATATGAGAGTTCATAGTGGAGAGAAACCCTTTGAATGCAAAGAATGTGGAAAAACATTTGGAACTAACTCAAGCCTTCGAAGGCACCTGAGAATTCATGCTGGAGAGAAGCCCTTTGCTTGTAATGAATGTGGAAAGGCCTTCATTCAGAGTTCCCATCTCATCCACCATCACAGAATTCACACTGGAGAGAGACCTTATAAATGTGAAGAATGTGGTAAAGCCTTCAGTCAGAATTCAGCCCTTATTCTACATCAGAGAATCCACACTGGGGAGAAACCATATGAATGTAATGAATGTGGGAAGACCTTTAGGGTTAGCTCACAGCTTATTCAGCATCAGAGAATTCATACTGAAGAAAGATACCATGAATGCAATGAGTGTGGCAAAGCCTTCAAGCATAGCTCAGGCCTCATTAGACACCAGAAAATTCATACTGGAGAAAAACCCTATCTGTGTAATGAATGTGGGAAAGGCTTTGGTCAGAGTTCTGAGCTCATCCGGCATCAAAGAATTCATACAGGAGACAAACCATATGAATGTAATGAATGTGGGAAAACTTTTGGCCAGAACTCAGAGATTATTAGACATATTAGAATTCATACTGGTGAGAAGCCCTATGTATGTAAGGAATGTGGGAAGGCCTTTAGGGGAAACTCAGAACTTCTTAGACATGAGAGAATTCACACTGGAGAGAAACCCTATGAATGCTTTGAGTGTGGAAAGGCTTTTAGGCGGACCTCTCACCTTATTGTCCACCAGAGAATTCATACTGGAGAGAAACCTCATCAATGTAATGAATGTGCCAGAACCTTTTGGGATAACTCTGAGCTGCTTCTCCACCAGAAAATTCACATTGGAGAGAAACCTTATGAATGTAATGAGTGTGAGAAAACATTCAGCCAGCATTCCCAACTTATCATACATCAGAGAATTCACACTGGAGAGAAGCCTTACGAGTGCCAAGAATGTCAGAAGACCTTTAGTCGGAGTTCTCACCTCCTCCGACATCAAAGTGTTCACTGTATGGAATGATCTGCAAAACATGAAAGCCTTCTGTGGAAAAGCTGAAGTCAGACTTACTGTTCTCAGTCTGTACCCCAGGTTCTCAGATCAAATGAATGGACAGAACCTCCTCTGTCCTTTTACTGATTTTTATTTAAACAGTTGGTCAAAAAGGATGAGGCACTTTTATGAACTATTCATTGAGAAGTTTCAGTGTACTGAGTTAAATCATAAAAGCTGTTTCAGGCCTTAAGTCTCCACTATCCCTTTTTCCTTTCCTTCCTCCCTCCCCACTAGTGGATCACATAACATTAGGGGTCTTTACTGGCCATCTAGCCCAAATTGTTACTGTTCAGGAAAAATGGAGGAACATTCCACCATCACTTCCTAGGAATGACAGAGTTGACCCTTCGAATATTATCTCCTGAAATGTTAAAGTCATGGCCTAGAAGACACACCTCTCTCTTTCCCACTGTTTAGCATTGGAATTTAGTAAGCTTTTATTAGCTTCAAAATCTTCCAAACTTTCTATCAAGTTCCCTTGGAAGATGGCAGCATTAATGAAGAAGCAGGAAGCTTGGGTCATTTCCCATCTCCTGCTAGGCTTCCTCAGTCATCTGAGAGGGTGCCATGATGGAGGAAACTGACAAGCAATTTATAGGATTGTAAGTGAAGGCCCTCAGAATCCAGAGGGGCTGATTAGCAAGGCCAGGGGATAAACAAGTGAGGCCAGACTACTCAGCATGGGCAGAAGCAGCTCTTTTGCAGCTCTTTCCCACTTCAGGGCCACTCAGACTGACTGCAGAAGCAGCTCTTTTGCAGCTCTTTCCCACTTCAGGGCCACTCAGACTGACTGCTCCCAAGAACTCGCTGCATTCACTTTGGGCCCCAGCTTCTGCTGCTGCTGACAGATCCTGTGTCAGGAAATAACAAAGAGGACTGCAGCTTCATTGTCACTAGGCTCCTGGCCACAGTGACGAGCTGGTTCACCTGACTGACCAGGACCCTGCCCTGCCGAAGCACTTAGGCTCTCATGGCCTGGGCCCCACTGCTGGGGTCCCTGGCTGATAGGCCAGGATGTGACAGCCTCTTCTCAGTTTGCCCTTGGCTTTGGAATTCTCTTTCTTCAGCATCTCTACATGTGTTTTCTGTGTTCTCTTACGTGTTTTTTTTTTTTTTCTTCAAGGAAACACATCCTCGATTTTTCATGTGTCAGTGTTTCTGAGGCAGTGAGTGGTAGTGGGAATTGCACTAACGGGGATCCAGCTTGCTTGGAGTCTGGTCTTAGAATTAGACCTTGAATAAGGCACTTCACCTGCTGATCCCTAATTTCCTCATCTGTAAAATGAGGGGAGTTGAACTAAATGATCTCAAGTTTCAACTGGCCCAATAATTCCTTTTTTCTTTTTTTAAAAATTTAACTTTATATATCTTCAGTGTTTTATTCTTTAATCTCTTTATTACACTAATACTAATCACTAGTATTTATTGAATTTTTACTATGTGCCAGGCACAGTGCCAGACAGTTTACATTTTTGTTTTCACAGCCTCCCTATGATGTGGGTACTCTTTTTTTAAAAACAAACAAACAAAATGGCTTTATTGAGGTATAATTAACATACCATAAAATTCACCTGTTTAAGTGTTCAGTTGAATGCTTTTTAATTTACGGAGTTGCACAACCATCAGTGATGTGGGTACTCTTACCCCAATTTGAAAGGTGAGGGGCAGGGGAGATGTCAAGTAACTTGCCCATGATCACACAGCTGGTAAGTGCTAGAGCCAAGACTCCAGCCCTGAGCTGTGCTCCTAAGCACTGTGCTGTACTGTGAATAGGTGCATGCATTACTACTGCCTTATTCGAAATCCTTTGTACATTTTCTCTTCATTATTAATTACTACATGAATTTGAATATAATGGATTTAAATCATGTCCTTGGAAACATAATTGGTCATAGCCAAAACCCATCAAGTGGGTTTATTCTGTACCCCAATATGTGCCCCACCCCCGGGCTCATGCCCTTGGCTTGAGAAAAGGGCTGTACAAGTAAAACAGTTGATGGGGACTTCCCTGGCGGTCCAGTGGTTAAGACTTTGCCTTCCAATGCAGGGGTGTGGGTTCGATCCCTGGGCAGGGAGCTAAGATCCCACATGCATCAAGGCCAAAAAACCAGAACATAAAGCAGAAGCAATATTGTAACAGATTCAATAAAGACAAAAAAAAAGTCCATATCAAAACAAACAGAAAACAGCTGATTACACAGTTTCCAAATCCTTCCAGGTACCTCTGTCTCTAGTAGTTAGACGTTGGCAGAAGTTCTTTAACTTATCTCTTTCCATAGGGTGTTTACAAGTGCAGTGTGCTCTCATTCCTTTTTCATCACTCAAGCTCAAATTGAATTATACCCGAACATATCTTTCTCACGTGAAACCTGGATGTTACCTATTCCCTTAACTTCTTATTCCTGTGTTTGAATATTTTATTTGCACATTCACCCCTTACCAGCCCTTAATATAGAACTCAGCACCTCTTCAAGCTCCCCAGAAAGGATCCCCTCACAGAAACAAACATGAGTAATACGGACTTTACTCAAGATTCTGGTGTGTAAGAGGTGGAGAAGGGGGTTCAGAGAGGGCTGCCACCTCAGCTCCTTTTTAGGCCCTTCAATAACAGACCACTCATTGGAACACTAGAAGGCAATTTAGTGACCAATTTTTGTTGTGCCTGATCATATTAAGGGAGGAAGTTCTCACCTCTCATTCTAAGAAGAATTTTCCAACATATATTAGTGCTTTCCCAAGAGAAATTCTGGTGAATGAAATTATTTCCACCTTGTTATATACACTATACACACATCCTGTAACCTCACTACCTGCCCTTATCCACCTTACACCCAGCTAGCTCAGAAATATTTCTCTCTTTTCCTTGTTTGCCCCCTCCCCCTCAATTTTCTTGGGAGCCAAAATCTGACCATAATATAATTGACTGGTAGTCATAATCTAGTGCAAGTAGAATTCTATCAAGGAAAGAAAAGATGTGAATTTTCTTAATTTTAGACCCATTAAAAATACCAGGCCTCACAGTCTCAAAAACCTACCAAAATACCCAGAAATACCCTTCAGAATTTTTGCAGACTTAACCATGTACATTTTCATCCTTCCCTAATTAAACAGTTTTACTGGTATATTAACACTTTATGTAAATAAAGTATTTCTTTACAATTTTACTGATTTGATGCCTTTCTAAGTATATTCCAAAGTACATTGTTTCATTATGGTCTTAATATGACTTTGTATGCCATTTTCCTGCCATCCTATAAATTTCACCTTAGTACCCCAACATGTGCTCTGGTAGCTTCCGGTTTTATGTAAGCTGTTCACTCTGTCCTTTTATTTATTTATTTATTTAAATTAATTTATTTTTGGCTGTGTTGGGTTCTCATTGCTGCGTGAGGGCTTTCTCTAGTTGCGGTGAGCAGGGGCTACTCTTTGTTGCGATGCGTAGGCTTCATTGCAGTGGCTTCTCGTTGCGGAGCACGGGCTCTAGGCTCGTGGGCTTCAGTAGTTGTGGCACGCGGGCTCAGTAGTTGCGGCACACAGGCTTACTTGCTCCACGGCATGTGGGATTTTCCCGGACCAGGGCTCGAACCCGTGTCCCCTGCATTGGCAGGCGGATTCTTAACCACTACACT
This sequence comes from Balaenoptera ricei, assembly GCF_028023285.1. Lineage (NCBI taxonomy): Eukaryota > Metazoa > Chordata > Mammalia > Artiodactyla > Balaenopteridae > Balaenoptera > Balaenoptera ricei. The sequence goes on along the minus strand of NC_082658.1, from coordinate 54,015,232 downwards.
GCCAGGGAAGTCCTGTTTACTCGGTCCTTGATCTTCTGCTTTGCTTGGTGAGGTCTTTTATCTTTCATAACAGGGCAAATGTTACTTACTTTGTTTATCTAGATACAGTTTTTCATGATTATCAACTTAATGTAAGGTATTCTGGATCTAGAATTTCTTGGTGATCCAGTGGTTAGGACTCCGTGCTTTCACTGCTGAGGGCCCGATCCCTGGTCAGGGAACTAAGTTCCCACAAGCCTTGCGGTGCAGGGGGGAAAAAAAAAAAGCTATTCTGGATTTTAAAAAAATGTTACTGAGATTTCTGTGCTGGTGTTTATTATTGTTTTGTTTTAACATGTTCTCCTGAGTGACTCCTGGTCTGAGGCAGTTTCCTTAGGTTGTTAGGTACGGGATCTTTGAGACTCAGGAAAGCTCTACCTAGAAAAATGTGCATGCAAATTCAGGGAATTCATGGACCATCTGAAACTCATCTTTGGACCCCTGTAGTCCTTTACACGGTCCTGAAATCAAACTTTTACCTATAAAACAAATTACCAAGTAACCCGCAATAACCTCTCCCTCATCACATCCCTCAGCTTTGGGGATGAAGCTATGACAGGACCATCCGCCTGGGTGAACCCCTGAAAGTGAACGGGAGTTGGAGCCTCAGTAAAATCCAGTGGGAAGCGGGGCGTGGTGATTCTGGTGATAACCTGAGGCAAGGAGCCTCAATAGCGGGGCCCCTGCACATTCATCAACCACCTGCTGAGCCCCTACGACGCGTTGGGACCTGTGCGAGGCGCGGGGGCTAAGCGCTACGAGGCTGGTGGGGACTTGAGCTATGCAGTAGAGGTCAGCGATGCGGAGGGGGGAGTAGGCGAGAAGGCTTCGGTTCTCCCACGGAGCAGGAAGCCCGCCTCCTCCCTGAGAGCTGGGGAGCGGCGGCCGACGAGGCAGGCGCGGCCCCCTCTTCGAGCCCCAGGACGCGAGCTCACCCCTCTGCACCCGCTGGCCGTCCCTGCCACGTCCTTGTCTCCAGCCCGGGCCTCGCACTGGGACTCGGCCGCGACTCGCATCTCTCCTGCGGTGCCGCCGACGAGAATGCTGATGTTTTATTTATTTGTACTACGCTTTGCAGGCAGTGTTTTCATCGGTGGACCCAACTTTGCCGGCACCGACACCGACGAACCTCTAAGTCATCGAACGCGCTCGGCCGCCACTGCCTCCGGGACCAAGAGGTATTGATAGGAGCCTCACCGAGCCCTGAGGCTGGGGCCGCTCTCGGAAGCCTGGGGACCCTTGTCCGTGCGCCACCTGGCGGGCGGGGGCGGGCCGGGGCGGCGCGCGACGTGATTGGTCGAGGCCCGGGGTGCCTTTTTGCTGGTGACCGGTGGGGACAGGAGGCTGAGGCGGGAGGGCCCCGAGAGTGGGCCGCTGCGCGCTGCTGACCCCGAAGTCAAGTCTTGGGGCGCCCGCCGGACGGGACCTGGGCTGGTGTCTCTCAGGCCGCCGTGATTTGTCGTTTGTGAGGACGTTTCACATCCCAGGGTGGGATCTATTCCGCCGTTCCCAGATGTTCATGGAGTCCTTGCCGCGGCCCAGGTTCTTTCGAACTTCCAACCAGGCCTATTAAGATACTTATCTAATAACTAATTATTAAAATTTAATTTAGTGGCTGTGGGAAAGGACATACTCAAGGTACAGAAGGCAGGCTTGGCTTCAGAAAGAAGGAAGAAAGCACTGTCCTCTGAGGCTGCTGGAGGAACTAAGACGACAGATGTGGAGGGAATGAGCGCAGGGTGGCCAGCAGAGTTGATCATTTGAGGCCTTTTGCTAAGAAGGGTGATTATGCATTGGAGTGGGCAGATTACCCAAAACATCCTCTAGAAAGGAGAAAAATGCTTCTGTGCCCCTGATCTGCTGGTTATGTCAGCATTCTCTGAGCTGGGCTGTGCTGGGACCAGGGCGGAACTTTAGTCACAGGAGGGCTATAATCCACACTCCACTCCACTGACTCCCAAGTGGGAGGAATCCCAGGAGTGCAGCGAATGTGGGGAAGAGCCGAGAGGTCTTCATGGGGTCGGGTGGAGCTGAGATTCTCTGCATCAGAGAGTTCACACTGGTGAGCAACGCTGCTAATGTAATGAATTCCACCTTCAGACAGCATTCCCACCTTGGAGTTCATCAGAAAACTTGTATTGGAGAAGCCCTTGGAATACCAATGTGGAAAAACCTCTGATCTGAACTCTCACCAATTTCAGCATCAGAGCATCCTCAGTGCACAGCGATCTGGAGATTTACTCACTGTAGGACACTTTCATTCCAGCCTGAAACTTCGCTCTGACCTTTCCTCTTCTTTACTGATGTCACTAGACTGGAAATGCCCTTTGCGTCAGCTGATTTTATCCTGCTCCTTGAGGACAGGGCTACCTTGTTGTAGAAGAGCGTATCGCATTCAGCCCAGGGTTGCCACTCAAAAATTAACCAATGAATGACTTAAATAAATAAGAGGCCATAAATGATGAATTGGACATTTCAAATTTAATTAACTGAATGTAGAATCATAATGCCTTTGCTGTCCTTTATTTTTCCATGCAGATCCTTTATCCCCTAAAATGATGGCCATGGCATTAAAGGTCTATATCACCCATCTAATATAAATTGTATCTCTTTATGTGATATGGGGACACGTAAAATGTTAAACAGTTGAGCCAAAACCTTTCTTTAGCTGAGGGAATTGATCCACTATACGATTTACTCAAATACAAGATAGCCACAGATTGCTTTAAACACACCTCTTTTCCTTGCAACTTTCAGCACTGAAACAAAACCCAAATCAGATACTTCACCTGTACCATCCTCAAAATCTTTCTTTCATAAGAGCCTTTGTTTACTTCTTGATCTCGTTTCTGTTTTTATACATTATTTCCATCCTTTGGGATATATTATATTGTTTTCTTCATGTGAGCTGTATCTTAAATGTATTTGCTGGGATTCAGTATTCTTATTTTTGCAGCTGCTTCAGCATCATCACAGGCTTATGTTTTCTTCATATGTAGTAGTATGCTCAGGATAATCTTGAAAATTAGTTGTTTTTGTGTGTTTTGTTTTGTTTTGTTTTTTTGGCTGAGCCACACAGCTTGCGGGACCTTAGTTCCCTGAGCAGGGGTTGAACCTGGGCCCTCAGCAGTGAAAGTGTGGCGTCCTAACCACTGGATGGCCAGGGAATTCCATGAAAATTAGTTTTTAAATGACTTGTTATTGAAAGGATTAGAATCTATTGCAGGACAAACCATATGTTGGGAGCCTCACTATCTACAGCAGAACCCTGTCAGGCTGGATGTTCTGTCCATTGAATACAGGCAATGCCTCTTTAACTCCTTTCCTTCTTTCTTCCTTTCTCCCTTCTCCCCTTCCTTCCTCCCTCCCTCCTTCCTCCTTCCTTCCTTCCTTTCTCTTTCTTTCCTTCTTTCTTCCTTCCTTCCTTTCTTTCCCTCCCTCCCTCCCTCTCTCTCTCTTCCTTCCTTCCTTTCTTCCTCTCTCCCTCCCTCACTCCCCCCCCCCCTTTCTTTCTTTCCTTCCTTTCTACAGAAATTTATTTTCTCACAGTTCTGGAGGCTACAAATCCCAGATTGAGATGCCAGCCAATTTGGTTCCTACTGAGAGCTCTCTTCCTGGCTGTGGATGACCACCTTCTCACTATGTCCTCACATGGTGGAGGGAGAGGGAGGGAAAGAGGAAAGAAGGAAGAGAGGGAGAGCGGGAGAGCTTCTTTTTCTCTTAAAAATGTTTGCTCAGGTACCTTGGGAAAAAGTGTCCCTTTTTTCTCTCTATGCCACATGGACCCATTCATTAGCTAGAAATAAATTCCAATTAGGCAAAGAAACAGTAGTAAAGCAGGAAATGCAAGTGAATCAAGGAAAAAGTAGCCATTTGGTTTTAAGGCAAACAACCAAATAACCAGTGCCACCAGCCTGTAAAGACCCCAAACACACCCAGAAGTCCCTTCAGAATTCATCATGGATTGTCTAATCTTGGTTATTCCCTGAATTTCAACTTCCTCATCCATAAAGTGGGGAAAATACCCACCCTTCAAGTTTGTGGGAGTATAGTACAAAATGGTATATCTGACAGTCCACTGCTTTGTGTATAGTAGGAACCCAATAAATGCAGTTTCTTTTTCTCCTTTACCCACTTTCTTTCTCCTCTGATTTACCCCAAGTTAAAGATGCTTTCTCAAAAGTGTTAGAATTCAAAGAGAATAAAAATTGCATCTTAACCACTACATTGTACTTATTTTTATTTCCTGTTTTTTTTTTTCTTTCTGTGTTTTATTTTAAATGTACATTATTTCATCTACCTTAGGGATACTAAGTAGCCCTTGTGAGTTGACATGGGAATCTAATTACCATTATAACACTGTTTCTTTGTCAGGGCCAATGTATTATGTTTGCAGGTCTATCACAGAAGATTTCTTCCTTTACAAGTGGGAATTCCATTATGAAGTGCTTATAGGAAAAGTCAATACTTCTTTCTACTGCTTATATGTTTTAGTTCTTGTTTCTAAAATGAAATTCCATATCTCAAGCAATTCTGCTGCCTATGTATTTATTACTGGCTTTAAGCAATTCGATTTTGATAGTACCTCGGTGTATCTGTCTTCACGTTTCTTCTGCTTTGTGTTTGTTGAACTTCTTGGATCTGTAGATTTATAGTTTACAGCAAATTTGGAAAGTTGTTAGCTGTTATTTCTTCAAATGTTTTTCTGCTTTCCTCTTTCTTCCCCTTGGGACTCTAATTACACATGCATTAGGTTGATTAAAGCTGTCTCACAACTTACTGATTGATGCTTTGTTCATCTATTTTTTTTTTTAAAAGTATTTTTTAATCTCTGTTTTTCATTTGGGATAGTTTCTATCCAGTACATTTTTCATCTCAGACATATCTTTTATCTCTAGAATTCAATTTGGGCCTTGTTAATATCCCTTCTCTGTCTTTCTCCGTGCTCATGTTTTCCTTTACCTTTTTGAACATACGGAGTATAATAGCTGCATTCAGTGTCCTTGTCTAATAATTATCATCTATGTCATTGCTGGATCTGCTTCTATCGATCTTTCCCCTCATTATGGATCATGTTTTCCTTTTTCTTGCATGCCTTTAATTTTTGATTGGGTGCCAGGCATTGTAAATTGTATGTTGTTGGGTACCTTTTTTTTTTTTTAATTTAATTCCTTTAAATATTTTTGAGCTTTGTACTGGGGCACAAGTAAGTTATTTAGAAACAGTTTGATTCTTTTGAGGCTTTGATTTTACGCCTTGTCAGCTAGGACAGAGCAGTGCTCTAGTGGTAATTTGGCCCATCACTGAAGCAATACCCTCTGGAGTGCTCTGCCTGATGCCCTGTGTATTAGAAGTTTTCTCCACTCTGGTTCTTTAGAACATAGACTATTCCCAGACCTGTGTGAGCTCTAAGGATTCTACCAGCTTCTTACCAGAGGTTCTTTCCCTGGCTACAGGTGGTTGCCTCACACAAATGTGCTGATCAGTCCTTAGCTGAAGAACTGAGGGGAACTTCCTGCAGATCTCTGGAGCTCTGCTCTGCTCTCTGGTCCTGTGTTCTGCCTTGGCCTCTCTGAATTCTCAACTCTGTGCCTTCACCTCAGGGAGTCTGCCTGCCCTGTACTGCAGCCTGGAAACTCTCCAGACAGGAAGCTGGGCCAATCCCAGGACTCATCTCAATTGTTTTTCTTCTCTCCCTGTCCTGCACTGCCTGTTGTCCAGTGTATGTTTCATATGTTTTGTCTGGTTTTTTAGCTGTTTAAGAGGAGACGGTAAATCCAGTCCCCATTACTCCATCATGGCCAGAAGCAGAAGTCCTATCTATGTATTTAGGTTTGTTCATTTGATCTCTAAGGTTCTTGTTTATACTGATTGTGTGGGTGACAGACCTCTTTCGAGGTTGTTTTCATCTTTGCAATAAAGACCATCCTTTTTCATTGTTCCATTATACAATTAGGAAGATAGGATTAATTTGTAAACCAGAAATAATTTAATTTTGCCTTGGTCCCTGGAAGGCAGAGAAAGTCAGGTCTCAGATCAAGCACCCACCTATCTTGGCAGCAGTGCTGACCAGAACAGTGAGTGTGGCTCTTCCTGCCTCACATGTTAAGTTAGACGTGCAAAAATCCCCACTTATTCTTCCACTTCCCTGCAGTTTTGCTGAGTAAACAACCTGAGCTCTGTGAGCACAGGGTTTAAGAGCGCACTTAGGTTCCGATTTTCGCTCTGCCACTTGGAAGTTACTTGATTTGGGAAAATTATTAAATCTCTTTTAGTCTCTTTTTTCACCTGTAACATTGTATTATAAGGTTGGTAGTGAGACTGAGAAACTGCTTCATTGGTTTTCATTGCCTGGAGGAAGAGAAGAAGGCCCCTAGGCTGACTGACTCCCTAGGCCAGCCCTCTGCCATGGCCCCTTCTACTGCTCCCTGGTTTGCAGCTCTCCTCCCTGACCCCCAGATTCCAGCCCACACTGCCCATAGGGCTGCCCCTCTGCCACCAGGACCCAAGAGGCTGGCCCAGGCAGCTGCTCAGGGTCCCCTCAAGTGTGTGCAGAGGCAGGTGTCTGGGAAAGGCTGCGGAGTGGAGCTCCTGGACAGAGTCTGAGGCTCTTGGGAGGAAACCTTGGAGCCATATGCACTACTACTTGGAGCATAAGTAGAACTAGAGTCTAAGGGAGGAAGGAAAGTGGGCTGGTTTCCACCTGGCAAAGTCAGATCTACCCCCCAAAGTCCTACTGATTCTGCCCGCTTCACATCCTTGCAGTCCATCTCCTCTTCTTCATCCCCGTGCCACTACCTCAGTTTACGCAGCCGTGACGTCACTCTGGAGTTACCCCAGCAACCTCCTGAAAAATACGTTTTCAGTTTCCCACACTGTAGCTTAAATAGTCTTTCGGAAGTGCACAGCCAGACCCCTGATGGTGTCACTCCCCACTACCGGCTTCCTGTCCTCTTAAAATCCTTTAGGTGGCGCACAAGGCCTGTGCCAGCTGCTAAACCTCAGTTCATTTTTCCAGCCTCTTTCTCTCTGTTCCTTGCACTCAGTTTAACAAGTATGCCAGAAAATCTTCCCTCACCCTTCCTGGCCTTTCCGCCCGGAGCCCCTTTCCCCCTCTTCTTTGCTAACCCTCCACATCACAGCTGCAGCACTGAGCTCCGGCTGCACCTTCTCTCCTCTGCGCTCCCACAGCAGCTTCCTGCCGGGACACACACCCCAACAACCCCAACCCCCTGTTTACTTGTTTCTCCACCTCCCCCACGGTTGTAAATTTCTTCCTGGTAAGGCACCTGGAATTTGATGAATGGATATGTAAATAAACGGATGCATTGATGCATGACACACAAAAGAGCAGGATAGGCAGGGATCTGTGGCTTCTCTAAGAATTAACGACTTAAAAGTCCAGGCAATTTTTACTTTTCCCCCAATTCACACCTCTCTTTTTTTTTTTAAAAAAAAATTTATTTATTTATTTCTTTTTGGCTGCGTTGGGTCTTCGTTGCTACGCGCGGGCTTTCTCTAGTTGCGGCGAGCGGGGGCTACTCTTCGCTGATGTGTGCGGGCTTCTCATTGCGGTGGCTTCTCTTGTTGCGGAGCATGGGCTCAGTAGTTGTGGTGCACGGGCTTAGTGGCTCCGCGGCATGTGGGATCTTCCCGGACCAGGGCTCGAACCCCTCTCCTCTGCACTGGCAGGCAGATTCTTAACCACTGTGCCACCAGGGAAGTCCCAATTCACATGTTTTTACTCTGCTTATTTGATGCTGCCTAATTTTCACAGGTTGAGACCCCTGGGAAACAGGCCTGCAATGGAGAGTGTGCAGGAAGTCTGCCAGGGAATGCTCTTGGGAACACCTGTGAGAGAAAAGGGGCCATGGGCTGGGCAGAGGGAGAAGTTAAATGGTGATGCAGCTGCAACGAAAGCCTTCTCAACTCGAGAGAAGTATGGGAGGACCTTTCAGATATGTCTCCCATCAAGAAGGGTGGCCAGGTCTTTGAACCCGTCTCCTTTTCTCCAACCCCCAACCCCAAGCCCATGGAGTAGATGTGGGCTGCTCCTGGGAGGGGACAGACACTTGGGTGTGGCAGCTCCCTTTAGACGAGGGCAGTTCCTGGGCAGGGATAGCTGTCAGCAGGCAGCACTCGTGTCCGCTGCGAACAGAAGTGTGGGGGGGCACACCTTGGCATCCACTGCACTAATTAAGACTTCTTTTTCTCTTCTAACTGCTTGCATATGAACAGGAATATCAAGGTACATAAAAAGTGTTTATCAAATACTTTTTCCTTCTCTACTTAACTTATTCCCTGGGTGGTATTTTAGATTCTGGAATACTCAGACATAACTTAGGATACTGCTGCCTTTCAACAATTTCATATCACTAATATAAGCTAACATTTTTTAATGTTACCTGTTCTGGTCACTGGGCTAGGTGTTATTGAATTTAATCCCCATCACCACCTATGGATGGGTACTATTATTTCCCCCATTTTACAGAGGAGAAAGCTGAGACTAGGAGAGTGATTTACCCAAGGCTGAGTTGTGTCTCCCACAGAATTCATGTTGAAGTCCTAATCCCTAGTACCTCAGAATGTGTCTGCATTTGGAGATAGGGTCTGTAAAGAGGTAGTTAAGTTAAAATGAGGTTATTAGGGTGGGCCCTAACCCAGGATGACTGGTGCTCTTATAAGAGGAATTTAGGCCACAGATATGCAGAGAGGGAAGACCATGTGAAGACACAGGGAGATGATGGTCATCTGCAAGCCAAGGAAAGAGACCTCAGAAGAAACCAACCCTACCAACACTTTGATCTTGGACTTCCAGCTTCCAGAATCTTAGGAAAATAAATTTCTATTGTTTCAGCCACCCAGTCTATTGTACTTTGTTAGGGCAGCCGTCATGAACTCACAGGATCACCACAGCTAGTGAGTCCTGAGCTTTGGGATCTGTACTGGCTGCCTGCCTCCAGAGCCCACCACCGCTGAACTGACCACTGCTGCTGAAAGGGTTCTCTCAACTACAGGCTGCCTGTCAGCTTCCTGAGACGGGGAACAATCTGTTTCTTCCTCTATCTCCTGCTGTGGACAAAAGACCACACTCGTTAGCAGGTACAAGTTCTTTTGTTTATTCAGCTGCACAGCTAGGGGAACTTTTTGCTATCAGTGAATTCCAAAATGCACATGTGAGCAGGGCACTCATACATAGAAACACAAACAGATTATGATTGGACCAGTATGGCACCTTTAACTCCCAGGAGCCCCTCTTGGATACGGAACTAGTTCCTGTAATACAACCAGACTAAGTATACAGAACCTCTGCTGTTGGAATAGCTTCTTTTGCACTAACGAAGTCAAAAGAGATGGCCTCAGGTCAACATTTTGCCTACGAAATATTCTGGTTTCAGCTCTTCTCAGTGACGAATACAGGGTGCTGCAGTCAAAATGATGGCTATTTCTGGAGTGACCACCACCAAGACCAAAGCTCTAATCCATACCCTTGACGTCTTGACCACATCCTCTGCTTCCCAGATCCTGCTCTGCCCTTTCAGGGACCAGGACTCTCCTTCCCCAGTCAGTCCTCAGCACCAGGCTGCAGAAGTGGGGAGATGTTCTGTGGGGTGGAGCACTGCTCATGGTCTTCCCAAATTTGTTCTCTCCTTCTCCAGTTTTAATTGGGCAAATTGTCACCCTGCTAGAGGTGTTTTCCAGCCTCCCTGGTAGGTAGATGTGGCTGTGTAGTTGAATCTTCACCAAAGGATTGGGGCACCTTCTGTGACACCTGCTGAAAAGGAAATTGCCTGTCCTTGAGACCATTACGTCACTCCTCCTGGGAGCTGGAATGTGGATACGGTAATGATCCAGCATCAACCATGCAGACAAACACATCCTAATCTAGGGGACAGAGGAGCAAGGTGGGTCCCTGACGTACCTGGTGAAATTAAACTGAGCTGTCCCTTAGACCAGGGCTTGAAAAAAATTTCCTGTAAGGGGCCAGAAGTAAATATTTTAGGCTTTGTGAGCCACAGTCTGTCACTCTTTTTTCCTGCTTTTTACACTTAAAAAAATGTAAAAACCATTCTTAGCTTGTGGGCTTTAAAAAACAGGCCGCAAGATGGATTTGGCCTGTGGGCTGTTTGCTGACCACCTGCTCATGTCTGGACATTTATGTGAGAGAGAAATAAAACTTGTATCTCAGAGTCAGGGAAGGCCTCTCTCAAGAGGTGACACTTAAGTGGAGATCTAGACAAAGTAAAATGTGACTTATGTAACTACCTGGGAGGAGAGCATGGAGTTAGGGAGTGGAGAATGAGGACAGAGGTCCTGAGGTGGAAAGGAGCTTATAACATGGGCCAGTTAGCAAGTAATCACCTCCTCACGCCAAGTCTGCCGTCCCCTGCCGTACTCTGTGAGACTGGAGCTGGACCTGTCGACATCTCCCCTTTGCCAGCTGGCACAGTGTCAGGCTTTGCCAGTGAAGGGCACTGGAGGGACAAAGCAAAGAGGAAGGGGCTTCTCCTTCTGGTAGTTTTCTTTCTTGTCCTTACAGCGCAGCACCCGTCCTCTGGTGTTTGCGGGCACCTCGACCAGTGGCTTCCTGCTCTGAAGCGCCTTGATGAACTTCACCAGCCAGTGTCAATATTTAACAACTAGTTAAAAAAGAAAAGCCCTGATTTGTAGCGTTTCCTGACTTCCATGGCATGAATACTCTCACCATGACCAATTTCAATGCAGGCTGGCGAAAAGAAGTGCAGAACTGGCTGTTGCAAGCCCGTACAGACCAGCTCGCACACACCCCTGGGGCAGCCACACCTGTCCAGTCAGGCCTGAATTTCACCTGTGCAGAGTCTTGGGCTGGGAGTGCAGGGGGTGGGGTGGGTGGGTGGGGGAGGGTTGGCTCTCCTAGGTCTGCTTCTTCCTCTGGTGCTCTCCCTCAGTCCTAGAGGTAGTAGCTGTTCCCCATGCTGCTATTCCTATACTAAGATCTCATTACCTCCTTTAACAGATAATCCCCCTTTACTAGCTAGCACTTCTTTGTATTAAACGTTCCCTGCTCAAAGAACACGTGTGGTTTCTGTCTCATGCCTGGACACTTGTAGATGTGACCCTGTCCCAAGAGGCAGCTCAGTATGCGGCTGAGGAAGGGCCAGGACCAAAGACCCATTCACAATAATACTAATACAGGATGGCCACTGCCTGCACAGCTGCTCTGTGCCAGGCCCGGAACCCTAATGAAGTCGGCATCTTGGCTGTTACTCGCAGCCAAAGGCATGCTAGTTGATACAGTCATCTCAAACAGAGGGCATGAAGCGATGAGCTGCAGGTGGGACTAGGTAAACATTTTTTCCTAAATCAAGAAAGACACAGGAAAAATCTTAAGGTGCTTATAACTTTTATGGAATATAGTCCTAAAACTGATTAGACAAAAGTACAATTCTGCCTGGAGACTTTCTCACCCACAGTCCATTGGGAAGGCTCTTTTCTGGCATGAACTCTCTGATGTCTGATAAGCTCAGAACTCCATCTGTAGGCCTTCCCACATTCTTTACATAGGAAAGGTTTCTCTCCACTGTGGATTCTCAGATGCTGACTTAGATATGAGCTTTGACTGAAGGCCTTCCCACACTCATTACACTCGTAGGGCTTCTCCCCTGAATGAACCCTCTGATGTTGAACAAGATGAGCACTCCACCTGAAGGACTTCCCACACACATGACATTCGTAGGGTTTCTCTCCTGTATGAATTCTCTGATGCTGAATGAGGTTTGAGCTCTGGTTGAAAGTTTTCCCACAGTCACTGCACTTATAGGGTTTCTCTCCAGAATGGATTCTCTGGTGGATTATAAGGTGTGAGTTATAAATGAAGGCTTTACCACATTCACTGCATTCATGGTCTTTCTTCCCTGTGGGAGTTGTCTTAAGGGTGACAACCATCTGCCTGAAGCTTTTCCCCTGAGCGGGGGACTGCTTCAGTCTTTCCCCCTTGAGATTTCTCTGCTGCTGCTCTAAAGGGGCCTCAACTTCAGAGGCAGCTTCAAATGTAGAGGTGCTGGTGGTGAGTTTTTCTCTGAGCACCTGTGATTCCACGTCAGTAATGGGTGGTTCTGGCAACGACCCTTTGTCCTTGGGCTCTGCATCATCTTCTGCAACAACTGATGGAAAATGTAAATATACCTGTTCTGGATGTATGGAGAAATGACACTTGGATTAGGATTTCTGGCATGAAAATAAAAGCTTAAAAAATATTCAATATACACACATGACAAAATTCAGAAGGGAAGTCATTTAAATATGAACACTGGTCATCTGTTGGTGATGGGATTGTGTAGGGGAGAAGGTTTCTCCTTTTTTCTCCCCCCTCCCCCGTATCTGTTTTTTTCTAAATTTTCTTTAATGGAACACTGCAAAAATGTTATTTGAAAAATAAATTTCAAGGCAGGACCTTCTTTTTTAGGATTTACTCTTAAAAAATATGAGCAAAAATAGTATTTTCAAGAAACTGGGGAGTGATGTTGTGTGGGAAGGGAAAAATGAGAATCACAGGTTGAGGGAAAAGGGATGTTCCTAAACGCACAAAGACCCTGCTCCTCCTGACTCCGTGACCTTCACCTCTTCCCAGTCATTCCCTGCCCCACAAATCTCTAGCCACAGAAAAGGATCCCCAAGCAGCTGGCTCCTTTACTGAAGGGACGACTGCCTTCTTGGTGCTTTCTGCCTTTCCCTTTGAGCTGCTCCTTAAAAAATGAAGAGAAGAGTGCTTTGCGTTTTGGTTTTTAAAACGTCTCTAACGCTTTTTGTGTTTTAATTGTAACGCTTTCTGTAGTCTAAAGAGGACAAAAAGCAATTGCTATAAGGTAATGCAAGACTTTAAAAATACATTTTTTTTCAGGTTAAATGCTTGTGGTTAAAGAAATCTGAAACATGCTTGCTGAAAAAAAATGTCAAACAGTAGTTAGCTTTGTACAGAGACTTACAAAACAGAAGTAAAGAAAACAAGGAGAACTCTGCAAGAAAGTCAAGGAAGTGCTGGAAAATATACTTATGGAGCAGAAACTAAGATTAATCTCCATTTCTGGTTTTTCCCATTTTGTTGCTAACAAGAATTTGAATTTTTATATGCTTTTGTCTGGAGGTGGTGGGGTTGTGGTGTAAAACGAAGTTATTAAATAGAGTCTTCTTGATTAGCAACATATTCATGTCACGTTCCCGATGGTTCATGAGGTCATACAGCACTCAGCAAGGACAGTGCGTGGTCCTGAGGCTCTCACTCTAGAGTTTGCCGCAGGAGAGAGGAGAGCATGTTTGTGGGGATGAAGGCAGGCCGGGAAGGAAGTTTCTGTGGTGAATCTGAAGGGCAGAAGTGTAGACGGAAGAGAATATCAAATAGGGCTTTTAGGTGGGGGGTAGGTGGTAGATAAAGGTGATGACAGGCTGTGTCTCACGCGGAGTGTGTTATGGCTTAAAAAGTATGTTTTGGGAGTCATGAGAAAGTTAAAAGAGAAAAGACTTCCAGGCTGGCCTGTAGCCCAGGGCAGTGGAGATGATGAGGCAGGAAGTGAATGAAGTATTTTCTGGTCCTGTTGTAGGGCTCTCTAAAGCCCTAAAGGAGATGCTGGTGAGGCTTTACAGCCAGATATGATTGAAATTTAATCCTTACAGCTACTACATGAGGTAGGTTATCGTTATTCCTAATTTTGTGAGTGATGAAACAGGCTAAGTCTCTCACCTAAGAGGTAAGAATAGTAAGGCCAAGATGAGGAGAGCCAACTTCTGACCACCTACTCTGTGCCCTTTATCCTCTCTCCTCCTCCTCTCCTTCCCCACAGAATCCTGCTCCTCACCGCTCTCTGGGAAAGGCTGGGTCTCCTTAGGCTGGAGCTGGATGCTTGGTTTCTTCTGGGCAGCTCCCACAGCTTCCTTCTCCTCCCACGGCTCTTCCTGTGCAGGTCCGTGTGCCGGGCCTGGGACCTGGAGGTGATCAGGCACCACTCGGTTTCTGTGGAGCCAAAGCTTCCAAGGAGACTTTAGAGAGCCTCCTCAGAGTCAGCACAGGGGCAGGAAGAGGAGCTAGAGTCTTATTCAGGGCTTGAGGGCAGAAAAAACACACAGAAACACACACTCACTGCTCTACCTGGCTCAAAAAAGAGTTTTGAACTTGGCAACTCCCCCTACTGCTGCCCCTCTGTCCAGCCTGAAGGTCATTGATCTGGCTCCCACAACAGATCATACGTTCCCCTTCCCACCTGCAGTCCTGGTTCATCAAGTCCTTTCTCTAAATCCTCCAGCACAGTCACAGCCTCCTCTCCACTCTTAGGGTGATGTCCCCGCACCCAGGACTGGAGCTTCTCCGGTAGGATGGTCAGGAATTGTTCCAGCACCAGTAGCTCCAGGATCTGCTCCTTGGTGTGCCTCTCGGGCCTTAGCCACTCACAGCAGAGTACCCTTAGTCGGCTCAGGGCCTCCCGGGGACCAGGAGTCTCCTGGTAGCAGAGCTGCCTGAAGCGTTGGCGGAAGATCTCCTGACTGGGAGAGTGGTTCCCATGTAGCCTGGTCTCATACTCCCAAGACTGTTCCTCTTCCTTTGGCTCCATCATCATAATCTTCTCTTGATCCCGTGTATCCTGAAGGGCCAGAGTTTCAGCTGCTGTTAGTGATCCAGCCATCCTAGCCTGGACTGGCTCTGTAGACGGCCCATACTAGCAGGAGTCTTTCAAGGGCACCCTGTAACATAAGTAGAAATCATTCTTTTTTTTTTTTTAATTCATTAACACACACTCAGCATCTACCAAGAGCCAAACCCTGTACTATACCCTTTAATACTTTTTTCTCCATTCCTCTCCAGATTCCTATTCCAGTAAGAGTCATTGCCTTTGAGATACTTACAATCTGGTAGACAGATATGTAAAGAGTTTGCTACACTAGATAATACAACTAGATAAATGCTATAGCAGGAGAAAACAGCAGGAAAAAAAAATGTGTTCCGGGATCCCACTGGAAGAAACAAGTCTTAAGCAAAACCCAAGTTTCCAGAGCTCAGAGCTGAGTAACTTTTCAGTGCAAGGTGACTTGCCTGTTTTCAATTACTCTCAGAGGTACTGAAGAGGCAGCTTCCTCCCAGATGGCCCCTCCACTCTTTCTCAAATTTCTGTAGTGGCCACAACAAAAGAAAAATTTAAATTTCCTATGAGGCAATCTTATTCAAACGCCCAGGATCTGTAGCAGGGTCCTGAGATGCGGCTGCTATGGGCAAGACGTGGTCTCGGGTAAGGTGTCCAGCGTCAGGAAAATCTAAAGGGAAGGAGGTGGGACGCACCGAAAGGCCATTAAAGGCACACAAACAGGGGCGCTGGCCGAGGACAAAGGAAGCGCGGAAGACGAGCGCAGAAGGCTGTTTCTCGGGGGTGATGCTCCGGCGGCGACAGCCCCCAGCTGAACTTCTGCGCACGGCACTGCAGGGGACCGCCCGATCGCCTGGGGAGGGGGCTGTCCTCCATACCAGTTACAATTCCCCACCCTTCACTTTAACCCCTGGGATCTCCAGAGAAGAGAAGAGGGGCACCGGGCCAGCCCCCGCCCTCCACAACGCGTGACGTAATCCGTGCAACCGGGCGCGGGAACCGTGGGGACCCAGACCCCGTTCCGCGCGGTCTGGCCTCGGTTCCTCACAGGGCTGCCTGAGGGATGTGCTCACTGCAGAAACCGCCGCTGCCTCCCGGGACTGGCCATAGCAGCGCGGGCCAAAGAGCGACACCCGGGGCGCCGCCGCTAAGACTCACCTCGCAGGACCCGGAGCTCCCATCTGACCACTTCTCCGCAGCGCGCTTCCAGCCCACCCGCGGGGCCAGCTGTGCGCCTGCGCACCCGCGGTCGCGGCCTCTCCGGTCGCGGAGGGCTCTGGGAATCGCAGTCCTCGGGCAGGGGAGCGGGGCCGGTGTGAGCGGGCCTTTTGGCTTAACGGCTGGAGTGCCTCGCTTTTCTGTTCAGTTGTAGGTCCAGGGGCCGTCCAAGCCGATTTAAACGGCAGGGAAATTCCAGCCTGTGCGTGGCCTCTTTGCAGCATTTCCTCCTCTACGTTCTGTTTTCTAGTTACATCTTCCCAGACCTGATTAGAGGGTCACAGCCGAGGAGGAAGTTAGCCCCAGGGAGAAAATATTCCCAACCACCAGCCTATGCGTGTCCGTTAGTAAATAAAATCAATTCCTGCGGAGGAATAAAAAGAAATGTAAGGTTGCAGTTTACTGGGGTGGGGGAAAAAGGACTTGTTGATAGAGGAAATCACTGCCATCTTCTTTTCCAATGATGAGAGAAACAGGCGTCTGATTATGAGTTCTAGGGAAGGTAACCATTATGAGAATGGAAAAGTACAGTAGAACGTCCAAATTAACAAGGGAAAAAATAGGATGCACTAGAACTTGAGCAAACTAGTAAAAATCAGAAAGAAAATCCAACTGGATCAAGAGAGGAAATCAAAAGCGAAATTACAAACTCTTGAATTCTGCAGGGGGGATCAGGAAAGCCTGAGATAAGAATTTGGACAATTCATTAGCTGTTTAGGGACAGGCAATAAACAGAACACTTCGTGGTAAAATCTATGGGACCTAGCAACAGCCATGCTTGAAAATGTATAACCTTAACTACCTCACTTGTTAATGAAAACAGATATAAAACAATTTAAATCACCTTAAAAAACTTTATTTTTTTTAAAGCTGAATTTTCTTTTTTTTTATTGAAATTAATTAATTTATTTTTGGCTGTGTTGGGTCTTTGTAGCTACTCCCGGGCTTTCTCTGGTTGCTGTGAGCGGGGGCTACTCTTCGTTGCAGTGCATGGGCTTCTTATTGCGGTGGCTTCTCTTGTTGCAGAGCACGGGCTATAGGTGCGCGGGCTTCAGTAGTTCTGTCTCGCGGGCTCTAGAGTGCAGGCTCAGTAGTTGTGGCGCACGGGCTTAGTTGCTTCGCGGCATGTGGGATCTTCCCGGACCAGGGCTCGAACCCATGTCCCCCACATTGGCAGGCGGATTCTTAACCACTGTGCCCCCAGGGAAGTCCCAAGAAACTTTAAAATCATAGTAAAATAAACCCAAAGAAGCAAAGATGAGTGAATCAGTAAAGATAAAAACTAATTAACGGGGACTTCCCTGGTGGCATAGTGGCTAAGACTCCGTGCTCCCAATGCAGGGGGACTAGATCCCACATGCCGCAACCAAGAGTTTGCATGCTGCAACTAAAAATCCCATGTGCTGCAACTAAAAAAAAAAAAGATCCCACATGCTGCAAAGAAGATCCTGCGTGCCGCAACTAAGACCCAGTGCAGCCAAGTAAATAAATAAATAAATACTTTTTTAAAAAAAGGAAAAATTAAAAAGAAGAGATAAATTCAAATGCTAATTTCTTTAAAATGAGCAATAAAGCCGATAAACTTGTTTAGAGCCTTATTAAGAAAAAGAAAGATTAACCAGAATGGGAATGAGAAATAGAACATAACCATAGAATCAGAAGAGATGAAAAGAATTACAGACCATTTCATTAGGGTAGGACTTTAGGGTAGGATATTGGAAGACCTAGATGAAATGGATGATCTTCTGGCAAAATATAAATTACCAAAATTGTGTGCACCAGCCAAATGTATATAAAACAACTCTGACTAGGGGTGGCAGGGGGCGGGTAAGAAGACCCCAAGAAAGTGCTAGAGAGCAATTACATTTAGATGTAACATGAAGCACCACTTTCTGGCAAACAACTGAATTTCAAATGGGAATCATTAAAATACTTAACTAGAGGGAATTCCCTGGAGGTCCAGTGGTTAGAACTCTGGCACTTTCACTTCCGAACCGGGGTTGGATCCTTGGTCAGGGAACTAAGATCCCACAAGCTGTGCGGCACAGCCAAAACAACAACAAAAACACTTAACTAGAAACCAGTCACCAAGTTTAATTTGAAATAAATGGATACTTTGACCAAGCAAGCAAAATATAATTTAACCTGAATTTTTTTCTGCAGTGACTAGTTTACGGTTATATCTGGAATGGAAAGAAAAAAAAGGAAATTACATATACTGTGCTCCTGTGATGACTATAGTTTTCAACAACTGCTACAAAACTAGAAAATTATAAACTCGGACATTCATTCAAACATTTATTGAACAAAAATATATATGTAAGTCTAGGTCTGGGTTGGAGGAGAGGGGATACAAAAATATAGTTCCCTGCTTTCAAAAAGCTAAATGTGTAGGGAGTGTGAAGAAAAAAGGAGAACATGCATAAAAGATTTACAATGTAATAATGGCTTCCTGTAAGCTGTGAGACTGGAGAAACAAAGGACTTTGGTTTGTTCATTCAAACAAGTCATGCTTCAGTGTTTGAATTTTTCTTACAATGAACAATGTAAAAAAAAAAAGCGACAAGGCATTTTCCTTTAAAGAATTGAGTGTGTGCCCGTCAGAACCTGTCAGACACGTTGCCTGTGTTTAAAGAAAAAGTTAGTTTAAGCGGTGGGGACTCTGAATGCCGCAGGGGATCAGGAGAGCCTGAGATAAGAGTCAGGACGATGCATTAGCTGTTTAGGGACAGTAATTAGACCAGACCTCAAACTAAACGCCAAGCCAAGAACTTTTACTTTAGGTAACGGGCAGCCACTGGCTACTTTTTTTTTTTTAAAAGGAATTCCCTTATTTTTATTTTTATTTATTTATTTATTTATTTATTTTTGGCTGTGTTGGGTCTTCGTTTCTGTGCGAGGGCTTTCTCTAGTTGCGGCAAGCGGGGGCCACTCTTCATCACGGTGCGCGGGTCTCTCACCGTCGCGGCCTCTCTTGTTGCGGAGCACAGGCTCCAGACGCGCAGGCTCAGTAGTTGTGGCTCACGGGCCTAGTTGCTCCGCGGCATGTGGGATCTTCCCAGACCAGGGCTCGAACCCGTGTCCCCTGCATTGGCAGGCAGATTCTCAACCACTGCGCCACCAGGGAAGCCCCACTGGCTACTTTTTGAATGTGAGTTTGCATGTTTGTGTGTGAGATAATAAAAGCAGTATTTCAAGAGAATCAAATAGTGGTGTGTATGATGGATTAAAAAGGTGAACAGTTCTGAGGCAAGTAGAACAGCAATGGAAGACCACAGCTCAGAGAAGCCTAGTTCACTTTCACTCTCAGGATCTCAAGGTGCTGCCAGATCTGATCCAGAGATTCTTTATGCTAAGAGGAAAGAAAGCACATGGGGGTACAGTCTCCTTGATCACACATCCAAAAAAATGGTCATGGATACCCTTCAGAGGTAATGAGGAAAAATCATTTTACCCAAGATTCTAATAAAACTCCAGAGACAGAGAAACCAGTCCTTCCAAACTCGTTCCCAGCTGTTCAAGGCCCTCTTCACCATAGGCTTAACTCATGCCCAACCATACAAAACATGGCCATAGCGTCACATGACTGACCAGAATTTTAGGTCGTCTAATCTCATAAACTTCAGAAGTAGGGAGAAAGTTCCTCCAAATCTTTATTTCATGAGAGATTCAGAAGCTGAAAGGAGAAATTATTTGTACTCTAGCTGCAGCCAAAGGACATCAACATATTTACCTGCTCTATTTTCAACATCCTCAGCTGCTACATTCAAACCCATCCTGCTTCAGGGAAGAAATGGTTTGGAGGAAAGGAGCCAGCTAAAGAGGAGATCTGGTGACCAATGTCACTGGTGTGCTTGGTAAAGACAGATTTGACAGTGTGTTGGGAGAGGGACCTCAATGGGTTGAGGAAGAGAGTTAAGAATTGGAGACAATGTGGGAATCCCCCTGGTGGTCCAGTGGTTAGGACTCCGTGCTTTCACTGCCGAGGACCCGGTTTTGATCCCTGGTTGGGGAACTAAGATCCTGCAAAAACTGGCTACAAAGGGAGATGATATAGGGAAAAAATGGGTTGGGGTTGAATTTTGTTTGGTTTTTAGGATGCAAGATACTTGAACATATTTGTACACATCTGGGAAGGGGCAGTGGAGAAGAGAGGTGAAGATACAGGAAGGAGATGGGATAATGGGATGGAGTGAGGTCCCAGAGGGAGTGGGATAGGAAGCACAGACAGAAAGATGACCCCCTAGATATGAGAAAAGGCAGTTCTATTAAGAAGGGAGCAAAGTTGGGTACAGTATATGAGAGATGTGTGAGGGAAAGGAATGGAAGAAAAAAGTTGAAAATGTTTCTGTGCAAAGGTCTCTGCTTTCTTTGTGAAGAGATTGCGTGCTAAGAAGGGTGGTGGGTGGGTGGTTAGATGTGCAAAGAGAGGGGGAGGTGTTAAGTGGTATTACAGGTAATGGGAGAGAGTGCCGACTAGAGATTGCATTAGTGTTGAGTGCTCAAAGGCATAAGTCTCCCTAGGTTTGTGATTTTCTTCCTCAACCCAGATGCAGGCTCAGGAAAGGACAATTAGGACTGTCCATGGTAGTTTTGTTTTGGCTAGGTACACGTGACTGAAGAATGAGGCAAAAAGGATATTGGTAAAAGAGTGGCTGAAGTGTTGGACAGAGGTATCTAATAGGAAAGCGTAAAAACCAGGGAGGGACAATGGATAGAAAGGTCACTGGACTGGAGACCTGATGAGTTATAAGAACACAAAGATTAAAGCATACAACAGTGACTTGACTCCTTTGAAATAGTTCAGATGGTCGAAAGAGCCTTTCCAACTCACTACAATTTGCCTTTTATGATACGGCCTGTAATTTGCTCCCTTCCCTCTCTCTTTCTTCCTTCCCTTCCCTTTCTTCCTTTCCTTCTTTCTTTCTTTCTCTCTCTCTCTCTCTACCTCCCCCTTCCTTCCTTCCTTTCTTTCTTTGATATCTTTGTCTGGTTTTGGTATCAAGGTTTTGTTAACTCTGCTCTAAACGTTTGATAGAATTCGCCTGTGAAGCCATCTGGTCCTGGACTTTTGTTTGTTGCTTTCTATCATGTGAAAAAGTTGAGACCTCCTTATTTTCTCTGATTATTACTGTCTCAAAACCAGTTAAGCCACCTACAGGAATTAAAGTTCACTATCATATTTGCAGGATACTTATTGATTTGACCTCTTAATACTTTCAGCTTAACGCTAGCCTCTCCAAGAAAAATCTTAATTCAACTCTATAGTGCTATAGTAACTTTTCTCAGATTCACTGCTAACTTTATTATTCCAAGATACAGCATCCTACAGAAGGACAAATACTGCATGATTCCACTTATACGAAGTACCTAAAATAGTCAAAGTCACAGAAGCAAAGCATAGAAAGGTGGTTGCCAGGGGTTGGGGGGAGGGAGAAATAGGGAGTTGCTATTCGGCAGGTGCAGTTTCAGTTATGGAAGATGAGTAAGTTCTAGGGGTCTGCTGTACAACACTGTGCCTATAGTTAAAAGACTGTGTCATACAATTAAAAATTTGCTGAGGGTAAATCTCATGTTGAGTGTTCTTACCACAAAAAAAATAAAAGAAAAAAAAAGATACAGCATCCTTGAACATTTGTATAAATCCCCCCCACCCCCGCTTTCCCCAATCCTTACCATTTACTTACACTAAGCCAAGCCCCTTCTGACTTAAAGTAGGATCAGGAAATGCAGAATCATGTAATTTTCCAGAAGACTTTAGCCTGGGAGAATATGTTGTCTCCTTTCCTTCAAAATGCCTTAGATAATCACCGCCCATAGGAACTACTGATAAAAACATCTATCATTTGTTGTATACTATGTGTCTAGAACTTTGCTAAGTGCTTAACAAAATTGTCTCATTTAATCTTCAAGATAGCCCAAGGGAGGTATCGTTATCTTGATTTTACATATGAGAAAACCAAGGCTCAGAAACAAAAAAAAATTGCCTAAGATTACATAGATCAAAAGTGACAGAACCTGGATTTCAGTATGTCAGACTCCAAAGTGCCATTATACTTTTAAATCCTACAGAAGAGATTTCATCACAACTTCTACCCTTATATGAAAGAAGGTAACTGTCCTATGATTTACTAGTCACTTCCTTTTCCTAATTAAACTAGCTGCTTCTGTATCTGATTTTACTAGGAATGGAAGAACAAGCTCAAACTCCGTAATCTACTCTATATATTGACATTTATTCTAATGAGAAAACATCAGGACCATTTTCAGACTTTTGGATTAGACTCTGTCCCAGGAAGAACCATTCATTCTAGAGTTCAGGATATCACACCTATCTTATATTCCCTTGGTACAGTTCATATTATGGATAAAAAGATGGGAAAAGTTATTAGATTCCTGGTGCTGCTGAAGAGGACACACGAGGACACAATTTTGTGATGATGTAGGTGCTTTACAAGCAAGTTCTTCCATTTGCAAGATTCCCCTGTGGTGTGGAACCTCTGATGATAAAGTAAGGAGTGAAAATGTAATTAAAGGCTTACCCCATCAAGGTCTTTGTGGAAAGTGTTTAGGAAGGACAAATCTGCACACAGCCTGAGGCTGAACACTCAAAACTGAATCAGATGAAAATCGCTCTTAAGAAGCTTAGAATTTTCCAAGTATTATAGTTACGATGGCTAAAGGTAGACACAACAGTATTTAAAAACAAATATATATATATATATATATATATATATATATATATATATATATATATATAGACATTTTATCATTACTGTCTTCCTAGGATTCTGTGTGGTGTCTCTGATGCTAAGACCTGAGCTCTGACTGAAAGTTTCTCCATACTCATTACATTCATGAACTTTCTCTCCGGTGTGAATTTTCTGATGCCTAACAAGGTCTGAGCTCCACCTGAAGGCTTTTCCACATTCATTACATTCATAGGGCTTTTCTCCACTATGAACCCTGTGATGTCGAATAAGGTCTGAGCTCTGATTAAAAGTCTTGCAACATTCATTGCATTCATAGGGTTTCTTTCCACTGTGAATTCTTTTTTCCACTATTTTTTTTTTTTTTTAAACTTAACTTGCAACTCTCACATTGTGCTTTTTTTTTTTTTAATTTTATAGCTACTTTATTTATTTATTTATTTATTTTTGGCTGTGTTGGGTCTTCGGTTCGTGCGAGGGCTTTCTCCAGTTACGGCAAGTGGGGGCCGCTCTTCATCGCGGTGCGGGGACCGCTCTTCATCGCGTTGCGCGGGCCTTTCACCATCGCGGCCCCTCCCGTTGCGGGGCACAGGCTCCAGACGCGCAGGCTCAGCAGTTGTGGCTCACGGGCCCAGCCGCTCCGCGGCATGTGGGATCTTCCCAGACCAGGGCTCGAACCCGTGTCCCCTGCATTAGCAGGCAGATTCTCAACCACTGCGCCACCAGGGAAGCCCCCCACTGTGAATTCTTTGATGCTGAATAAGTTGAGAGCTCCCCCTAAAGGCTTTCCCACATTCACTGCATTTATAAGGCCTCTCACCAGTATGGATTCTCTGATGTTCTATAAGGACTGAGTTCCTGCTGAAGGCCTTTCCACATCCACTGCATTCAAAAGGTTTTTCTCCAGTGTGAATTGTTTGATATCTAATAACATCTGAGCTGCCTAGGAAGGTTTTTCCACATTCATTACATTCATAAGATTTCTTTTCCTTGTGAATTGTCTCCTGTCCGTTAAGTTCTGAATCTGAACTGAAGGCTTTCTCATATTCAAGTTTTTCTCCAATATGAAGTCTCTGATGTTTAAGAGAAACTGTGCACCCACTGAAGGCTTTCCCACATTCAGGGCATTTGTAGGGTTTCTCTCCACTATGCTGAATAAGAAGGGAACTCTGCCTGAGGGCTATTCCACATTCGCTGCATTCATAGGGTTTCTCCCCAGTATGAATTCTCTGGTGGTTAACAAGATGGGAGCTCTGACTGAATGCTTTCCCACAGTCATTACGTTCATAGGGTTTCTCTCCACTGTGAATGCTGTGATGGATAATAAGATCTGAGCTTTGACTGAAGGCCTTCCCACATTCATTACATACATATGGCTTCCCTCCACTATGAATTCTCTGGTGCAGGATAAGGTTTGAGCTTCCCTTGAAAGCTCTTCCACACTGATTACATTCATACGGGTTCTCCTTGGTATGAATTCGCGGATGTCGCATGAGATTGGAGCTCAGCTAAAGTCTTTGCCACAGTCACCACAAACATAAGGTTTCCTTCCCGTGTGAATTCTCTGACGTATAAACAAGTTAGAGCTCCTGCTGAAGACCTTTCCGCATTTGTTGCACTTATAGATTCTCTTTATGGTATGGATTTTCTGATGCTGAGTAAGTCCTGACTTCTATTTGAAGCTCTGGCCACATGCCTTGCACCTATAGGTTCTTTCCTCTGTTGAAACTCTCTGATGTGTAACGGTTGGGGTCAGATCACAAATTCTCACTTTCTTATTAATGTCAAGCTTTCCCTCTCCTCTAAGGGTTTTCTTAAGGGTAATGCTCACTTGGCTGAACCCCTTTTCCTCAAAAGAAGAGTGTAGCAGTCCAGCCTCTGCTGAGTTTACCTGTTGCCTCTCCAAGCTGTTCTCACTTTCACTGGGTCCTAAGAATTTAGATCCATGGGGTATTTGTACAGGGTGTCCTGATCCTGTTTCTTCAGAAATTTCCTGCTTTAGCTTCCATTCCTCCTTCTCAGTTTTCTTTTCATTATCTGAAACATAAGTTAAAAGTATAAATGCTGTGATGGATAATCAGATCTGAGCTTTGATTTAAGGCCTTTCCCACATTCGTTACATATATATGGCTTCCCTCCACTATGCTAGGAGAAAAGAAATTCTTAGAAGGGGAAACAAATGTTCAAAGTAAAACATTTCTATGATTGGGTTGAGCTTCTAGATTCTCAAAAATGGTGTTATAATCTGGGAAAGAGAAAGGCTTCTAAACCTAACTTTGGTCTCTATGGTCTGTAAAAGCAGTTCCCAAACTCGGCGGATTGTCAGAAACACACGGGAGAGCTACTGAATCAGACTTTGAGTCCACATCATTCTCTCGGCAAACTGTCTTTTTCCTTTAGTACCTTAGCTCCTGGATCTTAAAGTTTCCTTTATGCAAAAGACCAGCCCTGTATTAACTAGATTTCTTTAGTTCCACTTCCAAAATCTTAGAAAAGAGGATCAGTTGTCCCAGTTTAGGTCAAGTGTTGACTTTGACTGTAATCGGTGGTGGTAGGGGCTAGGGGGTATCACACGGGATAAACTTGGTTGCTGGGAGCCCACCTCTGGAGGTGAGAAGGGCAGTCAGGTGGATCATGGTGAGCAGCCTTGATACTTCAAGAGTTGTTTATGACATATTTTTGCCTGAGAGGTGAGACCCTTAGTTACAGTTTCATCTTCTTGGCCATTTAGTGGATATACCCAATAAATAGGGAGAAGAATGGCAAGTAGTTTTATCTCAACTGTCAACCATGAAGGACTGAAAAGTAATTGCCTCAAAGCACCACTTTAAATGCAGAGGCTGCCTCTGGGCCCAGTAAGAACACAGCACTGTGCCTGATTACACAAGTCTGTGGGGAAGTATAGAGAGTAGTGGAGGTAAAGGAAGGATGGGTGGGCTTGCTATCCCTTCAAAGGAGCAAAGTAAAGATGCCAATAGAACTTGGAAGAGATTACTCTTTAATAATAAACCAGCAAGTATCAACATATAATGGCTGAAATTATCCACATGTAGAAATAACTCAAAGAGGTAAGGAAATCCTGGAATTCCTAAGTCCAATCACGGTTACCAGGACCTGGTTTCAGAGGAGCACTGGATAGAGTATGATTATAATAATCAAGACAGGGGAACTTAATCAATTGTTTTAAACCCGATATGAAGAAACACTAGGTTTCTACATCTAGAAAAGATGGACTCAGAGAGCAAAAATGTGCCTGTGCCTCCAGCACTGGTTCAGGGGAGGGTGCTCACTCCAGCTCATGGGGGTATTCTCTGTCCCCTTGGCAGACACCTGCCCTCCTCCCAAGAGCACGTAGATATACCAAGTGATCAGAGCAGGATGACATCTGCATTAATATTACCTGACAATGCCCTTGCTTTGCTTCCATGCCCACTAAGCAAACTTTCCTTTTTTTTTTTTTTGGCTGTCTTGGGTCTTTGCTCCTGCACGCGGGCTTTTCTCTAGTTGCCGTGAGCGGGGGCTACTCTTCGTTGTGGCGTGTGGGCCTCTCATTGGGTGGCTTCTCTTGTTGCTGAGCACGGGTTCTAGGCATGTGGGCTTCAGCAGCTGTGGCGTTTGGGCTCAGTAGTTGTGGTTCGCGGGCTCTAGAGCGCAGGCTCAGTAGTTGTGGTGCATGGGCTTAGTTGCTCCATGGCATGTGGGATCTTCCTAGACCAGGGCTTGAACCCGCGTCCCCTGCTTTGGCAGGTGGACTCCCAACCACTGCACCACCAGGGAAGCCCTAAGCAAACTTCTGATTAGAATTTACCTTCCTCTATAGGTTTTCCTAGATAGAAAATGTGTTGACAGCCCACTCAATTTCTGATCAGGCAGTTGTATTTTCCCCTGTTTTTTATACCACTCTCTTGTGGTTTGGGTAAGTCTGTTTCCCTGGCCTGAATAATTCTGGATAGGTACACTGACAAAGTAAAATTTCTGGACCTGGAAAGTGTAGGACCAGACCCTGAAATCTGGTGATCAGAGCGTAAGGCCCAGCTAAAGAGCCAGCTGGACTTCCTGGACAAAATCTATACCTCACAACCAAATGAAATGGTGAAAATTTTCTCTTGGAAACCAGATTATTTCTAAATTTACAATTCTGAAACTGGCATGTTTTTCTAATATTCTTGTCTCTGGTAATGCCCTGCCCCAAGTTCCTAATCTTACATTATTCTTGAATAATTTTTCCCTACTGTGCTGCATTAAATGGTGTCCCCCTAAAATTCATGTCTACCTGGCACCTATGGACGTGACCTTATTTGGAAATAGGGTCTTTGCAGATGTAATCAAGTTAAGATGATGTCATTAGGGTGGGCCCTGAATCCAATATGACTGGTGTCATTATAAGAAGAGGGAAATTTGGACAGAGAACCAGAAGTAAGACAACCATATGAAGATGGAGTCAGATATTGGAATTATGCTGCCACAAACCAAGGAACCCCTAGGGCTACCAGAAGTTGGAAGAGGCATGAAAGGATCCTTCCCTAGAGGCTTCAGAGGGAGCATGGCCCAGCCAACAGTTTGATTTTGGACTTGTAGCCTCCATAACAGTGAGGGAATAAATTTCTGTTGTTTAAAGCCACTCAGTTTGTGGTAATTAGGAAACTAATACGCTTACTATGAAGTCCAGTTAATTTTTCAGAAAAAAATGTCATTCTTTCCATTCCTGTAATTTCCCCCTGGCACCACTCATGGCTTTCCGGATTTCAGTAGATTACCATAAAGACTGGAGCATAGTCATTAAGAACATGGGCTCTGGACATAGGCTGCCTTGTCTGCCTCTACCATTTATTTGCGGTGTGACCTTCAGTTACTTAACCTTTCTGTGCCTCTGTTTCCTCATCTGTCAAATGTGGACAGTAATAGCATTTAAAAGCGGTTTTGTGAGGATTAAATACATGTAAAGTGCTTAAAATGACACCTGGCAGAGTTAGCGCTCAATAAATAATGGATAGTTTAAATTTTGTTACTTGGTTAATGATCTTGACACCAAGATTTTCCCGCTTCAGTTCAGACTGGACAATGCTGTTAGTTATGCATCACTTTCGTCATGTTAATCACTGTTCAGAAACCTTTAATTCTGTGTATTACTGTACCAAATCTAACTTACTTTAGTTGAGTGCAGGAATAACTGCAAGGCATCAGGATGTCGCATTTTATTTGCTAGAGGCATTTTTTGGGGGTGGGGGTGGGAGGGACGAGCACTGGCGCAGTGAGCCTGACTTTTTAGATAATAGTTCAAAACGGAACAGAGACAGTTCTGTATCCCAGAGGGATTCAGAGGTCTGTGATGCTTGTTCCAAATCCAAGAAGCCAACACCCTGACCCTCATCCAACCCAGAAGAAACTTCGTTTTGCGAAGGTCACAAGGTCCCCATAAATAACTCTTGGAGTCACTGAAGAAGCTCCTTACCCAGCATGACCTGGTCCCCTTCACTCTCCTGCACTCGGTTCTCTCGGAGACCGCCTTGTGCGTGGACTGGCAGCGCACCCGGCCTGGCCGCATCCCGTACGGGCTCTGCTCCCGTAGATAACAGCCCTGGAGGCGCTGAGCCAGGAAGGGCCATCCTGCCTACCCGGGCTGGGTGGGCCGCCCGGAGGACCTCAAAGCTGCAGGCTGGGGCTGCGAGCGGGAGACCACGGGATGGGACCGTGACTGACTGGGGCCCTGGCGGCTGGGCCAGACTGGCGGAGCCAGAGACCTGGGCCCAGTAGCCCAGCGCCGTACACACCGCCACTGCGGGGCCTCGCCGCCGGGCCACCCTCAGTGTCCGCATCACTTAGTGCTACCTCCGCCGCTTCGGCCATTGTGTTCCCCCCAGCAACTTGTCACGGGTGGAGTCGCGGCCAGCCAGGGGAGGTTCGGGGCCAGGCCAGCCCGCCCCTCGCCCCGCCCCACCCAGGGCGCCAGAACCGGATGGCCACCAAGTCCAGTCCTCCGGTCTTCCTAGACAAGCCCGGGGGGGGGGGAGGGGCGCCACACTTCCGCCCACGTGAGCTGTAGTCTCCTCCCCAGTCGCTGAGCTTGCAAAGATGCGGACCGCGTCTTTGTCTAGGGTGGGCTCCGTCTAGTGGTGCGACTAGAAAATTAAAATTACTGTGTTGTGGTGGCTGTGGCCAGTGGGAACAGAGTGGAAGCGCTCAACTCGACTGGGTGTGTGTCAGGGAAGGCGACTGGGGGGTAATGAGGCGAACGTGAAGGAGTTGGGAGACACAGTACTTAAGTGCCTAAGAAAATGGGCTTTGGAGTCAGGCAGTCCTGGGTTTGAATCCCAGTTTCTTCACGTACTAGTTTCGGGTCTCTGGGCAAATTACGTTGCCTTCTTGACCTTAATTTCCTGTTTAGAAAACGGGGATAACAGTAGTACCCACCAATTAAGACTGAGCCAAAGAATGCAAGAGGAAATAAGAATGCAAGAGGAAACTTACTTGGTGGTAAGTCCTTGTCACAGTACCCAACACATGGGAAATACTAAAAAAATAGTGGAGCTAGTAAGGAGGGAGAGAGCCCTTCTAGCAGAGGGAACAGCTCGTGGAAAGGCAGGAGGGTAGTGCCTAGGTCTTTGGGGAACTGCAGATAGTTCAGGGGTAAATGTTGGGTTTAGAAAGGTGAGCACTTTGCAGAAAGGTCCCCACTGCAGTATCATGCCTCTCCTTTGTGCCACTTGCAATGGTTGTAATTTAACTTAAGATTCTAATTAATCTCTCCTCTGCTATTATAAATAAGCTCCAGGACAGAGACTGTTGTCTGTTTTTGCTCTTCATACCCCCCAGTGCTTGTGGTATATTAGAAGCTCAATAAATATTTATCGAAGGAGTGGGTGAATGGGGCCAGATCAGAACACATGTGTCCCCGCTAAGGACTGGATTTCAGGCTCAGGTTAGTGGGAAACCACTGCAGAAGTCTGGAGAGGGTGGCACTATCAGATTTATTCTAAAGAACGATCATTCAGGCTGCTCTGTACAGAAATGGAAGCAGGGAGGCTGTGGTAATAACACGAGATGAAGATGGTGGCTTCTGTAAGTAAGGGCATCAAAAATTAAGAAAAGTGGACTAAATTGGCAGATTACTGGGTAACATTCCCTTCCTCTACTATATTCACACACTCTGTCCCCAGGTTGTAGCAGTCTTGTTTCCTATGAAATATTTACATGGAGCAAACGCTTAACCCACATTCCAATCACCCCTGTTCCTCAAAGAGATTTGACGCTCTCTCAGCTTTGGTCCTGAGTTTAGTTCTTTAGATTTTTAAGGTCTCATGAAGGTAAATTTTCATCCTTCAGGCTCTTTTCCCAAAGTTCCAGTGTAGGCTACTCCCTAACAGGTAGATCTTATTCTGTAGCACTCAGGTTTACGAATTGGACAGGAATTTTAATACTTAAGTCTGGTTATGTCATACCAATCAGAAGTATGATTAGTGGTTATACATGAATTTGAATAACAAAAAATAAAAGGATTATTCTTTAATAAATGCAGTTTGGCAAACAAAAGCTTTTGAAACACAGGGCACAAGGGACTAAAAAAGAGGGCTTTGGTGTTTAAAAGTTGGAAACCACTGCATTAGATTACCTTCAAGTCCATTTTCAATATCCTGCTTATCCTAAAAAACATCACTCTCACTGTACAGCACTATAAATACAGGTAAAGGAGACAGTGAAAGGCTTTTCAGAATAAATTCCTAATTCCTTTCTTTTATAAAAATAGAAGGCAAATATGTTCTGGTTAGCTAAAGGTTTTGAATAGTTAGAATCTGGGATAACTCAAAAAATTTAAGTATCTTTAATTTTTAATCCAAGTGTATCACTGAGGATAGCTATTTTGAATTCCTTTTGCATCTCAAATATATTTAAAGATATTCTGATATAAAAAGATTATTCAGTTTATGTGAAGATGCTAAAGAGCTTAAACCTTTGAGGCAGGTGATGGGGGCAGGCAGACTCCTGGACCCCTTGTGCCATACTTCATCCACAGGCAGGCAGCCAGCTTTCTTTCTTTCTTTTTTTTTTTGGCTGCACCGCACGGCCTGCGGAGATCTTAGTTCCCCAACCAGGAATTGAACCTGGTCCCAGGGCAGTGAAAGCACCGAGTCTTAACCACTGGACCGCCAGGGAATTCCCCAGCAGCCAGCTTTCAGGGATGGTGTGGATAGGCTTCTCCACTTCAAGACATCCCACTACTGTTCAGGATGCCCCTCTGGGGAAGCCATAGCCCCCAGTGCTTTGAACTTTAAGGGGTCATATTCTTTTTTTTAAAATAAATTTATTTATTTATTCATTTATTTTAGGCTGCATTGGGTCTTTGTTGCTGTGCGCGGGCTTTCTCTAGTTGTGGCGAGCAGGGGTTACTCTTCATTGCGGTGCGCGGGCTTCTCATTGCGGTGGCTTCTCTTGTTGTGAAGCACAGGCTCCAGGCGCACAGGCTTCAGTAGTTGTGGCACGTGGGCTCAGTGATTGTGGCTCTCGGGCTCTAGAGCGCAGGTTCAGTAGTTGTGGCGCACAGGCTTAGTTGCTCCACGGCATGTGGGATCTTCCCGGACCAGGACTCGAACCTGTGTCCCCTGCATTGGCAGGTGGATTCTTAACCACTGTGCCACCAGGGAAGTCCCAGGGGGTCATATTCTTTACACCAGCCATGGGACACCACTGTATCTTACACATTATATATTTTGCTTGTAAATACTTCATCTTCTGTTTTAAAATGATTGACGCTCTAGATGCCCTTCTATGTGTCAACAGTAATTTCAGTTTTCTCATTTAAACCTCACAATTACACCATGAGGTAGATAATTTTATCACCATTTTATTAAGAAAATAAGGATCAGAAGGGTTACATAATTTGTTCCAGGTCCTGAAGCCAATATGTCATACTGGGATTCAAACCCACGTCTGTGCTCCCTCTACTACACCACGTTGCTTCTCCTGAAACAGTTCATCAAACTACAGTTTTCTATCAGACTCTGGGTTCCCCTTGGGATGCACTGCCACCACCCACATCACACTGAAGTGCTTGCTTAAGTGGCCCCAGGTGACGTGTTCTAAATATCCAAGGGCAGGGTTTCTCAACCATGGCACTATTGACACTTAGGGCCAGATAATTCTTTGCTGGGGAGGACCTATGTATTGTAAGATATTTAGCAACATTCCTGGTCTTAGATGCCAATATTTTCTTCTCAGTTGCGACAACCAAAATGTCTCTGGACATTGCCAAATGTCCTCTCGGAGGCAAAATCACCCCCCCTGAGAACCACTGATCACCTCTGTGCATCTCACAAGCCACTCCCACTGAGGAAAGATATGAGGTTGAAATTCTTGCCTTACACTGTCCCATTCAGTAACTTTCTTATCTGCTGATTTGTGTAAGTTCATATACAATCCACCAGTAGCTCAGGGTACAAGAAATATTTGACGATTGAGTTTGATTGCACAGATATGCAATGCACAGATATAAATGCAGGGCCTAATTACCAATATCAGTTATCAGATTAAAGATGACTGATCTCTTTTTTTTTTTTTTACATTTTCACAAGCTTTTTATTGTTTTAATTTATTTTTTATTTTATTTTTTTTAGTTCTTGATTTTTTTTAACATCTTTATTGGAGTATAATTGCTTTACAATGGTGTGTTTCTGCTTTATAACAAAGTGAATCAGCTATAAATATAGATATATCCCCATATCTCCTCCCTCTTGCATCTCCCTCCCACCCTCCCTATCCCACCCCTCTAGGTGGTCACAGAGGACCAAGCTGATCTCCCTGTGCTATGTGGCTGCTTCCCACTAGCTATCTATTTTACATTTGGTAGTGTATATATGTCCATGCCACTCTCTCACTTCGTCCCAGCTTACACTTTCCCCTCCCTGTGTCCTCAAGTCCATTCTCTATGTCTGCATTTTTATTCCTGTCCTGCCCCTAGGTTCTTCAGAACCATTTTTTTAGATTCCATATATATGTGTTAGCATACGGTATTTGTTTTTTCTTTCTGACTCACTTCACTCTGTATGACAGTCTCTAGGTCTATCCACCTCACTACAAATAACTCAATTTCATTTCTTTTTATGGCTGAGTAATATTCCATTGTATATATGTGACACATCTTCTTTATCCATTCATCTGTTGATGGACACTTAGGTTGCTTCCACGTCCTGGCGATTGTAAATAGAGCTGCAGTGAACATTGTGGTATGTGACTCTTTTTGAATTATGGTTTTCTCAGGGTATATGCCCAGTAGTGGGATTGATGGGTCATATGGTAGTTCTATTTTTAGTTTTTTAAGGAACCTCCATACTGTTCTCCATAGTGGCTGTATCAATTTACATTCCCACCAACAGTGCAAGAGGGTTCCCTTTTCTCCACACCCTCTCCAGCATTTACTGTTTGTAGATTTTTTTATGACGGCCATTCTGACTGGTGTGAGATGATATCTCATTGTAGTTTTGATTTGCATTTCTCTAATGATTAGTGATGTTGAGCATCCTTTCATGTGTTTGTTGGCAATCTGTATATCTTCTTTGGAGAAATGTCTATTTAGGTCTTCTGCCCATTTTTGGATTGGGTTTTTTTTTTTGATATTGAGCTGCATGAGCTGCTTGTATATTTTGGAGATTAATCCTTTGTCAGTTGCTTCATTTGCAAATATTTTCTCCCATTCTGAGGGTTGTCTTTTCGTCTTGTTTATGGTTTCCTTTGCTATGCAAAAGCTTTGAAGTTTCATTAGGTCCCATTTGTTTATTTTTGTTTTTATTTCCATTTCTCTAGGAGCTGGGTCAAAAAGGATCTTGCTGTGATTTATGTCATGGAGTGTTCTGCCTATGTTTTCCTCTAAGAGTTTTAGTGTCTGGCCTTACATTTAGGTAGGTCTTTAATCCATTTTTATTTTATTTTTATTTTTTTATTTTTTTTATTTTTTATTTTTTTTGATTTTATTTTTGTGTATGGTGTTAGGGAGTGTTCTAATTTCATTCTTTTACATGTAGCTGTCCAGTTTTCCCAGCACCACTTATTGAAGAGGCTGTCTTTTCTCCATTGTATATTCTTGCCTCCTTTATCAAAGATAAGGTGACCATATGTGGTTAGTTTATCTCTGGGCTTTCCATCCTGTTCCATTGATCTATATTTCTGTTTTTGTGCCAGTACCATACTGTCTTGATTTGTAGTATAGTCTGAAGTCAGGGAGCCTGATTCCTCCAGCTCCATTTTTCTTTCTCAAGATTGCTTTGGCTAGTCAGGGCCTTTTGTGTTTCCATACAAATTGTGAAATTTTTTGTTCTGGTTCTGTGAAAAATGCCATTGGTAGTTTGATAGGGATTGCACTGAATCTGTAGATTGCTTTGGGTAGTATAGTCATTTTCACAATGTTGATTCTTCCAATCCAAGAACATGGTATATACCTCTCCATCTGTTTGTATCATCTTTAATTTCTTTCATCAGTGTCTTATGGTTTTCTGCATACAGGTCTTTTGTCTTCTTAGGTAGGTTTATTCCTAGGTATTTTATTCTTTTTGTTGCCGTGGTAAATGGGAGTGTTTCCTTAATTTCTCTTTCAGATTTTTCATCATTAGTGTATAGGAATGCAAGAGATTTCTGTGCATTAATTTTGTATCCTGCAACTTTACCAAATTCATTGATTACCTCTAGTAGTTTTCTGGTAGCATCTTTAAGATTCTCTATGTATAGTATCATGTCATCTGCAAACAGTGACAGTTTTACTTCTTCTTTTCCGATTTGGATTCCTTTTATTTCTTTTTCTTCTCTGATTGCTGTGGCTAAAACTTCCAAAACTATGTTGAATAATAGTGGTGAGAGTGGGCAACCTTATCTTGTTCCTGATCTTAGTGGAAATGGTTTCAGTTTTTCACCATTGAGAACGATGTTGGCTGTGGGTTTGTCATATATGGCCTTTATTATGTTGAGGTAAGTTCCCTCTATGCCTACTGTCTGGAGGGTTTCTTATCATAAATGGGTGTTGAACTTTGTCAAAAGCTTTTTCTGCATCTATTGAGATGATCACATGGTTTTTCTCCTTCAATTTGTTAATATGGTTTATCACATTGATTTGCGTATATTGAAGAATCCTTGCATTCCTGGGATAAACCCCACTTGATCATGGTGTATGATCCTTTTAATGTGCTGTTGGATTCTTTTTGCTAGTATTTTGTTGAGGATTTTTGCATCTATGTTCATCAGTGATATTGGCCTATAGTTTTCTTTTTTTGTGGCATCTTTGTCTGGTTTTGGTATCAGGGTGATGCTGGCCTCATAGAATGAGTTTGGGAGTGTTCCTCCTTCTGCTATATTTTGGAAGAGTTTGAGAAGGATAGGTGTTAGCTCTTCTCTAAATGTTTGATAGAATTCGCCTGTGAAGCCATGTGGTCCTGGGCTTTTGTTAGTTGGAAGATTTTTAATCCCAGTTTCAATTTCAGTGCTGGTGATTGGTCTGTTTATATTTTCTATTTCTTCCTGGTTCAGTCTCAGAAGGTTGTGCTTTTCTAAGAATTTGTCCATTTCTTCCAGGTTGTCCATTTTATTGGCATAGAGTTGCTTGTAGTAATCTCTCATGATCCTTCATATTTCTGCAGGGTCAGTTGTTACTTCTCTTTTTTCATTTCTAATTCTATTGACTTGAGTCTTCTCCCTTTTTTCTTGATGAGTCTGGCTAATGGTTTATCAATTTTGTTTATCTTCTCAAAGAACCAGCTT
The DNA here is from genome assembly GCF_028023285.1 of Balaenoptera ricei. Classification (NCBI taxonomy): domain Eukaryota; kingdom Metazoa; phylum Chordata; class Mammalia; order Artiodactyla; family Balaenopteridae; genus Balaenoptera; species Balaenoptera ricei. The sequence continues at coordinate 53,979,921 of NC_082658.1, read as the reverse complement.
TTAGTTTTATTGATCTTTGCTATCGTTTCCTTCATTTCTTTTTCATTTATTTCTGATCTGATCTTTATGATTTCTTTCCTTCTGCTAACTTTGGGGTTTTTTTGTTCTTCTTTCTCTAATTGCTTTAGATGTAAGGTTAGGTTGTTTGAGATGTTTCTTGTTTCTTGAGGTAGGACTGTATTGCTATAAACTTCCCTCTTAGAACTGCTTTTGCTGCATCCCATAGGTTTTGGGTCGTTGTGTTTTGTCATTTGTTTCTGGGTAGTTTTTGATTTCCTCTTTGATTGCTTCAGTGATCTCTTGGTTATTTAGTAGTGTATTGTTTAGCCTCCATGTGCTTGTATTTTTTACAGACTTTTTCCTGTAATTGATATCTAGTCTCATAGTGTTGTGGTCAGAAAAGATACTTGATATGATTTCAATTTTCTTAAATTTACCAAGGCTTGATTTGTGACCCAAGATATGATCTATCCAGGAGAATGTTCCTTGAGCACTTGAGAAGAAAGTATAATCTGCTGTTTTTGGATAGAATGTCCTATAAATATCAATTAAGTCCATCTTGTTTAATGTATCATTTAAAGCTTGTGTTTCCTTATTTATTTTCATTTTGGATGATCTGTCCTTGGTGAAAGTGGGGTGTTAAAGTCCCCTACTATGACTGTGTTACTGTTGATTTCCCCTTTTATAGCTGTTAGCATTTGCCTTATGTATTGAGGTGCTCCTATGTTGGGTGCATAAATATTTACAAATGTTATGTCTTCTTCTTGGATTCCCTTGATCATTATGTAGTGTCCTTCTTTGTCTCTTGTAATACTCTTTATTTTAAAGTCTGTTTTGTCTGATATGAGAATTGCTACTCCAGCTTTCTTTCGATTTCCATTTGCATGGAATATCTTTTTCCATCCCCTCACTTTCAGTCTGTATGTGTCCCTAGGTCTGAAGTGGGTCTCTTGTAGACAGCATATATACGGGTCTTGTTTTTGTATCCATTCAGCCAGTCTACGTCTTTTGGTTGGAGCATTTAATCCATTTACATTTAAGGTAGTTATTGATATGTATGTTCTTATTACCATTTTCTTAATTGTTTTGGGTTTGTTATTGTAGGTCTTTTCCTTCTCTTGTGTTTCCTGCCTAGAGTAGTTCCTTTAGCATTTGTTGTAAAGCTGGTTTGGTGGTGCTGAATTCTCTTAGCTTTTGCTTGTCTGTAAAGGTTTTAATTTCTCCGTCGAATCTGAATGAGATCCTTGCTGGGTAGAGTAATCTTGGTTGTAGGTTTTTCCCTTTCATCACTTTAAATATGTCCTGCCACTCCCTTCTGGCTTGCAGAGTTTCTGCTGAAAGATCAGCTGTTAACCTCATGGGGATTCCTTTGTATGTTAATTGTTGCTTTTTTCCCTTGCTGCTTTTAATACTTTTTCTTTGTATTTAATTTTTGATAGTTTGATTAATATGTGTCTTGGCGTGTTTCTCCTTGGATTTATCCTGTATGGGACTCTCTGTGCTTCCTGGACTTGACTGACTATTTCCTTACCCATAATAGGGAAGTTTTCAACTATAATCTCTTCAAATATTTTCTTAGTCCCCTTTTTTTTTCTCTTCTTCTCCTGGGACCCCTATAAGTCAAATGTTGGTGAGTTTTATGTTGTACCAGAGGTCTTTGAGATTGTCCTCATTTCTTTCATTCTTTTTTCTTTATTCTGCTCTGCATTCGTTATTTCCACTAGTTTATCTTCCAGGTCACTTATCCGTTCTTCTGCCTCAGTTATTCTCCTATTGATTCCTTCTAGGGAATTTTAAATTTCATTTATTGTGTTGTTCATCATTGTTTGTTTGCTCTTTAGTTCTTCTAGGTCCTTGTTAAACGTTTCTTGTATTTTCTCCATTCTATTTCCAAGATTTTGGATCATCTTTACTATCATTACTCTGAATTCTTTTCCAGGTAGACTGCCTATTTCCTCTTCATTTGTTTGGTCTGGTGGGTTTTTACCTTGCTCCTTCATCTGCTGTGTATTTCTCTGTCTTCTCATTTTGCTTAACTTGCTGTGCTTGGGGTCTCCGTTTCGCAGGCTGCAGGTTCGTAGTTCCCATTGTTTTTGGTTTCTGCTCCCAGTGGGTAAGGTTGGTTCAGTGGGTTGTGTAGGCTTCCTGGTGGAGGGGACTGGTGCCTGTGTTCTGGTGGATGAGGCTGGATCTTGTCTTTCTGGTGGGCAGGACCACGTCCAGTGGTGTGTTTTGGGGTGTCTGTGAACTTATTATGATTTTAGGCAGCCTCTCTGCTAATGGGTGGGGCTGTGTTCCTGTCTTGCTGGTTGTTTGGCATAGGGTGTCCAGCACTGTAGCTTGCTGGTCGTTGAGTGGAGCTGGGTCTTAGCGTTGAGATGGAGATCTCCGGGACAGCTTTCGCCGTTTGCTATTACGTGGGGGCTGGAGGTCTCTGGTGGACCAATGTCCTGAACTTGACTTTCCCACCTCAGAGGCTCAAGCCTGACACCCGGCCAGAGCACCAAGACCCTGTCAGCCACACAACTCAGAAGAAAAGGGAGAAAAAGAAAGAAAGGAAGGATAAAATAAAGTTATTAAAATAGAAAAAATTATTAAAAATAAAAAAATTAAAAAGTAATAAAAAAAAGAGAAGGAAAGAAGAGAGCAACCAAACCAAAAAACAAATCCACCAATGATAAAAGTGCTAAAAACTATACAAAAAAACAAAACAAAACAAATAAAAATACCGGACAGTCAGAACCCTAGGACAAATGGCAAAAGCAAAGCTATACAGACAAAATCACACAAAGAAGCATACACATATACACTCACAAGAAGAGAAAAAGGAAAAAAAAAAATATATATATAAAATAAAAAAAGGAAGAGGGCAACCAAATCAATAAATCTACCAATGATAATAAGCTCTAAATACTAAACTAAGATTAACATAAAACCAGAAACATATTAGATGCAGAAAGCAAACCCCAAGTCTACAGTTGCTCCCAAAGTCTGCCACCTCAATTTTGGGATGATTTGTTGTCTACTCAGGTATTCCAGAGATGCAGCGTACATCAATTTGATTGTGGAGATTTAATCCGCTGCTCCTGAGGCTGCTGGGAGGGATTTCCCTTTCTCTTCTTTGTTTGCACAGCTCCTGGGGTTCAGCTTTGGATTTGGCCCCACCTCTGTGTGTAGGTCGCCTGAGGGCGTCTTTTGGGAAGTCTGAGGTCTTCTGCCAGTGTTCGGTAGGTGTTCTGTAGGAGTTGTTCCACATGTAGATGTAGTTTTGATGTATTTGTGGGGAGGAAGGTGATCTCCACGTCTTACTTCTCTGCCATCTTGAAGGCACCCCCCACTGATCTCTTTCAGAGTTCTACTTAGACTCTCCAGTTCTCAAATAATTACAAAGCCCTGGTTCAAGATAAAACCACTCTCCTCTAATCACCTGACCTTTCACAGTTGTTGCTTTCTTCTAATTCCCAGTAACTCAGGTCACCTAAATGCTCTTCCCTGGCACTCAGTCTATTCCTATTCCCAACACCCACTGTCCTTTCTTTGCTCTTTCATTTCCTGATACTCCTAATCATCACCATTCTTTCTCTGGGGAATACCTCACTTGGCTCTTGTGTCCTGGCCTTCAGCTCTCCTGTTGTCAAGTCATTTCTATTATTTTTTGTTTCCTCTCAATTAATGCGGTGGTCCCCAACCTTCTTGGCACCAGGGACCGGTTTCGTGGAAGACAATTTTTCCACGGATCAGGGGTGGAGGGGGAGGAGGATGGTTCAGGAGGTAATGCGAGCGATGGGGAGCGGCAGATGAAGCTTCAGTCGCTCGCCCGATGCTCACCTCCTGCTGTGCGGTCTGGTTCCTTACAGGCCTCGGCCCAGTACCCATCCGCAGCCCAGAGGTTGGGGACCCCTGAATTAATGGATCATTCTAATTAGTATTATCACATATGCATAAGCATATTTTTATAAGGAGATAAAAGGGGAATATGTATAAAATATATATCTAACGGGAAGAACTCATCCCAGAGAAAGATTTAATCACTCTAAAGTACCTAAAACAGATTTATACTTGTCACTGGACTAGGTAGTTGAGATTGAAATGGCTCCTTCCATGAAGAATTTAGTTTGGGGGTTGCTGACAAAGTGATTTCTAATGATTTTATTAACAATGGAAGTACCGTAAAACATTCTCAATTAATTTTATCCTGGGAACCATACTCCAGTGTCAACTCTGAGGCAGAAAAAAGGTGATTATGTCCAAGAGCTTTCCCACATTACACTTATATGTTTTCCATCCAGTAGGGCTCTTCTAATGTTTTCCTACCTTCAAAGAGTTTTCAGCAATAAAAACCTTCTATTGTGCAATATGATGTGGTCTCCATCCGGTTTTTCCTATGTTCATTAGATCTCTGTTACCTATTAGAATAAGTCCTGTATGTGGACACTCTTGTGTTCCCCAAGCTCCTTTCCAGTATGAAGTTTCTGATGTTTAAGAAAAGCTGTGTGCCCACTGAAGGCCTTCCCACAGTTGCTACATTCAAAGGGTTTCTCTCCAGTGTGAATTCTCTGGTGACTAACAAGGTGTGAGTTCTGACTGAAGGCCTTCCGACATTCAGGGCATTCATAGGGTTTCTCTCCAGTATGAACACGGTGGTGTTTAATGAGATCTGAGCTGCCCCTGAAAGATTTCCCACATTTATTGCACATATAAGGTTTTTCTCCACTATGAATTCTGTGATGTCTCATAAGGTCTGAGCTCTGATTGAAAGTTTTCCCACATTCTTTACATTCATAGGGTTTATCTCCTGAATGAGTTACCTGATGTTGGATGAGGTCTGAGCTGCCTCGGAAAGTTCTACCACACTGATTGCACGGATAAGCTTTCACTTCTTGGCAAATTCTCCGCTCTTCTCTAAGCAACTCTTCCTTGCTGAATGTTTTCTCACCTTTCTCAAGTTTCTCTCCAGTATGAAGTCTCTGATGTTTGAGAAAAGCCGTGCGCCAGATGAAGGCTTTTCCGCATTCCTTACATTCATAGGGTTTCTCACCACTGTGGATTCTGTGATGCTGGACGAGGAGTGAACGCTGCCGGAAGGCTTTCCCACATTCATTGCACTGATAGGGTTTCTCTCCAGTGTGAATTTTCTGATGTGTAACAAGGTGCGACCTCTGGCTAAAGGCTTTCCCACATTCACTACATTCATAGGGTTTCTCTCCAGTGTGAGTTATCCAATGCCGAATTAGATCCGAACTTCCCCGGAAAGTTTTTCCACACTCAGTACATTCATAAGGTTTTTCTTCCCTGTGAATTTTCTGTTGTTGGATAAGAGCTAAGTCAGAAGTGCAGGCTTTTTCACATTCAGGTTCCTTTACAGTATGTAGTCTCTGATGTTTAAGAAAGGCTGTGCGCCCACTGAAGGATTTCCCACATTTGCGACATTCATGGGGTCTCTCCCCACTGTGGAGTCTCTGGTGTTCTGTGAGGCGTGAACGCTGCCTGAAGGCCTTTTCACAGGTGTTGCACTTGAAGGGTTTCTCTCCAGTATGAATTCTCTGATGTGTGACAAGGTGTGAACTCTGACTGAAGGTTTGTCCACATTCATAACATTCATAGGGTTTCTCTCCAGTGTGAATTCTGTTATGGATAATAAGATCTGAGCTTTGATTGAAGGCCTTCCCGCACTCATTACATACATATGGCTTCCCTCCACTGTGAATTCTCTGGTGCAGGACAAGGTTTGAGCTTCCCTTGAAGGCCTTTCCACACTCTTTACATTCATAGGGATTCTCGTCGTTATGAATTCTCTTATGTCGGACCAGGTTAGATCTCTGATTGAAGTCTTTTCCACATTCATGACATATATAAGGTTTCTTTCCTGTATGAATTCTCTGATGTATAATAAGATTTGAACTTTGATTAAAGTCTTTTCCACATTCACTACATACATATGGTTTCTTTCCTGTATGAATTCTCTGATGTACAATCAGGTTTGAGCTCCGATTAAAAGTTTTTCCACATTCCTTACATTCATAGGTTTTCTTTATATTACCAGTTTTCTGATGTTCAGTTATTTCTGACTTCTGTTTGAAGCTCTGGCCACAGACTTCATATCTGTGGGATCTTTCTCCTGCAGAAAGTATTTTTTCTCTTTCCTTACATCCATGGACTCTCTCTCCTGCAATGGCTTTCTTGGGGATCAGATTCACTTCCCTGATACCTCTCTCTTGGGAAGGGGGATGTCCCACTGCATCCTCTAAGGGGCTTACCCAATACCTCAATAACCTGTCCTCAGGATCACCAGTTTCAACTAACCCACATTCCTGGGAGATCTGTCTTTGGAGTCTTTCTGATACAGCCCTTGCTGAATCTTTTTCTTCAGAAATTTCCATCTTTGTCTTTCAATCTTTCATCTTATTTTTGGTCTCAGAATCTGAAATAATAAGTAGACCATTCTATAATTCCTAAAATACAAAATTTCACCTCTTTCCTACACTGGGAAGTCTCAGAGGGAGGAACAAGGAACTTGGAAGAAGACTCTTCCCTGCTGGAGCTGAGATTCAGACGTTTTTCAGAGGGATTGTGGCTACCACAGGAACACACACCCTATTGGTGGAGAAGAAACTTGCCGGGGTGCAGGCTGGAGCTGGTGTGTGTGGGTGGCCTGCAGGGTGGTGGAAGAATTCACTGGAGGTGGGCAGTCTGGAGCTGGAAGTGGCCTGTTTGATGGAGTAGGAACCTGCTGGGCCCTGAGGCCAGGCCAGAATGGGTTCACAGGAAGCAACTCACTAGGGTGATTGCCACCAGGCCTCCCACAAGTTGATCTGCTGGGAGCCACACCAATAAATAAAATAAAATAGCACACCAGCACCAGGAAAAGAAGTTCCTTCCTTTTCCTATGGCCTTGCATTTCCCTCCAGCATCCTCTATTGACAAAATCTAAATCTTGTACCAGCTGGCAAAGGAGAAATGGTCCATATCCCGTAACTTAAGCAAAGCAAAGAAGGGTAGATTTGGAGTTGAGATATGATAAATTAATAACTGATCCACTAACCATTCCTCCCAATATATCATGACATATTTAAACAAATATGAAACTATGCCTCAGAATAAAAATGCTTGGCTGCCATTTTAATAGAAATCAATTCTCCCTTTCTCAGACCTGGCATTTTTCTTTCTGGTATTCTGGTGGAACTGCCTCCTTTGTATGGCAATTTTGTATCCTCCTGCAACTGGAAGACAGATGAGTTTATTGCCTTTGAGTGTTCATATCATCAAATCCCTGACCTTGCCCAGTCACAAAAACACATTTCTGAGCTCCTTGAGAGAGCCATTTCACCTTGGCCCGGGGGATTGGAACACTCTAGTCAGTAATCTTTTTGCAATGAATAAGAGGCAACACAGCATAGAGATTAAGAGTGTGGATTCTTAACTGACTGTCGGGCAAACTGCCTGGGTTTGAATCCTATCTCCATCACTTACTGACTGTGTGATGTTAGGCAAGTTGCTGCAGCTCTCTGTGCCTGTTTCCTCATCTCTAAAATGGAGATAATAATAGTATTTACCTCATAGAGTTGTTATGAGAATTAAATATATGTAAAACATTTAGAACCATGCTTGGCATATAGAAAGCACTATGTAAGTGTCAGCTGCTGTTACTATTACTACTATTATCATTAATCATTACTCTTTATGCCCAAGAATTATCATTAAGTAATGTGTCCCTAGCACAAACCTCCATATCTAGGCTGGATTTTATTTATTTAACATTCAAATAAAATACTGGAAAGAATTGGCTTTGTCATAATTTTCCCTTAAAGTGATTTTTTTGGGGGTTTGTTTGATATATAGTGTTCAAAATTTAGAAACAGTTTAAAAGATGGAAAAGGCATTTCTCAAAACCCACTGAAAACAGTTAAAAGAATGACAAATGAGGTGAACTCCATCTTCAAAAAAAGGGTCATATAAAGATGTCTCCCAAAGTATCATATCTTGAAAGGCATGGTCAGTGATCTTCTAATTAGAGTGAAGAGATCTAGAGCCATGGCGTGGAGGCGGGTGACAGAAGCAGGGACTGTCCCATAGAGATCTAGTCTGACATATCAGAGTGGCAGGGGAAGATGCTAAAGAAGAAACAGTGCTGGCAGATCATTTAGGTTGTCTTCCACCTGGTACCTGGCTGAGGAACACTGGCAGCTGTGGAGCAAGATGAAGAAAGGAGATGAATGTGACTGTCAGACTGTGCTATGAAAGTCCAGTGATCTACAGGGCTTTTTCTGTGCCATGTTGATCTCCTGGAAACCAAAAGCTGAAGGGAGATAATGCCTGTAGATTTGATGAGAAGGTGTTTGTGGCAGCAGATCTGTATGAAGGCTTTGAGATGCCCTTGCTCAATTCCCTCTGCCTCTTCCCTCTTTCATAGAGAACCTGCTTCATGCACTGTTGAGTAGTAATCATTCAGGTAACTTTGTGGGATGTGTGCTTGAAAACAGGTGGCTGTTGCTTTAGGAAAGAAAGCAACATGGGTAAGAGAGGGATTAGGAACATACACCCAAGAGGAACAGCAAAGGAATTAATAGGACGCATTCAGCAGAGCTCTCCACTATCTCAAAGAAATTATAGACAGAACCACTGTTTAAATGAAAACTCAAAGAAGACATATAAGAGCTCAAAATAGATTGTAGATTATAAAAGAATAAAAAGAAGTGAGAAGTAATCTGGCAGAGCTGAAGGAAAAAAGTGGAAGGGAAAACTAAATGCATTACGTAGATGAAACTCATCAAAGAAAAAAGAAAAATAATCACTACAGGGACATGATGAGGCCTGGAGAGATGACACAGAATGCAGTGGATATAAATATGATTATAGAGAAAACAAGTTGCTACAGAAAGATATTCAAATATATATATAATTAGTGTTTCTAAAGAAGAGAAAAGAACAAACAGAAGGAAAAAAAAAAACATTCAAACATAACAGAAGGAAATATGGCTGAAATAAAGACTTGAGTCTATTGGAAGGATACAGTGTAGGCCATAGAAAGTTGACATAGAACAGTCCACACCAAGGCATAGCCTGGTGAAGTAACTAAATTTCAGGAATAAATGAACAAATGAAGACCTGAGGCAGAGGAGCAAGTAATGGGCAAGAGGGAATTTCAGGCTGAGTTTATACTCCTCCATGTTACACGCATGCCAGAGTATAGTAATGCCTGTAAAGTTCTGAAGAGACACAAAGTGTGACTTGATCATTTTTTACTTGGCAAACTGTTCCCTCATATTAAAATAGGCAAACGTTCTCAAGTAGGTAAAAACTCAGGGAGTATGACAGGCAGCCCTTTTTGAAAAGACCTGCTGGGCAATGAGATATAGCCAATGAAGAAATGAGTGAAAATAAACATTCAGGACCTCAGAGAACATTGTAAAACAATGGATGAGGAGTGTTGAATCAATTTAAATATGGAACTGACATTAAACAATTGGAAATTATTTTTGTAGAATAGAGGAGGAGAGGTAGTGGGAGTTAAGTATAAATTGTGTTAATTTGCCTATCTGTCATGACAGGGATCAACAGATAGCATCTCAAGTAGAAATACATAATTTTAAAAGAAGATCCAAACCTTAATATGTTTCATGATCGGTCTTTCCCCATAATTTTAGAGGAGTGATCTTTCAAAATTACAGAGAAACAGACTTCCCTGCTGGTCCCGTGGTTAAGACTCTGAGCAGTGGTTAAGACTCTGCGCTTCCACTGCAGTGGGCGCGGGTTTGATCCCTGGTTGGGGAACTAAGATCCCGCATGCCACACATAGTGCAGCGAAAAATAAAATAAAATTACAGAGAAACACTTTTTTTTTTTGGCTGCGCCTCGTGGCATGCAGGATCCTAATTCCCCGACCAGGGATCGAAACTGTGCCCCCTGCAAACCGCGCCCCCTGCACTGGAAGTGCAGAGTCAACCACTGGACTGCCAGGGGAGTTCCGACTTTTTCCATTTTTGATCATAAAAATACTACATGCTCATTATAGGAAAAATCAAGAGTAGAGAAGAGCACAGAGAAGAAACTAAAGATAACCAATATTTTGTTGTATATTCTCCCAGTCTTATTTCTGGGCATCAATTTTTTTCTGATACAAAAATGGGATCACAGTATACATGCCCTTATTGTCCTCTTTGCCCTGCTTGTGATACTGGAGCTGGACCCTGGAAACAGTTCCCTTTTGTTGGCTGGCTTTGTCAATAGAGGGTGCTGGAGGAACACTGTAAGCCACCCAAAGAGAAAGGGGTTTCTCTTGGTACTTTTGAGCTGCTTTGTCGTTTGGTGGGGCCCCCAAATCAATATAAGGGAGGCTTGATGGGGTAGACCAACCAGCTCTGGCCTACCCAACCCTCCAGTGAGTTTTTCCACTACCCAGTAGGCCTTTCCTACGGATTACCTCTAGCCTGCCTGCACCCTTCAGTGAATTTCTCTGTCATTTGGCAGGCCATGCTGACAGACATGCCCTCTGACAAATTTCTTTACACCAGCAGGCTATGTTTCTTTGGCAACCACAACCCATCCAAAAAAAAGTCTGAATCCCTGCTTTGGGGTAGGGGGGAGCCCTCTTCTAAATTTGTGGTTCCTTCCTTATTTACTCCTCCTTAGTCCTAGAGGTAAGACGGCTTCCTGCGTTATCTATTTCTATACTCCTTAGAGTTTTCTTTAGATCCTTTTAGTAGTTAGCTACCTTTACCGGTTAAATATTCTTTATATTAAATGTCCCTTGTTTAAACTACTGGTATAGTTTTTGTCTCCTGACTGGATCCTGACTGATACAGGTACATATTATCATTTCATTTTAGTTCTAGAACAAAGTGAAGATGATACAAGAAGAATAGGAAGGGGGCTAAGAAAGAGGAAACAAAAATTTGTTTAGAAATAGTGCTAAAAGGACTCCTCTCCGTAAGAATCATTAGGGTCAACCTTTACCACAGGCATAGGTATGGCAAAGTACCCAGTCCTTAGTCCCACACAGCATTCCCTGCAGAGATGAATGGCATTCTCTGCTCAACATTTTCATCCAATTCCATAGGTGAAAGGAATAGGGAGTAATTTAAGGAACTCTTCGCCTCAGAGGATGTCTGGAGAAGGGTACAGTATCTGAAACATAGGCTTGATCAGAGATGAGTCCTCCTCTACAATCCAATCCAGCTGAACTCAGAGCTTCTGGGAAAAGGGCATTGTTATTTCATATCATTCACTGATGTGTTCACCTAACTTACATTAACTAAGCACCCACCATATTCCAGACACTGTACTAGGTACTGGCAATACAAAGGTGAACATCCCTGCCCTCAAGGAACTTACAGTTCAATGAAGGGAGATATATGTGTAAATGGACAAGAAGATAGTGTAGCCAGTGCTGGAATAAGGCGAGCACTGTCCAGTATGGAAGAACCTGAATCAACGAAACATGGTAACTGCAAGTGGGGGAAGAAAGGATTCAAGAATGACTTTCAGTTTTCTGGCTTAGGCAATGGGTGGGATATGGTGCTGTTTATGAAGACAGGGGTCAGAGAAGGAAGAGTAGGTTTGGAGGGTGGGAGAATAGGTCCAAAGATCTGAAGATGAGTTGAGTTTTTCGTCATCTCTTGGTTTCTAACAGGAACCAAGCTCAGGGAAAGGCAAGGAGTTGTCAACTCCACAGATTAGGCTAGGTGCCCTTCAACAAAGAGCAGAAGCATCTTATCTTGTCTCCAAGAGTCAAAGCCATTGGGAATCCTTAATCCTCCAATTCCACTGAGCTCTTTAAAACCTTTTCTTGTTTTTTGCTTTTCAACCGAAACTCAGAGAATTCGGGGTGCGTAGAGTCTAAGTTAGAGGACAGAGCCCCTACTCGGTGAGACCAGCTCTGTCTCTTCCTCTAGTATCTCTGCCATGCAGGGATTCCACTGAGTGTGGACCTGAGGCCCAGCATCCTTCTGCGATTCATTCACAGCCACATCCTGCAACATCTTGAATTCCTGAAACAGAAGTTCCTGTTCTGCAACTACCCAGTAGGGAGTTGGCAGCAGATACTCCATAGCTTCCCTTTCCTTTTTAAATCTCTACTACTTCCTGCATTCCCTTGGTCTCAGTAGATAATCTTGCCCCTCGCTTTAAAAATATGTGAGACCATGTGGTAAAAATCACCTCACGTTACTCTCTCTTTGCAATGACTCCTCATCTTTACTGTATTTTGTCTCTTCCATTCTCTAGTATTTATTGCTCTTTAACTGAGCCCCTATGATGGGCCAAGCACCATGCTAGGTGGTTAGAATACAATAATGAGGACAAAGTCCCTGCCCTTGACTAGCGTGTGGTGTTAATTAAATGTGTTAAATGCACAATAAGGGTAAGTGTGGGTGCCGTGGGACCTCATGAGAAGAGCACAACCTGACGGGGGTGGGATGGGTGAGGAAACTTCCTGAAGGAAGCAGCTTCTAAGGTGAGGCCTGAAAGACAATTTGAGATAACTAGACTAAAAGAAGAAGGAAGCGCTTTTCAGATTGAGGCTGAAGCATGTACAAAGGCCAGGAGGTGAGAGAAGCTACGATGTGTTCATGGATGCACAATATGACTGAAGCCCAGAATACAGACAGAAAACGATGAAGCTGGGGAAGCGGCGGTCAAACCACGGAGGACCGTGTATCCCAGGCTAAGAAGCTTGGCCTTTCTCCTGAAGGCAGTGGGGAACCCCGGAAGAGATTAAAGCAGGAGAATGACACAATTAGATTTATCTTTTTAAAAGACTGCTCTGACAGCTTATGGAGAACAGACTAGAGGGTGCAAGGCTGAAAGCTGGGATATTGCTTAGGAAACTACAGCAGAATCTATGATGGAGACAGTGAGGGCCTCATCACTGACAGTGAGTTACTGGGACTGGAGACATTTTAAAGTATATTAAAGAAGCAAAAACAGGGAGAATCGGTGCTGTCCTGAATGGAAGGTGTGAGGGAAAAGAGAAGGCATTAAAGATGACACCCAAGTTTCTAGCTCGGACAACTGCCTAAGCTGGGTAGTGGGACTGAAAGAGTGGCGGTGAGGGGGAGGAGGTGGTGAATTCCACTTCAGACATGTTATATTTGACGTACCTGTGTGGCACCCAGGAGAAAACTTCTGAGAAGCCAATGAATCAGTGGGTCAGGAACGCAGGAGGAAAATCTAGAATGGACACACAGATTTTGGAATCATCAGCATATAAGTAGTATCTAAAGCAGAAAAGTGACACTGGCGATTACAGCTCGGAGGCAGCTTAGGGTTCTGAACACAACAGGGGTTTGGAAGCAAGCAGAACCAAATTAGAATCCCAGCTTCTTAATCTCCCCCAACTATCATTTCTGCAAATGTAAAGCAGAAATACCACTTACTCCGAAGTGTTATTGTACACATTTTAAAAAACCCACCCCAGGAATTCCCTGGTGGTCCAGTGGTTAGCACTCGGCACTTTCACTGCCGTGGCCTGGGTTGGGGAACTAAGATCTGCAAGCCACGTGGCACAGCAAAACAAACACCACCAACAAAAAACAACCCCCCCCCAATGTATATAAAGCCACACACCTCTACAGTGTAAGCCTCCCAAGAGTGTAAGTTCTGTGGGGATGGGGGTCTTTGTTTTGTGCAGTGTTGCAACAGTACCTGGACCATAGTGGGTGCTCAATTAAAAATCATTGAATAGGGGCTTTCCTGGTGGCACAATGGTTAAGAATCCGCCTGCCAGTGCAGGGGACATGGGTTCGAGTCCTGGTGCGGGAAGATCCCACATGCAGCGGAGCAACTAAGCCCGTGCGCCACAACTACTGAAGCCCACGCGCCTAGAGCCCGTGCTCCGCAACAAGAGAAGCCACCGCAATGAGAAGCCTGCGCACCGCAACAGAGAGTAGCCCCTGCTCACCGCAACTAGAGAAAGCCTGCGCGTAGCAACAAAGACCCAACTCAGCCATAAGTAAATAAATAAATTTATTTTAAAAAATCATTAAGTAAATGAATAGTAGGTTAACTCTCGTCCCTCTTTCCCTTGACTAATCCCTGAAATTCTTTTCTCCCTTGGCTTCCATAATGCATGATACTCCACCCACTCTACTTTTTTGTATTGTCTTTACCCTTTCAGCTTTTCCTTCCTTCTAGTCCTCTCCTTTTATATTCAGTATCTCAATGACCATATCACCTCTGGCTTCAGTGATCACTTTTGTCCAGAATGAATCATAAATCTAAAACTCCTATCCCTCACCTACATTGTAGTCTATATTCACAATGCATCTCCAGTCCCATGTCTTACTGACAGTCAAGAAGAATCAAATGCATAAAAATGAACTCAACATTTTGCTTCTAAATGTATTGCCCCTTCTTACTATCTATTTCTGCCCAAATGACCAGTTTTCACTGAACAAATATTTAACATGAGCCTATAGTGTCCAGGCACTGTTCTAGGCCCTGGGATACTCTGGTGAAGAAGCCCCTAATGGGGCTTGTATTCTAGGGGTTCCTAAGCCAGAAACGCAGTAGTTTTTTTTTTTTTTTAATTAAAAATACTTTATTGCTAAAAAATTCTAACCATCATCTGAGTCTTTAGTTAGTCATTATCTTTTTTCAACAGTAACATCAAAGATCACCAGTCACCATAACAAATATAATCATAATGAAATAGCTTGAAATATTGCAAGAATTGCCAAAATGTGACACAGACATGAAGTGAGCAAGTGGTGGTGGAAAAATGACACTGATAGACATGCTTAACGCAGGCTTGCCGCAAACCTTCAATCTGTAAAAAATGCAATATCCATGAAGCACAATAAAGCAAAACACAATAAATTGAGGTATGTCTGTACTATTGTAGAATTATCTATTTCTCCTTTCAGTTCTGTCAATTTTTGCTTCATATACTTTGCAGTTCTGTTGTTAGATGTGTATACATTTATAAGTCTTACATTTTCTGGTTACTGCCACCTAAAATGTGACCCACACACCAGCCACAGTAGCCTCACTGAGGAGCTTGGTGAAATGCCAATTCTCAAGCACCACCCAGACCTACTGAGTCCGTCTCTGGGGGAGGGGCCCAGCAATCTGTGCTTACCCAGCTCACGCTCCAGGTGATTCTCAGCTTGCTACAATCTGAGAAGCACCGCTCTGGGAGGCAAGTCATCTTGGACTCCTCTCTCTCTATCCCTTCTATCCGTACCTACTAACTAACTCTGAAAACTGTTCCAACTCCATCTTAACCCAGAACCTTCTCACCTCATGCTTGGATTCTCGTAAAATCTCTAAACGTTTTCTGGCTCCAATCAATGCTGATAACACTGTCGGATGAAATAATTTTCTAAAGCACTGCTGACACCAATGATCAAAAATCTACCATGACTTTTCTATCACCCATTAAAGGAAATAATAGCTTCTTTTTGACTCACAGAACTGTAATATACCCTAGGGCTGCCATGACAAAATACCACAAACTGGGTGACTTAAAACAACAGGAATTTATTCTCTCACAGTTCTGGAGGTTAGAAGTCTGAAATGAAGGTGTTGGCTGGGTGGCTTCCTTCTGCAGGCTCCTAGGGATAACTGTTCCATGCCTCTCTCCTACCTTCTGGTGACATCTGGCAATCCTTGTGTCCCTTGCTTTGTAGATGCAGTACTTCAGCCTCTGCCTCCACCTTCACATGGCATTCTCGCTGTCTCTGTCTCTTCACCTGGCCATCTTCTTATAAGGACACCAGTCATATTGAATTAGGGGCCCATTCTACTCCAGTATGACCTCATCTTACCTAGTTACATCTGCAATGACCCTATTTCCAAATAAGGTCACATTCTGAGGCACTGGGGGCTAAGACCTCAACATATCCTTGTTGGGGGACAAATTCAACCCATAACAATAGCCCCATTCTATGATTCACGAAAGAGCAAACCTATGCTCTCGTATTCTCCCTAAATTCCCATATACTAGGCTTCTTCCCATTCTGTCCCTGTGCCCATGACTCTCCTATTTGTGATGTCCTTCCTACTCTTCTTCATCTACATCAATATCAAATGCAGCAAGAGGCCAGGCAGTTAATCAGAAATGGGTGAAGCAAATAAGGTGATAAATGACAACTGATACTTTGCTGCAGTGTCCGGGAGGCAATGATTACTGGGGACTGGGGATCTGCAAATTTTGTACTGAGTCGAAAGGAGGGAGCTGCTACTCAGTTCCTCCTAATTGCACCATGCAGACATGTGTGCCCTATTTGGCCACATCTTCTGATTGTCCAAGAGATGCTGAAAATCCAGATTTTTGAGTGAATGGACGTGAAAGAAATTTTCTGATTTTAAAATGTTGGCCACTAATTCAAGTAAAAACAAACAGCATGAGTCAGGAAAATGTGTCTACAGGGAATTCCCTGGCGGTCCAGTGGTTAGTTAGGACTCGGCGCTTTCACTGCAGTGGCGGGGTTCAATCCCTGGTCAGGGAACTAAGATCCCCGGAAGCTGCAGGGAACGGCCAAAAAAAAAAAAAAAAAAAAAAAGTGTCTACAGTCTAATCTGGCCCAGGGGCCATACTTTTACAACCTCTGACTTACACAAATTCCTCCCACTGTTTCAGGCTCACCTTAGTTAGTACCTTCTAACTATTTCAATCCTTTTAATTCATATTCATGTGCATGCATTAGGTGATGCTACACAAGATGGAGTCCCTGCCTAGGGGCCTGGAAGACTTAGATAAACAGACACACACGGAACCAGGTAGTAAGCGTTTGTGAAATAGACGCCAAACAAGCTAAAAAAAGATGAAAAGCTTAAAGAGGGAGGGAGGGAGGTGGCAATCCTGGAAGGCTTCCCAAAGAAAATGACTTTAGGAGCTACCCCTAAAAGAATATGCAGACGTTTACAAAGAAGAGACCAGCCCAAATCCCTCCCTCCTCCGAACTCCCAACAGTACGAACATTTTAGATCAGGTATTACAACATGTCTGAACCGTACAGTTCATTCCTGTGGTTCAGTCAGTCTAGTCTTCCCAAGGGGTCTGTCAGTTACTCCTGGAGCGTTCTACGCGCCTGACAGGGCACTGTGCAAGGAACAGGGTCAATTCATGCCTGGGGTTTGATTCTGGGCCTGGGGGAGATGCGGTTTGCAGTACTCACAGGAGGGAACTGGAACAGACTGGAAAAGGGGAACGCGGCGCGGGGGTGGGGGTGGGGGTAGGGGTGTGTGGTGTGTGTGGAGATGGGCGAGGTACGCCGAGACCCAGGAGAGGGCCAAGGGCATAGAAGGCCTGGCCGCGCACACCCTGCGCCTAAGTCCCAGAGGCCGCAGCCTCTCCCGGTTCGGAGAAATGAGGGGTCAGCGCCCACCTCCGAAGATCTGCTCTCCACCCCGCTTCCCCAGGGGACCCAGGCGCTGGGGCCCCCAGTTCTGCGATCGCAGCGGGGTCTCACCTCCAGGCCACCCCTAGCCTCCCGCTCGACCGTGGCCACCTGCACGGCCGCCAGCGATCAGCCCCAGCTCCTCCCTCCGGCGCGGCGCCACCACCCTGGACATCGTGACCGCGGCGGCCGGCCACTTCCGGCGTGCTCCCCCAGGCGGCCGTCCTTCGCCCCGACGCCGGACCAGGCTGTGCCCGCCAATCCGCGGGCGCGCCCCCAAGCCGCCTCCCACCCGCTCAAGGGTCTTTCCTGCGCAGGTTCGGCGTCGTTCGCTCGGTCTCGCGCGAGCAGAGTCCTGAGGGTCCAGCGCCGTGCAGGTTGGTGCACCTGCAGGCGCCAAGTAACGTATGCGAGGCCACCACCGAGACGCAAGTCCTCCGGGGGTCCTAGACTCGCCCACGGCTGGCCTCTGGCCAGTCGGTCTGGGTGGGGGACCCTGTCAGATAACCACGCTTTTGTTCTAATTTTTAATTTTTTTTGTTTCCCTGCGTGCTTTTGTGGTCTCATTCATTGATGCCTTCTGTTTGCAGTGCCCTCTCAAAGGCTTGGTAGTACAGAGATAAACAAGGATAGCAAAATGTTTAAAAGGGCAAGTTCTGAAGTGAGAACATAAAGACACTCAAAGTCAGACAGAATCGCTGACCCACCATTTGTGGGCTGTGTGACTTTGGGCAAATTACCTAACCTCTCTGAGTCCAATTTAATGGATTATCCTACTTTTCCTCACTGATTTTTGTTTATTTTAACTTTATCTATTTATTTTTGGCTGCACTGTGTGTTTTTTGCTGCCTGTGGGCTTTCTCTAGCTGCTGGAAGCGGGAGCTACTCTTCCTTGCGGTGCACGGGCTTCTCATTGAGGTGGCTTTGGCTTCTCATTGCGGTGGCTTCTCTTGTTGCAGAGCACAGGCTGTAGGCACGCAGGCTCAGTAGTTGTGGCTCGTAGGCTCTAGAGCGCAGGCTCAGTAGTTGTGGCACAAGGGCTTAGTTGCTCCGCGGCGTGTGGGATCTTCCCAGGCCAGGGCTCGAACCTGTGTCCCCTGCGTTGGCAGGCGGATTCTTAACCACCGTGCCACCAGGAGAGCCCTCCTCACTGATTTTTAAATGCTGTTGTTTTTTTAAAAAATATTTATTTATTTATTTATTTATGGCTGTGTTGGGTCTTCGTTTCTGTGCGAGGGCTTTCTCTAGTTGCGGCAAGTGGGGGCCACGCTTTATCGCGGTGCGCGGGCCTCTCATTATCGCGGCCTCTCTTGTTGTGGAGCACAGGGTCCAGACGCGCAGGCTCAGCAACTGTGGCTCACGGGCCTAGTTTCTCCGCGGCATGTGGGATCTTCCCAGACCAGGGCTCGAACCCGTGTCCCCTGCATTGGCAGGCAGATTCTCAACCACTGCGCCACCAGGGAAGCCCATGTGGACTTCTTAATGCACCAGTAGGTGGCAGTAGTTTGCAGCCCGTGGTTATTAACAGATTAAAACACCTTAAATACACTTTTATTTTTAGACAATAGACTCCTTCTATTGTCTATTGTCTTGAGACAATAGACTCTAGGAGACTCCTAGTCTCCTACAAGAATCATATGGCTTTTGGCTATTCCTACCCTGTGAACTAAAAGTCTACATCGGTGAAAAATGTCCACGAAATACAGTACAGTTAAATTTTAAAGCAAGTCCAGTGGTTAGGACTCAGTGCTTTCACTGAGGAGGGCACAGATAATGTTTGCACTTTCTCCCTCAGTATCTCTGTCACTTCCTTCACTCCTTACACAAATACTTACTGAGCACCCACCATGTGGGTCACTGGAAATATGGGGGTGAGCAAAGCAGCAATAGTGCAGCCCCCATGGACCTTGTAGTCCCCTGCAGATGAACAGATATGTAAGTTCCACTTTCGTATTACAACGAACAATACTAGAAAGGACATTTTTATACACGTTCTTGAGTTTCTCTTGGGCAGTGGTTCTCAAAGTGTGGTCTGAGCCATGAGAGCGAAACTATCTTTATAAATAATATTAAGATGTTATTTGCCCTTACTCATGCTTGCTCTCTCATGAATGTACCATGGAGCCTTCCAGAGGATACATGATGTTGATTTGCAACACACTGACTGAAGAATCAGATATGAGAATCTGGGTATTTTTTATTAAGCCAGGCATTAAAGAGATTCACAAAAAACATAACACAATGCCACTCTTCTCACTAATTTTTTTTTGGTTTGGGAAAATGTAATTATTTTAATTAAATTTTATTTACATTAATATGAAAGAATTGTTATTTTAAATGAATTTATAAGTATCTTAAGTCTTTCTCGCTTTTACTTTCCAATAAGGTAAATATCAATAGGTATCTTCTGCATAAATGGAATCTCTTTGGTGTTCTCAGTCATTTTTAGAGTATGAGGGAGACCTGGTACCAAAAAGTTCAAAAGCCACCGTTCTAGGGTGTGTATTCTGAAGTAGGGTTGCTGGGTCATATAGGATGTCCACAATTTTAATTTTGCTAGATGTTGCCAAATTGCTCTCCGAAGTGGCTAAAGCTGACCTTTTTAATAGGAATTTTTTTTAAAAATTTATTTATTTATTTATTTTTGGCTGTGTTGGGTCTTCGTTTCTGTGCGAGGGCTTTCTCTAGTTGCGGCAAGCAGGGGCCACTCTTCATCGCGGTGCACGGGCCTCTCACTATCGCAGCCTCTCTTGTGGTGGAGCACAGGCTCCAGACGTGCAGGCTCAGTAGTTGTGGCTCACGGGCCCAGTCGCTCTGCGGCATGTGGGATCCTCCCAGACCAGGGCTCGAACCCGTGTCCCCTGCATTAGCAGGCAGACTCCCAACCACTGCACCACCAGGGAAGCCCTGACCTTTTTAAAAAATCCGTATACCGTTGTTGTTTTTGTTTTCAGGCAAATATGAAACTGTAAAGAATCATAGAATTGTTATTAAGCTAGGCTAATGATACAATAGAGATTTAATATATGAAATATTGAATATTTTTTCTAAACAACAGTGAGAAATTCAGGGTAATTTTATTTTTAGTGTACTTAGAGGAAGAAATTTTTCTTGGCCACTGAGAATAGTGTTGTAGAGTGTCAACATTAAAAGTATCGGAAAATTTATTTTTGTTTGGCACGTCATGGGAGGTAGATGTGTACAAGTTATGCAAATAAACTTTTTTTTTTTTTTTTTTTTACCATCAGGGGAATTTCATTTTTCTTAAATACTACCTTCTGCAGTTTTAGTTAAAACCTAAGCCATATTCCACTGACACTCAATTTGTAAAAAAGTGCTGAGGCATCTAATATTAGAAAAGTAATAATTCAAAAGCTGTTAGTTCATAGGTCATTTTGTGAGAGTTTATTTTAAGCAATTCAGGGTGCTTTTTTGATTGTAGAATATTCAAATTGTACAAGCGTAGTTGATCTAATACTTTAACTGCCTTAAATTTTGGCAATGAGATGTGGGTAAATATACAAACTGACTTTTACAGTTGAAGGACCAAGATGCAACAATATTAATTGGCTGTTTCTTACAATGGTTTTGCAGATAGTGATTTGTACACTCCACTCTAGTAAAATGCAGTGTGACCACAGTCAACTGCTACCTGTCTATTTATGGTGGAAGGTTTTCAGCAACCAAGAGTTAACCTAGGTGGGATTTCATTCTGCCACACGGCCATGACAGAGCATACAGAGAAGGTGGATGGGCTAGGTTAGAAACTGAAGCACAATTCAGGAGACATGTCTGAGCAGTAATAATACTGTTGATGCAATGCACATCACAAGAGCAAATGGAAATTGGTTTTTTGTCTGTTGTTAGGAGATTATCCAGCTACTAGTGGGGCTACCTGAGGGAACTGTGTCTTCAGCTGAGAAGAAGATCTGCTGTATCTATTTGTGTCAATAGCCAGACTCCCAGCAGGTAATGGTCTCTAGAGTTGTTGATCCAGGTGTGAATATGTTTGAAGGTGTAATTCTATATGGCGTGTCCTTTCGAGGGGAAGATAAACTAAATCTGCTGGTTTTAGCCTTTTGGATTACTGACTTTATTTGAATGACTGCAAGCAGTAAAGAACTTAGAAATCATCTAATTCAGCTATTTTTCTGATAGAAGAAAATGAGACCCAGGGAGGGTTGCACATTCATGCATTCATTTGAAAGATATCTTTTTAACACTCACTCTGTTGAGGGCAGACACTGACCTGATCATGATTAAGTAGAGTGAACGTATAATTTATCATCCAAGCCAGGACACTTTTGAGAGTGAAATGGGGTGCTATTAATAATTATGGCGAGGCATTAAACAAAAGCCAACACTCCTGGGCAGGGTCTTCCCTGGTAGCACAGTGGTTAAGAATCCGCCTGCCAATGCAGGGGACATGGGTTCGAGCCCTGGGTCGGGAAGATCCCACATGCCACGGAGCAACTAAGCCCGTGCGCTGCAACTACCGAGCCTACGCTCTAGAGCCCGCGAGCCACAACTACTGAGCCCGTGTGCCACAACTACTGAAGCCCACGTGCCTAGAGCCCGTGCTCCGAAGCAAGAGAAGCCACCACAATTAGAAGCCTGTGCACCGCAATGAAGAGTAGCTCCTGCTCGCCGCAACTAGAGAAAGCCCACGCACAGCAACGAAGACCCAACGTGGCCAAAAATAAAAATAAATAAATTTATTTAAAAAAAAAAAACGTGTTCGATCCCTAGTCAGGGAACTAGATCCCACATGCATGCCGCAACTAAGAACATGCCACAACGAAGGAGCCGGCGAGCCACAAATAAGGAGCCCTGGAGCCGCAACTAAGGAGCCCGTGTGATGCAACTAAGACCTGGTGCAACCAAATAAATAACTAAATAAATATTAAAAAAGAAAGATCCTGTGAAATCCTGATATAGCTAATTATATCATCCAAACTGGAAACAACTCTGTTGGCAGAAAACATGGTTTTATTACAGGTGCCCTGTATAAAATCTCAACCAAGTTACACACACCCAGAGAAAAATAATTTGTTTTTGTCAAATTGGTAGGTTTTCCATTAATGATAAACATTCAATAAGTATTTATTAAGTGCCTACTATGTACCAGGGTTTGAGATGGACACTGGGAATATAGCAGTGAGCCAGATAGCTTTCACCCCAAAGAACCCCCAGATTAGGAAGGAGGATGGAAAAGTAACTAGGCAATTATAATGCAGAGCTAGAAGTGTTTCTTTAGGGCCAAGTACAGGGGGAGCAGTGGGATCCCAGAGGAGTTCATTCATTCATTCATTCATTCAGTTGATCATCATTCAGCATATTTATTGAGCGTCTACAATGTTCCTGGGCACTGTGCTAGGAACAGAGAAACAGTGGGGAAGAGAGAGACACAGTCCCTGTCCTCATGTTGCTTTCAGTCTGGTGGAGAGAAAAGACAGGTAAACAGGTAGCTACAGCTAATGCTATGAGAGGGGAGCCTCTAAGAGGGCACTAAACCCAAATTCGGGGTGGTGAGGTAAGGATCTAAGCAGAGATGGGAAGGATCGTAAGGTGGGGAAGAATGTTCCAGACCAAAGGGACAGTACTGTGCATAGTCACAGGGGCAAGAGAGGCCACGGATAAAGTCATTTGAAGTGGATGGAGCAAAAAGCTGGTGGAGTGCAGCCGCAAGGTGGTGGGAAAGGAGAGCGTTGGCAGGAGATAACCAGTGACCAGAGCCTGACAAATCTTGTAACCCAAGAGTTAAGGAGTTTGGGCTTTTTCTGATGATAATGGGTAAAGAAGAGATTTAAGCAGGGGAATGAAGTGGTCAGATGTTCATTTAAGAAAGTCACTGGCTGCCATGTAGAAAGGGGATTGGAGGGTGAGATGCCAGGGGCAGGAGACCAATTGGGAGGCTGTTGAAGTTCCATTGGCAAGTGCTGGCAATGACCTAGGAACATCCAAGGAGAACATGGACTGATCAGAGAGCTACTTGAGAGGCACAATCAACAGAAAGTGGGGAACCCTGGAGAAGGACTCCAGACATATGCTAGTTTCTGACTTCAGCAATGAAGAAGATAGAAGAGCACCAGAAGTTTGGAAGTGGGGATAGGTAATCAGTTCTTTTCAACGTATGTTGACTGTGAGGGGCCTATGGGAGAGGCATCTGGAGATGTCCTGGGGGCGACTTGGTCTGGAACTGAGGAGAGAGCGCAGCTGGAGTCTGCGATTGGAAGTCTTCATAATAGAGGGGGAACTGAGCCCCTGGGTGTAGGTGAGGTCACTCATGAATGTGTGGAGCGAGATGAGGGTGGGGACAGGGACAGGACCCTGAGAAAGACTGGCATTGAAGAGAGGCTTCAGAAGGAGGCAGGCTCGCAAATAAGGCGGAGACAGGCCAGTCAGGCAGGAGGAGAACCAGGTGATGGCGGTGGCCAGAAACCAAGAAGGAATTAACACGTATCTGGTATTTACTTTTAACTTTTGGCGTAGATGTGGATGGTTTACAGACAATTTATAAGGGAAAAGCATACATGTGAAACCCTTCTATCCTTTAGCCTTCTTTTCTTTTTTTTTCTGTAATTTAAGAAACGAGTCCTCTCTTAGGCTCACGGAATACCAGAGTTCCCTAAGGCCATAGTTAGAGAACCACTGGCCTAAAAGGAGGTATTATAAGACGCTGGAAGTTTCCTTGGAGTCTAGAAAGAGAGAACCGGGAAGGAAGGACACGTCCCCACTGCTCCTGCAGTGGTTGAGGGCGGAAGCTTAAATATGGCAGGAACATATTTTCAATCTCTTGAGGAGGAGCTCAGTCCAAGGGTCACCTTTCCACCATTCATGGTGCTCTCCCTGCAAGCCTGTTAGCTGGATTTCCCAGGGGTCGCTTAGAAGTCAGCATCTTGTGAGTTTGGTTAGAAAGTGTCAAGTCCTCGGGCTCTAGCAGATCAACCTGAAGGAACCGATGATGTTCAGGGGCCTCCAAAGCTGACGTGGGCCTCGGCGACCCCTTAGGACACTTGTTTAACAGGACAGCAGCCCAGCTCCCCGGGCATGTCATTAGCTGCAGCATATTGTATTGGAGTTTCTGCCTCCCAGCTTGGGGACAGGGATCTGGCAGGGAGGGGCTTGACGCTGTTTGCCTTGAACTCTACACAAGGGAGGAAACAGTAATGAAAATATCGGAGGAGGGTATTTAGCCCCCTGAACTCTCATCTAATCACGTAATCACCCCTTTCTTTCCTGTTCAGCATGATTTTTCCTGGGGAAACCTACTTTCCCTGTAGCTCCCCCAATATACAAAATGAACACCTCTGTGGGTAACTTCTGTTCTGTGGTCCAGAAGGTGACTTCTGTTCTTTGTTGATTGTTATGGTGCAGCTGGCAAGCAGTGGAAAAACCCTGGCTGGGAACTTGGGTCTCTGTGGTCAGTTTGGCTGACATCATAGAGAGGCCCTGGGGTTTGGGATCGTGTATTTGGGGAGGGTCCACAAGAACAAAAACACTCCCCTACCCTTGAAGGACACACAAGGCATGACGGGTGGCTTGCACACAAGAGCGCTTAGCTGTAACTACCACCCATAGCCGCTCAGTGTGGGAGATGGGGTGTGGGGGGGCAAGACATGTGCTTGGTGAGGGCTGTGCTGGGGATAGGAGCATGGGAGGCTCTGTACAATCAAACGCCAAGTTTTAAGATCACTTAGAACCACACAAACAGGGGAAGAGTGCCGGGAACTGAGCGTTTCCTCGGGTGGGGACTGCGGAACCCAGTGGTCCCCTGCCTGGAACCTCGCTCAGCAGAAGCTCAAGGCCTGACTCCTCAGAGCTGAGCACGGGCGTCTTTCCTCTGGCTGCAATTATCTGATCACTGACGCTTCTTCATCTACAATTCAGGAGGTGCTTATCTTACAGAGCTCTGTACCATTACCACTGCCTTTCGGACCCGGATACCCACTGAAGTTCGACCATTCTTGACTGTTTAAAATAAGCTGTGTGAACGAACCCTCTTCTGCTTGTCAAAAAGAAGAAACGGTTGTTTCAAGACGATGGTTTCCCGTATGTACAGGGTTATCAACATCATCATAGTCATCTTCAGGCTCAATATAGCTTGGGACGGCCATTGTCTTCTTATTTCTAACTTTATTTACTGATGAGTATGCAGCTGGTGGCCAACTTGGGGTTTCCTGTGGGGCTAGAATACACAAAAAGGTATTAAATGCAAAGCTATTGTGTGTTTATATATTTTTGACCAAGTGGCTCTGCATGATTTTCATGGGTTTCGGTGATCCTCCCACTTCCTGGTGGACCAGATCCCCATTTTACAGAGAAAACTAAAGCCCAGACATGACACAGTCTCAGGCTCACCCAGGTGAATAAGTGGCAAATATTGGTCAGACATCTTGACTGGCGTGTTTCTTTGCCTCACTGCACTGCAGTAGGAACCATGAAACAGAAGTTTAGACAAGAAGCTGACCAGAGCTAGTAGCCAAATGAATAGTGTTGTGTTTATAGATACTAATTCTCATAAGGAAGTGATACAAACTGTATTTCCTTTTGGGCACGTCCCTCACAGTGACTTACACTGCTTTCCAGAACTATCTATAATTGCTCATGTCCACCATCCCTCTGCTAAGAAGGAGGTGGGCAGTGGTGTTTTCAAAAGGTGGAATTAGTGGAGGATGGGTACATAGCAAATGGACTAAAGTGGTAGGAAAAAGATAGTGAAACAGCTCAGCTCCACCTGTGGTGGGGCCTGGAACTGCCTCACCGCAATCTCATCTTTTCCTAAGAGAACCTGAAAAACAACCACCATTTCATTTCACACAAATTAGATCTGCAGTTAGATCCAAGTTCATCTTCAGGGTCCAGCAGTCACTAGCTGTGTGGCCATGAGTAGGTTGCTTAACTTCTCTGTGCCTCAGTGTCCTCTTCTGTCAGAGGGACATAATAATGTACCTGCCTCATAGAGGTGTTGAGAGGATTAAATGAGATAGTACCTATAAAGTGCCTAGCATGGGACCTGACACACAGTGCCTGCTCAATAAATGTTAGCTAATATTATTATTTATCCATTCAGTTAAAACATTTTCATCCATTACCTACTAAGCTCCAGGCACTGTTCTTAGTGGTGGGTAAACAGTGGTGAACAAGACAAGAAAGTCACCTATTTCCTAGAGTTTATATTATAATGGAGGAGATAGATAATGAACAAATGAAGGATAACTAAATAAGCCCATTTAGGATTATTGCCATAAGCCTCATAAGGAAAATTAGCAGGATTTCTTTATATAGGATGGTCAGGAATGGCCTCTCTGAGGTGGTGACATTTGAACTGACACCTGAAAGGTGCGGTAAAGCCAGCTCTGTATACAGCTTAAGGAAGAACACTCCAGTCAAGGGAACCAGGCAGATTTTTTCTGATAGGATGTCTGAGAGACCCAGTGTTCCTTTATACCCATGCTGCAAGCTGGAATTTGAATATGAATTCACACATTGAATA
Source organism: Balaenoptera ricei (assembly GCF_028023285.1). Lineage (NCBI taxonomy): Eukaryota > Metazoa > Chordata > Mammalia > Artiodactyla > Balaenopteridae > Balaenoptera > Balaenoptera ricei. The sequence continues at coordinate 53,953,086 of NC_082658.1, read as the reverse complement.
TTGGAAGCATTGGTACTTATTCTACCCCCTTAAAACTTAGTTCATCTCTTTAAAACAGGTTGCTGCCATCTGCAAATTCCAGTGTTATAGACTGAATGTGTGTGTCCCCACAAAATTCATATGGTGAAGCTCTAACCACCAGTGTGGTTGTATTTAGAGATGGGGCCTCTAAGGAAGTAATTAAGGTTAAATAAGGTCATAAGGGTGTGGCCCTGATCCAATAGTATTAGTGTCCTTATAAGAAGAGACACCAGAGAGCTCTCTCCCCTCCATGTGAGGACACAGGGAGAAGGCAGCCATCTGCAAGCCTGGAAGAGTCCTCACCAGAAACCAGATTGGCTGGCACCTTGATCTTGGACTTCTAGCCTCCAGAACTGTGAGAAAATTACTGTTGTTTAAGCCACATTGTCCATGTTATTGTTTTATGGGCAGCCCAAGCTGACTAAACACCAAGATAAATTTATTATTCTACCCTGAATGAGACTGTTATCAACAAAATACACTCACAGGCAACTTCTGGAGAAAGCACACCCCTGGGTGGCAGAGGGGGTAATGGAACTGAGAGATGATTGGTAACATTCCTGGAAGAGAGGAAGAAGAGGAGTCAGTGTTTGGTTTTGATCACACCTACTGATTTAAAAGAAAACATCAAGGAAAGTGGATAGAGTTGAACATTCAAATCTTGATCCCTGAAAACTGGAAGCATTTCCTTCCCTTTCTAGGTCTTGTATCCCATTTGTAACTGGCACTCTAAAGAAACCATTTCCTTTAGCCCAGGGACCAGCTAGATTTGAGGGAAGGGAGTTGAAGCACTATAACTTAGAGCTCATCTTCCTGTGTTCATCTGAGCTGGATTAGAAGGGGGAGGTAAGCACCAGGTGTATTTTGATTTGAAAAACAGATGTACTCCTAACGCTAAATGTACACACACCATGTGACAGCAATACTGGGTATATATCCTTCTGATCACCAAAAGATACGTTATAGAACGTTCATAGCAGCGTCGTTCATAACAGCCCCAAACTGGACGCTACCCAAATGCCCATCAGCAGTAGAATGGATAAATTCATCATGGTTCACTCCCACAGTGGAATACTCTATGGCAATAAGAATGAACAATCTATGACCACACACAATGAATCTCACAAAAAAAGGCTGAGCAGAAGAAGCTAAACACCAATAACACATACTGTCTAATTCCATGTATATGAAGCATAAAAAACAAGGAAAAACGAGCCTATACTATTTCAGGTAGTGGTTATCCTTGGGGTTTAATGGCTGAAAGGGAATATATGGGGCTGAGGAGCTGGTAATTTTGTTTCTTGATCTGGGTGTCACCTACCAGCTCTGTTCAGTTTGTGGAAATTCATTGAGTTGTACTCTTACCATGTGTACTTTTCTGTTTATATTATACTTCAGTAAGAAGTTTTAATAAAAAGATAGACTCCAAGAAAGCTTCCTTACCCAGACACCCCATCCCCTCTGTGTACTCTGATTTCCAAACTGGTACTAGATTCTTCTGAGCTGAGTTTTGGCCTCCTGTATGTGCTTAAGTCCCCTGGAATGCAGAAGCGTTTCTGGGGTGAGTGGAGAAGGGGACATGTGGCTAGAGCGCCATCAGTGACCTCACTCCACCCCTCCATGGCTCTTCCCGGGAGAGGAGGGACATTTACCTGACTTGGGGAAAAATCTAGCTTCTCTCACTTTCTCCTCCAGAGCCGGCCTGAATGCCTAAAGCATATGTTCTGCTTGAGTCTTCGCTGTTCAGAGAAAGGGCCCTGCCCTGTAGGGGAGACCTGAGGCTGTCCAGGGCTGCCTATGTACCATGCAGGAAAGTTTGCCTGGTTTTGAATTAGGAAGCAAACTTGGCCATGGAGAAGAGCCACATTCTGCAATGCTGGTTTTATCCTCAATAAAGGCAATATTTTGGTTACCTAACTGCAGGATACATTTGTCTGACTCCTCAAGGGGATCAGAATTGGTGGGGAAGAGATCTGTTATTTGCTGAATCCCTTGAGCCCCAACGAAAGTCACTTTAGAATGACTTTATATTTTTGTTTTTTAATTTATTTGTATTTTTAAGAAACATTATTTATTTATTTTAATTTTTACTTAAAAATTTTTTTGGCCACACCATGTGGCTTGCAGAATCTTAGTTCCCTGACCAGAGATTGAATCCAGGCCCTCGGCAGTGAAAGCGCAGAGTCCCAACCAGTGGACCGCCATGGAATTCCCTGTGCATACGTTTTAAAGAAAGGACTGGCCCTGGACCAGCTTCTGGGAGATAATCTCTAAACCCTTGGAATATCCTGCCTGATAAGAGTGTCTTTGTATTAAGGGGCCTTGGGCTAGCCAGATAGTTTATGCTAACAATGTGACTGATGGTGAATGCCTACTGTGTTTGCCAGGGGCCCTGGGTCTTTCTGTATCAGTTTGGCCACAGGAGACTGAATTACCTAAAGTAGGTCATGCAGGCGCTCCTTGCCTTTGTGACTTGCCCTGATAAAAACCCTAGAAACCAAGGTTTGGGTGAGCTTCTCTGGTTGGCAATGCTTCACACATGCTGTCACACATCAGTGTTGGGAGAATTAAGTGCGGTCTGTGTGATTCCCCTGGAAGAGGACAACTGCCCTGGACTCCACCTTATGTGCCTTTTCCTTTGCTGAGTTTAATCAGTATCCTTTCGCTGTGATAACCTATATAACCTTTTCTGGGTCCTGTGAGTCCTTCTAGCAAATAATCCAGCCTAAATGTGGTCTTGGGGACCCCCGACAGAGATAGCAATCACAAAGCCTCCAAGATATCAGAAAATACAAAAGTAACGCGAATGGCATATTTTTATTCAGCACAATAGCTTTTAGAAGACTCTACTTGTAATCCAGCTAAAGAAAAGAAGGGTAAACCTAACCCTGAGTGGTGGGCCCAGAACACAGCGCCCGACCCGTGACCTCTATCAAACTAGACGAGACTTGGGAGGACTTGGAGAGCAGAGAGAGCCAGGTGGTGCCCTGCACCCCCAAAGCCCTGAGGTCTCTCCCCTTACAGTGGGGAGAGTTGGCAGACACGATATTTCCCTGGAATTTAAGGCACACATTCTTAGCGCGGGCGCAAGAATGGAAGTGAACAGGTGGTTCTTGAAATTAAAAAGCAGAAGTGTTCCCCCCCACTTACTCATACATTGTTTCTTCATCTCTCTGCTTTTGTTTCAAGGGCTTGGTAATTTCCCATTTCTTGCCTAAGGAAACAAATAAGCGTATTCATTTAGGAAGAATTATCAAAATTTGTGATTTTTAGAGTTTAGAAGAGATCAGAGACCCGGCAGGTTCAGGACATGTGGGAGAAGAACCATCCAGAGGAAACAGACTTAGGGACACAGAGCTCACAAGTGATAGAGCCAGAATTTTTTTTTATAGATGTAGTTACATTTTGTTTTATTTTATTTTATTTTGGCTGCGCTGGGTCTTCGTTGCTGCATGCGGGCTTTCTCTAGTTGCGACAAGGGGGAGCTACTCTTTGTTGTGGTGCGTGGGCTTCTCCTCATGGTGGCTTCTCTTTTTGCGGAGCACAGGCTCTAGGTGCGCAGGCTTCAGTAGTTGCAGCATGCGGGCTCAGTAGTTGTGGCTCGTGGGCTTAGTTGCCCACGGCATGTGGGATCTTCCCGGAGCAGGGATCAAACCCGTGTCCCCTGCATTGGCAGGTGGATTCTTAACCACTGGACCACCAGGGAAGTCCTAGAGCCAGAGTTTTACCCAGGCCGTCTGACCACAGAGCCTAGGCACTATCCAGTGTAGGCTGTGCCTGTTTCCTCATTGCCTAGTACTATATCTACCTAGCACGTAGCTGGCGTTCAGAAATGCTGGTCGAGTGAATAGCCAAAAGTATGGTTGGGAGGAAATGAGATAAAGAATGGGAAAAGCAGTTTGTAAACTGTGATATGCTGGACATGTAAGTTATTATTAATTATAACCTGCTTGTTAATAGGAGTGGGTCAAGTTAATAGAGAATAGGTAAAGATTTTGTTCAGGATCATATTTTTGTCCATATCTAAAAATGAAATGTTTTAAAAATGTATAGAGAACACTAGGGGCTAGAATACACCTTTTGTATTAAAAAAGACTAATTACCATCAAGGGGTGGAGGGGAAAGAACATTGAACAGGCAGCCCAGTGAACCTGCGTTCTGGTTCCAACTCTGCTACCAATTCCTAGGAGACCTCAACCAAGGATCTGCCTGTCTCTGAACCTTAATTTTCTTATCTCTAAAAAGAGATTGAGAAGAATGACAAAAGTTTTCACTTCTTGAACAGCCCTGACCTTTCAGCACTGGTTCAGCAGGATTCTGAGGCTGTGTCCAGATGCAATGGGAGGACAGTGCCTTGATCATGGAGGGATGCCTGCCCAGGTTACCCCAGGGCAAGATGGCTGTACCTCTCAGTGTATTTACCATCCCCAGGTGTACTCCAGGCCTAGGTCATTATGTAAAGGGATAGGATCTCAAGAAAACACACCATTGAATCAAGGGTTTCATGTTTCTGGAGATGAATGGTAAAGTAGAAACCCACTTGTAGATCATCTAAAGTTACATTTATCCTCCAGGAAGCTGCTTATTTATGTCTGAGAATGCTAAGAACCTCTATCTGAGGCAGATGTAATACCAGAAAATTCAGAGTATGGTCTTAGAGTAGGCAATCATAGTGGTCAAACTTGTTGATCATGGAATGAATCCATTTTTCATGCCTCAAGACATTTTTTTAGACCACTTTATTGGGGAATGATTGCCATACAAAAAGCTGTACGTATTTCATGTATACAACATGCATACAACTTGACGTGTTTGGAATCAAGACAGCTTTTGACATTCCATGGACTTGTACTCTCATTCAAGCTCCAGAGGTAGGATGCTGTGATTGGCAACCACACTGAAGAGAGATAGCATTAGTGCACAGTGTGCCCTGAAACAGATTCTGCTTTCACCCAAACCATTGGAGCTGGAAGAGTTCTTGGAGATTAGGTAACCTCCCTCCCTTCACTATGCAGAGGGGGAAACTGAGGCCCAGAGACACAGATTAGTGGCAGGGCTAGGACTCAAACCCAGAATGCATGATGCTAAATCCAGAGTTCAGCCTATACAGGCCCAGAACTAATCTTTTGCCCTAAAGAAACCCTAATACACTGATAACCACCTCTCCCCTCCCCTACCTCCACCTGCCCAAATGAGATGGTCATTACCTTGTCTAAACAGATGCCTACAGACACAGAACAGGAAGATGCTCAGGCCCACGGAGACAAAGATGATGGCCACAGCCAAGATGATCCAGAAATTGTCCCTCCACCAATCCATTGCCATGGGATCCTGAGAAGAATGGAGAGAGAGGAATGAGGCATGAGTGAAAGGCTTCCTGGGGCGGTGGGGGCAGTTATCTACCATGTTGTGCAGCTGCATCTGCTTAGGGACCAGGCAGGCACTGGTTCACAGTCAAACCCTGCTGATTAGCAGCTGGGAGACCTCAGGCAAGTGACTTAACCTTCTCCAAGCCTCAGTGTCCTCATCTGCAATATGGGAATGATACTGTCTACTACCTCACAGGGAATTTACGAAGATTAGAGGTAAGACATGTACTTATTAGTTACTCTAGAAACTGTAGACATATTCACTGTTCTTTCTTATACTGTTAAACATGCAGCAGGAAGGGAAAATGCCATTTAAAGCAATAACTCTCTGCAGTTGTTTTTTTAATTAATTAATTAATTAATTAATTAATTAATTTATGGCTGTGTTGGTTCTTTGTTTCTGTGCGAGGGCTTTCTCCAGTTGCGGCAAGTGGGGGCCACTCTTCATTGCGGTGCGTGGGCCTCTCACAATTGCGGCCTCTCTTGTTGCGGAGCACAGGCTCCAGACACGCAGGCTCAGTAGTTGTGGCTCACGGGCCTAGTTGCTCCGTGGCATGTGGGATCTTCCCAGACTAGGGCTTGAACCCGTGTCCCCTGCACCGGCAGGCAGACTCTCAACCACCGTGCCACCAGGGAAGCCCCTCTGCAGTTGTTTTTATATCAAAGGGGCAACATAGACTTAATTCATAAAAGGCGAGATAGAATTTTGAGAGCTTTTTTGTTTTTTGAGGTGGGGGTTAGAAAAATATCTTGCTGGGTCTCTGAGTGAGGCACGGTCAGAGGGAGAAGGTAAAGATGCAAAGCAAACTGAATTAGTAACAGGAACTTGGGGGCTAAAGCCTGGCTGACTAGAGAGGAGGAGAGTCTGGGAAGAGGGTCAAAGCAGAGGGAGAGGTCACGAAGAGAGTAGGTCTTAAATGTTCTCCCCACAAGAAAGAAAGAGTAATTGTGTGACGTGATGGAGGTGTTAGCTATAACACTATGGGGGTAATCATTATACAATATGTAAGTGTATCAAATCAACAGGTAGTACACCTTCAAGTTATGCAATGTTATGTGTCAATTGGAGGTGTTAGCTAACACTATGGGGGTAATCATTATACAGTATGTAAGTGTATCAAATCAACAGGTAGTACACCTTTAAGTTATGCAATGTTATGTGTCAATTACATCTCAGTAAAGCTAGGGAAAAAAAAAAAGAAGAGAGCAGAAAGTTGGAGCATCAGTAGAAAGTCCCCTTGGTGGAAAATGACCAATGCGTTTGTAGGAAAGTTACATCTAATATTCAGTCTTCAATTGTTGCCTGTAAAATGCTGTGCTGTGATTGTCTTTTCCCATCAAATCTTCAATAAAATTAGACAACAGAAGCTTGTATGAACAGAACCTGGGGAGAAATGACATGTGTGCAGTGGTTTTTCAAGCCAGGGATGACACACAGGCAAGTAGAACAGCAGCTGCCAGGCTCCAAGTGACGGTGGGGAGCAGGCTGCAGGATGGACTCGTAGGAGTAACCTCCAGGAATTCAGGGAGATCTTGGGGAGGGGCTGGGCTCCCCTCATCTGTGGAATGGACACTTTGCTAGTTCATTTGGATGTTAAAATAAAAATGATTCTTGGGGCTTCCCTGGTAGTGCAGTGGTTAAGAATCCACCTGCCAATGCAGGGGACATGGGTTCGAGCCCTGGCCCGGGAGTATCCCACATGCCGTGGAGCAACTAAGCCCATGCGCCACAACTACTGAGCCTGCACTCTGGAGCCCGCGAGCCACAACTACTGAAGCCCGGGCACCTAGAAGCCGTGCTCTGCACCAAGAGAAGCCACTGCAATGAGAAGCCCGCGCACCGCAACAAAGAGCAGCCCCCACTCGCCGCAACTCGAGAAAGCCCGTGCATAGCAACGAAGACCCAACACAGACAAAAAAAAAAAAAAAAAGATTCTTGAGGCCTGGGAGACATCCAGACATGTCCTGGTTAAATGAGAATCACCTTCCTGTGTCACCATTTAGCCAATGGAAACTCACCCATGCATGTTCATGTACTGCCATTTCTGATTCATGCTTTTGAGCTATTATTAACAACATCAGTGGGGACCCAGGCAGGGGGCCAAGGAACAGGGGCCAAATTAGGCTGCTGCTAAAGCCATTATTACTACAAAGACCTAATGACTTGGCTTACTATTTAAACATGTGTTTGTATTCCTGGCATAGTGTCTTCATTTATTAAGTTGTTATATAACGATTTGGAGTTTTAGTTGCAAACATCATTTCTTTTGTGAAGGTTTGGCTTGATCAATATAATGTTCTTTGGCTATTCAGAAAGTTATATGTGGTAAACCAATCACGTGTAACTAGTACTCTTCTATAAACGTGATTCTGCAGCTTACTTTTTTGTTCAACATTATGTTTTTGTCATTTATTGATGTTGGTAGATGTGCTGGGGATTCACTCTTAAGGGAGTGAAGTGTCATCTACCGGGGATATCACCCCCACAAAGCATGCACTCAGCAGATGTTTTCTTGTAGATCACCTTCTCAGGGTGCACAAAAGAAAGCAAGAGAGGAAGAAGACCAAAGGGAAAAAGGAAGACCGTGGAGAATGGAAACTTGGCTCTCAGCAGGGGGCCTGTGAAATTTGGTTGTGCAGAGCCCAGTGCGGTTAAAGGGCACTGGACTTAAGAAGATGCCACATATCAGAAGGCAGCCTCTTTGTTCTACAAACCTAAATTGGAATCTTACCTTCTTTAGCTCTAGGGAACCAGTTAGATAAATAGATACATAGATACATGGAATGATGGATGAATGGATGGATGGATGGATGGATAGATAGACAGATGGACAGAAATTTCTTCCCTCCATTTTCTCATTATCTTATTTATTTATTTTTATTGAACTATAGTTGACTTACAATACTTTGTTAGTTTCAGGTATACAGCAAAGTGATTCAGTTTTATATATATACATATATATATAAAATATTCTTTTTCAGATTCTTTTCCATTATAGGCTATTACAAGATGTTGAATATAGTTCCCTGTGCTATACAGTAAATCCTTGTTGTTTATCTACTTCATATTTAGTAGTATGTATCTGTTAATCCCATACTTCTAATTTATCCCTCTCCTCCTTCCCCTTTGGTAGCCATAAGTTTGTTTTCTATGTCTGTGAGTTTGTTTCTGTTTTGTAAATAAGTTCATTTGTATTATTTTTTTAGATTCCACATATAAGTGATATCACATAATATTTGTCTTTCTCTGTATGACTTCCTTCACTTAGTATGATAATCTCTAGGTCCATTCATGTTGCTGCAAATGGTGATATTTCATTCATTTTTATGGCTGAGTAATATTCCATTGTGTATATGTACCACATCTTCTTTATCCATTCATCTGTTGATGGACACTCATTCTCTTTTCTCTTATTTAAATGTCTCCTGGTTCTTAGTCTAATTTTCCCCTCATATTTTCTATCTCTTCGTCTTTTTCTTTTACTCTTGAAGGATTTCTCCAACAAGAAACATAAACATACTCTTTAGAGCTATAGAAACACATACCAGACATAGAGTTAAAAGCTGTGCATCTGAAGAGTATGACTGGACAGGAGGAGGGAAGTGGGGGACCAGGCAGCTGTGACTTTTCACTGTAAACCCTCTGAATTCCTTGATTTTTTAACTTTTGCATTTACTTTGATAACATTGAAAAAAGGGCCAGTTAACCATATAGCATAGCTTCCCATTGTTCAGATTTCAAGTTCAAAGAAATTTTATTCTCATCAGATTCTTGGGGAAGAAAGAGGAAGTAGGATGATGTCAAAAAGTGAAACTATGGGTCACTTTTCAGAACTATGCAGAATGGTAAGCATTCTGCAGTTTTTTTCTTACAAATCGAATGGATTTGAATTGCCATCAGGTGTTTCGCATGTGTTCGGTGCGCCAAGCATTCTGCAAGAGCTTTCTCATTGCTCACCTCATTTCATGCTCACCACCATAGCCTTTTCTAGACAGGGGCCTGAGACAGAGGTGAAATGACCTGCCCCAGGTAGGAGGGAGGGCGGAACGCTTTCTCTCTGTGTCACAGGGCCTTCCTCTGTTGATGTTAGTCATGATGCCTCCAAATCATCAAGGAAAGGCCAAATGGGGGTCAAGATACCTTACTTTGAAAGGAGCACTGATGTGGTAGTGATATGGTGGTGTGAGGGCCCAAGGGGTTCCCTAGAATGAATGATCAGGGCCCACAGCTGAGAATGAAAGTCCCAAGTTCCCCACAATCTAAGATCAGAGAAATAGCACTCTTCCCCATGGACTGCTGACAGAGGCCTTTTCAACAGAACCAAGAAGAGCTTGTCTTCTTGGAAGAATGCAGCTGAGAGAGGGGGCCCACGAGAACCACATCCCATTCCCAGTTAGATGTTCTCTGGACTACCAGGCTAGTTTAATAGCCAGGGTGTCCCCAGAGAGGGGACAGGAGCTCTGGGGAGAGATGGCAGGGAGTACAGCCAGTGGGGAGTGTGTCACGGCTGCATGGTCAAGTTCAGGTCCTGGAAAGGTATGGAAGCTGAATCCCACCTGTGTTGCCAGGCCTGGAGTAGATAAGGTTGTGGGGCGCAGACCTCCTGAGAGCTACTGAAGTGTGGGGCAAAGAGGTGTTTGCATGAGAGGATGCTGGCAGCCAGCCCAAAGATGCAGCTGAGTCTCTCAAGGGACCGCAAGGGACCTCTCAAGGGCCAGGGGTTGAGTCTCCACCCAACAGCACAAACTTGATCAGCAGCAATGGCCCAGTGAGGGGAGACTTCCTGGGGAAAACTGTCTGTCCCTGTCTTTCCTCCTCAATCTCATACCAGGGAAGTAAATGCAGGGAAGTTAAGGAGCTGAGACAGCCCTCACTCCTCTCTTTACTCCCCTCATTGGGCAAAGGGGTGGAGCTTTGAGTCAAAGATAAGAAGGAAGTTTTCATTTTTATTTATTTGGCTGCACCGGGTCTTAGTTGTGGCACATGGGCACTTAGCTGCAGCATGTGGGATCTAGTTCCCTGACTGGGGATCGAACCTGGGCCCCCTGCATTGGGAGCGTGGAGTCTTAACCTCTGGACCATCGGGAAGTCCCAAGACGGAAGTTTTTAAATGAGCATGACTAAATTTTTAAAACTGAAATGAATCTGCTTAGTAATCAAAAGTAACTTAAAAGTTTCGGAATTGGACTGAAATGTCACTGGGGGAGGCGGGAGCCCAGGCAGCAGCGGTCATTAGAAACAAAGTGTACTTGTTTGCTATGGCTGCTCCAACAAATTACCACAGATGCAGTGGCTTAAAACAACACAAGAGTATTATCTTATAGTTCTGAAGGACAGAAGGCCAGCATGATGCCACTGGGCTAAAATCAAACTATGGGCTGGGTTGGGTCCCTTCTGGAGGCTCCACTAGAGAAGCCATTTCCTTGCTCTTTTCAGCTTCTGGAGGCCACTTGTGTTCCTTGGCTCATGGCCCCTTCCTCCATATTCAAAGCCAGCAATGTTGCATCTCTCTGACAGTTCTTCCCTGGCCACATGTGACCTCCTCTTGCCTCCCTCTCCCACTTACAAGAACTCTTGTGATTACATTAGGCTCACCTGGATAATCCAGGATCATCACCCCATCTCCAGGTCAGCTGATTAGCAACCTCAATTGCACCTACAACCTTAGTTCCCCTTTGCCATGTAATCTGACATATTCACAGGTTGCAGGAATTGGGACGTGGACATCTTGGGGTGAGTGGGGCACCACACGAACCGCTTCATGCTCACACGGCAATAAGATTCTAGTTAAAGTTGTTCCATGGGTTTACACATTTTAAAATTTCATTTTTTTTGCCTTCTATTGATGTCTCCAGAAGGAAAAAAAGTCAGTGATAATTCTGCCATCTTTGACCAGAAGCCCACCACAGAGTGCTCGATGTTGCTGACCCAGTGAAGAAGCAGTGGAGACCTGCCACAAGGCTGGGGACAGACACGGGTCTCTTATGAAAAGAAACATTTATCAGCTTGGTGTCAGCCTGGCAGAGTAAAAAGAGCACAGACTTTGGCATCAGACAGAGCTGAGCTGCAATCTTAGCTTAGTCAATCTAGACTTAGACTAGTCTAGTTAACTAGACTAGTTAAATCTAGTCTTAGACTAGCTGTGTTGCCTTTAGCAAATTGCTTAATCTCTGAATTCTCTCTTTTTATCTGTAAAATGGGGGTAATAAGAACACCCCCAATACCAGGTTATAATAAGGATTAAGTGATAACATGTATATCACTGGTTCTCAGCATTGGCCTCCCATTAGAATCATCTGGAGAACTTTACTAAAACAAACAAACAAAACCCCAGTGGCCAGGCCGCAGGTTGGGAACTTCAGCTATTCCTCAAGCTCTTGCCCTGAGGTCTGACACACCAAGGCCCTTGATAGCTAACAACTAAAAGCAGCTCCCATAGTTCTCTTACTCTTCCTTCCTCCATTTATGGTGTCCACCAGATGCTCCCCCAGTTGGCAAGACTGAGGTCAGGCCCTGCAGCTCCCTGACCTCCTCCCAGCAGCCAGGACACCTCACCTGTACTGTGGACTCAGCTCCTCACCCTCCCATGGCCTGGGACCTGCTGACCTATGGTTCATGGTTGGACCAGCTCTGGCCACGCCCAAAAAACAAAAAGTCTGAGGTCACATGAAGGTTCTCAAGGCCGGACTTGGACTCAGAGATAAGGCAGGGCCCTGTGAGCCAGAGTGGGGGCCCATGGTACAGTATAGACCAGAAGAGGGTAGGATCCAGTGTGGCCCCAGAGCTGGGGCAAGAACTTGAGGAATATCGGAAGTTCGCAACCTGCGGTCTGGCCACTGGGGTTTTGTTTGTTTGTTTTAGTAAAGTTCTCCAGATGATTCTAATGGGAGGCCAATGTTGAGAACCAGTGATATTCATGTTATCATTTAATCCTTATTATAACCTAGTGTTGGGGGGTGTTCTTATCACCCCCATTTTACCGTAACAGAACTGAAAGCAGAACCCTCGGTCAAGAAATTCCAATATTGGCAAGACCTCAGCTTTTAGCTGTGACTTGTTCCAAATCATAAGAACCTCAATATGAGAATGCATTTTAGAAAAGTAACATACATTATGTGCTACTTTACCATGAGCTCAACCACTCTATAAGGCAGGTCATAATTATAATCCCATTTTACAGATAAGAGAATAGAAGCTTAGAAGAGCTCAATTAACTTGCCTAAGGTCGCAGATCTAGTAAGTGGAAAAATCCGAAGCTGAACCCAGGGCCCTAAATTGTGACCATCAAGCCAGAGCTTTGGGAAATGTATGAAAATGCAGATACCAGAGTCCTATGTCCCTACTCTACTCCCAGTTCTGATTTGTAGGTCTGTTGTGGGGCTCGGGAGTCAGCATTGTTAACAAGCACTCCAGTTGGCTCTCAGACCTCGGGGAGGAACACTGCATCCAGCCAGCCTGCAGAGCCCCCAGCTGGGGCAGGTGAGGAAGCTGGAGGCTTGTTCCCTGCAACATTCATAGGCAGTAGCAACAGCAGTTGAGTAGAATGAAAGCACTGAAAAAGACTCCTTGGGCTTCCCTGGTGGTGCAGTGGTTAAGAATCTGCCTGCCAGCGTAGGGGACTCGGGCTCGATCCCTGGTCTGGGAAGATCCCACATGCCGCGGAGCAACTAAGCCCGTGCGCCACAACTACCGAGCCTGAGCTCTATAGCCCGCGAGCCACAACTACTGAGCCCCCATGCCACAACTACTGAAGCCCACGCGCCTAGAGCCCGTGCTCCGCAACAAGAGAAGCCACCACAATGAGAAGCCCGTGCACCACAACAAAGAGTAGCCCCCGCTCGCCGCAACCAGAGAAGAGCCCGCAGGTAGCAACGAAGACCCAACGCAGCCAAAAATAAAATAAATTAATTAAAAAAAAAAAAGACTCCTTGAACCCAAAGACCTCTCCTGTTTGCTTGTCACAGTGATGATGGAATCCCATCATCAAGTCACTCTCTTCAGAGCAAAGTTCCACGCTCCCTCCTCTCCCCACTTCCCATTTGCCTGGGTGTGCAGACACTGAGGAAGAGGAGCTGATTTTTACTAGGATGTGAATGACTTCAGTGGAGCCTCAGGATTCCTTCTCCAGGGCGCTGGCAGGAGCAGGGGCATCCTAGAACCCTATCCAGAGTCCTTAGAGGATAGTCATAACCGAATATGACATAGGAATGAAGTTCCCGCAGGACTAACAAGACCCAGGAAGACCCTGTTGTCTGGCCATAGTCCTCCCTGCTTGTCGGGCCCCTCCCTGCTTCACAGATGCTCCCCGCTCCAGAGCTTAGTGTCCTGCACTCTCTCCCCCGCTTTCTCCTCAATCATCCTGTCCTCAGGACAGACTCTGCATCTCATTCACTCCTCTGCTAACAGCTTAAAGGGAGCTCTGGTCAGCCTGATGAAAGCCCAGAAGGCGAGGGAAGCCTGAATTTCAAGAAGGGAGGAAAGTGAGCTTGTTTGTTTCAAATACAGAGAGTCAGCGTGTTTATATACTGTGAAGGTGTCAGGAAAGAGGACAAAATGAAATACAGGGATAGAAGAGAGAGCAGGAGCTACCTTCAGGGGCCCAGATGGAAGGATCCACTTTTAAAAGGGAACAAGGGTGGAGAGAGGGCTGTGCTGCTCAGGGGAACCAGACTGGGGTGGAGGCCGGAAGCTGAGAGCTCATACCGAAAGCTCCCATTCTCTCGGAATTAGGAAGAGTCAACAGGCGGGGTTCCGGGTTGGGGGAGGGGCAGACATCCCTGCCTCCCCGCAACATGTTATGATCAATATGCTAAATGCATTTTTCCTCCATCTGAGCCTGCCTACTCTTACTGTAACAGCTGTCTGTTGGCTTATTTGATGTTCATTGTCTGTCTCCCACACTGGCCTGTGAGCTTGCCTAGAACATCGCCTGGAGCGCAGTAGGCGCACCATACGTATCTGAGAATATACGACTGAACGACCGATGCCCCGGCCTTTTCCCCTCTTTCCTCCGCCATTGGCAGACTTCCCCTCTAATGCAGAGCAGTAGGCGGTTTGGATCCAGGGTCTGAAATTCGAGTACTGGGCGTTCTACTTCTAAAGCACCTCACCTGGACACGCGACCTTGGGCAGGCTCGCTGCTCTCCTCCTGCCTTTGGCCGTGGGCGTCAAGCAGCTGGCTGGGAAGCAGAGGCCACGCAGACGTTGCAGGGTGGAGTGGCAGCTTCTTTCTTCTTACTCAGTCCTCCAGTAGCCTAAGGCACTCGATTCTGAGTAGTGTCAGGGTAGGAGAGCAGTCTAAAAGCAACCACCACCCCAGCTCTGACTCTCACTTCCCCAAAACGCATTTCCGGGGACTCGGTGACAGAAATTACATTCACTGTCCGTCACAGGGAATTCTGGAGACTTTGGGTTTATTCAGGAATCTGCTTTTTTTTTTTTTTTTTCCCTTTAACCAAGTTCCTCTAAGACGTAGAATTTACAGTGCGATAGCTACGCATATATTCACATAAATAAAACACATTTCAGGGCTTCCCTGGTGGCGCAGTGGTTATGAATCCACCTGCCAATGCAGGGGACATGGGTTCAATCCCTGGCCCCGGAAGATCCCACGTGCTGCAGAGCAACTAAGCCCGTGCACCACAACTACTGAGCCCACGTGCCACAACTACTGAGGCTGCATGCCACAACTACTGAAGCCCGCGTGCCTAGAGCCCATGCTCTGCAACAAGAGAAGCCACTGCAATGAGAAGCCCGCTCACTGCCACGAAGAGTAGCCCCCGCTCGCCACAACTAGAGAAAGCCTGCGCACAGCAACGAAGACCCAACACAGCCAAAAAAATCAAAAACAAAAACAGGTTTCACAAAATGTCTTTAGGACAGGTGATGCACTCCAACTAACATTTTCTCACCTATACTAGCCCATTTCATGAGAAAAGTCCTGAGTGTAAACCCCTCAATTTATTTCAAAATGGTCATGCCCTGTGTATTAAAAAACTTGAGTTTTTCTCATGAAAAAGAAATGATCTGAAATAGCCATGAGTCCCAAAAGGTGTGGGTAGAATGCACGTGTTGGGGGGGAATTAGAATTTCAGAAAGTTGGAGTTGGAAGAAGTCTCTGTGGGAAGAGGCAGACTTGTAAACAGCTTAGCAGGAAGACGGGGAGACCTGAATATGAATCCAGCTCCTCACTCTCTGCCATTAAGGGCTTCGTGGACTTGGACACAAATCCCTCTAACCGAGGCCTGCACTGTCCAAGACAGCAGCCACTGGCCCTGTGAGGCCATTCCACTGAGCACTGGCTAGATGGCTAGTCGAGGCCGGGATGTGCTATAAGTGTGAAATACACACTGGATTTCAAATATTTGGTACAGAAAGAAGAACATAACAGATCTTATTAATAAAGAACCTGCTGTATAAAAAAATAAATAAAATTCCTAAAAAAATCTCATTAATAAATATTTATCTCGATTACATGTTGAAATGATAATATTTTGGATATAGTGGGTTAAGCAAAATGTATTATTAAAATTAATTTCAGCTTCCCCCCCCTTTCTAATTTTTCCCCCCAGTTGAAAATCCCCCCCTTGACCCTCCTGCTCACACTCAAATTCTTAGGATTACCATCTGGGCATTACTATACTTACTGGTATCAGCTCAAACATTGTAACACTGTGTAAAAACAGAATGGAATTCAACAGCAGAATGGATAAATAAGCTGGTATAGTCATACAATGAAATGCTACCCAGAAATTTTAAAAAATGAATTCCTGATACACACAGCAGCATAGATGAATCCTGACAACATTACAGTAAGTGAAAGAAGCCACATTTGAAAGAGTACAATCTGTATGAGTCTCTGTGTATGAAGTTCAAGAACAGACTAAACTATTGTGATAGAAATCAGAATAGTGGTTTCAATGGGGGCAGAAAGGATCTGGTTGGAAAGGGCACAAGGGGATGGAAATGTTTACATCTTGTTATGCAATTGTCAAATGTACTGAATGGTACATTTAAGACCTAGGCACTTTATTGATAATTATACATCATCAAAAAATAAAAATAAAAAATAGAATGAGCTGCCTTTCAAGCACTTAGCTGGCTGGGCAGGGAATGAAGTTTGCTGGTAGGAACTGGATGGAGACTGTTGAATTCCTCTGGGTATTGGGGCAGGGGTGGGGGTCTGGAGTTCTGGGGGAGAATGGGAGGAGGAGAGGAAGGGGAGCCAGCTGGATGGTTGGAAAGTGGGAGAAGCATCTGGTCGAAGATGATCAGGGATGGAGTGGCCAAAGGGCCAATGGCATTTTAAGAACAGGGCTGTATTATGTCAGTTTGCAGTGGTTTGCATTGCTGCATTAGAAACTTCCCCTATGGCCCCATTCAATCTTTCGTAAAGTCTACTGCATCTGCCAATGCGTTGGTGCACAGTTTTGTTTTGGTGATGTGGGGAGTGAGGTAATGACTGAGTTTCATCCCTGGGTCAGTGCAGTATGGAACAGAGGCTCACCCACAGGGGCTCGGAGCTGGGCTGGCCATGGGAAGGTGGAGGCCTCCTGGGGAGCCCACAGAAATCTGTAGGAGGGCTTTGGACTTCGCAGGGCATGGAATGAGGGTTTGAGCTGCTCTCCACCTAGATCTCAAGTGTCTGGGAGATTGTAGACAATATTGAGGCTACACTTGCAAGTCAGCATGAGCAGTGCTTGCCCGAATTCGCCTCTTGTTCCCAGACTGTCACTGCCCAGGCTCAGTGAGGCCAAGTTCCCACCTGACCACCTCACTGTTGTCAGCACCAGAAATGGCCATGTGGATAGTTGATGGCCACTTAAAATCCAACTGTGGCTGCGGAAGGGCAGGGCAGTGTAGTAAAAGGAGTTCAGCCTCTCTTCTCCCTCTCTCTATCCTTCCATTTCTGTGAAAGGCTAAATATAAGGCCTAGAGAACTAAGAAGGAGAAGGCAAGCCAAACATATACTTTTTTGCACATGCTGCCTTCAGTATGACAGCTTATCACACCAGCTCTCAGATTAATCTTGTCATCTGGTTTATTTCATTATAGGGCTTGACTCTGTTTCACATTGAAATATTGACACATTCACCCATCATAGTTTATTGCTCCCCTGGCCACAGTTAGAAACTACATCTATTTGCTAGCAAAAAATGAAAGATGATCGCAAAATCCTATCCTGGCAAAGTTATAGTGAAACGGACCCTCCCACAGGGCCAGTGGTAGTATACATTGATTTCATTTTTTAAAAAATTTATTTATTTAATTTATTTATTTTCGGCTGCGTTGGGTCTTCGTTGCTGTGCGCGGGCTTTCTCTAATTGCGGAGAGCAGGGGCTACTGTTTGTTGCAGTGCACAGGCTTCTCATTACGGGGGCTTCTCTTGTTGTGGAGCATGGGCTCTAGAGCTCAGGCTCAGTAGTTGTGGCACACGGGCTTAGTTGATCCGTGGCATGTGGGATCTTCCCGGACCAGGGCTCGAACCCGTGTCCCCTGCATTGGCAGGCGGATTCTTAACCACTGCACCACCAGGGAAGCCCTATACATTGATTTTTTTTTTGATTTTTATAAATTTATTTATTTATTTATTTAATATTTGGCTGCCTTGGGTCTTCGTTGCTGCGCGCGGGCTTTCTCTAGTTGTGGCGAGCAGGGGCTACTCTTCATTGCAGTGCGTGGGCTTCTCATTGCAGTGGCTTCTCTTGCTGTGGAGCATGGGCTCTAGGCTCACAGGCTTCAGTAGTTGTGGCACATGGGCTCAGTAGTTGTGGCTCGCAGGCTCTAGAGCGCAGGCTCAGTAGTTGTGGTGCACGGGCTTAGTTGCTCCATGGCATGTGGGTTCTTCCTGGACAAGGGCTCGAACCCATGTCCCCTGCATTGGCAGGCGCATTCTTAACCACTGCGCCACCAGAGAAGTCCCTACATTGATTTTTTAAAAAATTTTTTGGAAAGAAATTAGTAGTACATTTGAAAATGGGCTTCCCTCCATCTTATAACATTACTGGAGGATGTAGCTGGAGATGGCTGGGAGAAAGCACGAAGAGTGAATTTTGATTGTTTAGTGTGTGAGAGTAGGGTCTGTCTTTCTTTCCCTGCCACCCAGCCTTGCTGTGAGGCATAAAGCAAACACGGTTTCAAAAATTTAGGTATCACATTTTATAAGAGCTTCTGCTCCCTGCTCCCAAATAGGTTGATATTCTAGTATCTTTGAGATGTTCTGGGTGATGTGAGCCTTTCAGAGCTGCAGATCATTCAGGCTTCTTAGTAAGTTTATCCCAGAATTTCTACAACCCAAGATTCCTTCCCTGGGTCCAACCAAATCGCCTCTTGCTGTTGCTTACTTTCTTATTTGTTTGGCTCTAAGAAGGTGGAGGGAAACTTGAACCTGTCGCTCAGGGGCTCTTTGGCAGGAATGCTTGTGTCATGTTAAGTAGATGGAGGGGGTCAGGGATGCTGCTGCCTGATGACAGCGATGACGTCTGTATTTCTATGTCTAGAATGTCCTTACATCAAAACAAAACATAGATAACTTTCCAAAACAGCTACACCTGAGAAGAAAAAAGACTGGCAGGCAAGACAGCAAACTCTTTACTGTGATTATTGTGAGGTGGTGGGATTTGGGGTCATTGTTTCCCTTATTGCTCGGCAGTTTTCTAATTTTCAGAAAGGGAAAAAAAGATGCTAAAAAAAAAAATTAACAAGAAGCTCCCAGTCTTTGTCTTCTCCAGGCTCAACAATCCCCACTTTTGATGCTTCCTCAGAGGTCCACCCATGCAAAGGCACCAGGAAAGGGAGTGGCTTTAGGGACAACTGATGCATGAAAAGGTGGAAGTGAAAAGGACAAAGCCGAACCCAGGTCTCCTCCACAGTCATTTTTTCCAGGGGTCAAGAGCAGACTGCTCAATTGAGATCTGACCCCAGCCCAACACACCTTGACCTTGAGGCCTCTGGAAGGCAAGATGCCTGAAAGATAAATCCCTGAATGCCAAAGACACAGTGACAAAGACACCAAAGCTGGTGGTGTTCATCCACGGGTTTCAAGATGTAGCCCAAAGTTCACATAGTCAATGCCTCAACTCCCACCCCGCCTCCAGCACAGACCAGTTAGGGTCCTCTCACAGGTCAGTTACCCAAACTCGCCGTCAGAATCCAGAGAACGATAACAACCCTCTAGCGGTACACACCTCTCACTCTCGGTCATTACGTCATTGCAACCTGAGAAGTAGGCCTCTTCATGGCCCCACCATACACACAAGGAGATGGAGGCCCAAGGAGGTGAAGTGATCCCGAGGTCACCCAGCCAGCCAGCCAGCAGCAGGGTGAGCTCTTCAAGACCAGTGTTTCTCCAGCCCCACCCAGCGGTCATACCAAGGCCCTAGGCTACAATCCCCCAGCCCAAGCCCAGGTGGTCACTCGCACTGACACAGGCCCAGGTGCTTACTAAGCTGCAGGAGGTCCAGCTGTGAGCGGCTGAGGGACCAGCAGTGCTCTGAGAGTCACGGCTCAGCGCAGCTGGGGAGGAGCGGTTCCTCACCCACAGGCTTTCCACCCACCCGAGCCATGAGTGTCCGCCTGACCACACTTCCCCTTTCTGCTCAGCCCACCAGGGAGAGGCCCAGGCGCCGTCACCAGGCAACCAATCCCTCTTCCAAGAAAGCTGACTCCTGAGGCCTTCCAGGAGCCAGAATCTTCTTGCTGCCCCTGTGCTCCTGCAAGTCCCACTGGCAGACCGTCCTGGGGTGGAGGGATCAGGCCCCAGGGCGGAGGGGGTTAGGGTGGGGTGGGGTCCCCACACATGAGCCTGCCCTGAGCAGCCCGGAGCTCCAGAAAAGCTAAAGGAGCCTGACTCCCACCCAGGCTCAGAGACAGACCTGGGTGAGAAACCAGTTCACGGGTACCAATGCCGTCCCACAAGGAAAACAGCTCTCACAAGCCCCGGGAGCCCTGGCACTGCTGACCCAGCTTCTGCTCGGGGAGGCGAGGGGAGCCTCCTGTTTCTCAGGGTGTGTGACAGGCCTCGTCAAGAAATGGGTCCAGCGGACCCCTGGACTCAGTTGCCTTCCCACAGCACCACCTCTGAAATGGGGGCCGGGGGTGGGGAAGCCAACCGACCGTTTGGTGGACTTGACTGTGCTGACTGAAATGAATGGTCACGTCAGTAAAAAGAGCCAAACTGGCGTGTCTTGTGTCTGCCCGGGGTGAACAAGTTATGATTATTCTCAGCCATGATGATGATACCCTGGGATGTCTGGTAAACGTTTAACAACAGGCTCTCAGGAGACAGAAAGATTCCTGGTTTGTAGTGTTTGCTCATTTCCATGATGTAAATATCCCCACGGCGGCCGCTTTCAAGCTACCAACAGGAGTCGCTGGACTTGGCATTGGGAGGGGACGCACACAATTGGCTGCTCACCACAGAACTGATAAATCCCATTAGGGAGCAGCTGCTGGGGACTAGGGCCCGAAACCGGTGCCCTTATCTCACCGCATCTTCACTTACCTGGAAGATTATTGTCTCCATTTTACAGGTGAGAATATCGAGGCTCTGGGAGGTTACATCATGAATCAACACTGCACAGCCCGGGAAGGACCTTCAACCCAGGTCTGTCCATTTGCAAAGTCTAAGTTCTCTCTTATTAGGGTCGATCCAAAACTTTGCGGCTCAAAAACGTCTCTTAGAGCAAATCGTAAATGATCTTTTGAGAAGTGAATAAATGCTTCTGTGGGTAGAACTCATCTTCTGCTACCAAGGTGGTGACTCCTTGGTTTGTGTTTCATTGACTCATCCAATAAGCGATTTTGCTAAGGCTTCGGGACGGCGTGTTCAGCTGTGATGCAGTGAACTTGATAAACCTACTGCTTCGCACAATGCACTTGTCACAGCACGTCCGAGTGGGGCTGTTAGGAGATCCAAGTGCCAGACTCAGTCTGCCAACACCTTCCTATGTGAACCCCTCCCCTCCCTGAGCCTCAGTTTCCTCATTTGTAAAATAAAAGAGTTTGATAAACATGAAGGTGCTTCAGAGATTGTACCATAAATCACTCAACAGTTATTGTCTGTTCTCCGCAGCTGGGACAGGGCACCTCCTCAACTATCCTCCACAACCCGGGCACCCAGCACGGTCCTGGGCACAACAGAAAATGCCTGATAGATACATGTCGACTGAAAAAAGAAGCCAAGTAGTCTACAGGGAAAAGAAGTGAGTTACATACTCCAAAGGAGGCAACTTCATTCTAGCAAACTTGAGGGCCTACTTTGCCAGGTCCTGTGCTGGGTGGTATGAGGGCCAGAGAGAAGAATCAGACCTAGTGCCTGTCCTCAGGGAAGCCTCTCAAGGTGTAGGAAGAAGGTGGAAACATAATATAATGCTGGCGAGGTTCAATGCCCTTTGCTTTGTGCCAGGCCCTATGCTCACATGTCTCTGCTCAGAGCTGAGCAAGTTGTCCCTGGGAGAACCCATGTTCTTCAGGACAGAAGGGCATGTAACTAATTACTATTGAAAGCAATGAATACTGGTGCCATGGGAGCACAAAATGGGAGGGCTGAGAGGGCATTCGAACTGGGCCTTGAAGGATGTGTAGGAGCTCACCAAGTGGAGATAATATGGAGAGACCAACCCAGAGTGTTTGGACAGCAGCAGGTGGTTGTATGTCTGGTGGAGAGTGAACGTGTTGGCAGAGGGAGGCTGAAAGCAAAGTTTAGGGTCCCCACCAGGTCATTTGGACCTACCCACTTCCTTGCCGTCCACACTCTTCCCCTGGCTCCACCACCGTCTTCCTACAACAGGAGGAGGACAGGAAGTCGGGGTGGTCTGTTTGGCCTTCCTTGTGCACATCTGAAATGCTGCCCGCTGGCCTGGGTAGCTAAAGACGCCCCTGCAGGGGTCAAGGCACCCTCTGGTGGTCATCTGTGGAGCTTTCCTCTCCTCAGGATTCAACTTCACCCTGTGGTTCAAAGTATCAAACTACCTTAAACTGAAAGAAAGGAAAAAGAAAAAAGCAACAGTTCTTTTTTTTTAAAAATTTATTTATCTATTTATTTTTGGCTGTGTTGGGCCTTTGTTGCTGTGCGCAGGCTTTCTCTAGCTGCGGTGAGCGGGGGCTACTCTTCGTTGCGGTGCGCGGGCTTCTCATTGCGGTGGCTTCTCTTGTTGCAGCACGGGCTCTAGGCGCG
Organism: Balaenoptera ricei; assembly: GCF_028023285.1. NCBI lineage: Eukaryota > Metazoa > Chordata > Mammalia > Artiodactyla > Balaenopteridae > Balaenoptera > Balaenoptera ricei. The sequence goes on along the minus strand of NC_082658.1, from coordinate 53,930,519 downwards.
CGGGCTTCAGTAGTTGTGGCGCACGGGCTTAGTTGCTCCCAGACATGTGGGGTCTTCTTGGACCAGGGATCGAACCCGTGTCCCCTGCATTGGCAGGTGGATTCTTATCCACTGCACCACCAGGGAAGTCCCTCAAACTACCTTAAACTGAGAGAATGGGGAAAAAAAAAAAGCAACAGTTCTTATTTTGGACTAGACTCTAGTGTTTTCCCATGAAGAGTTATAATCATTGCCCAGTCCATGAAATGACTAAACAATCTGCCCAAGGCCTTGCTGCATGTACCCTGCCTCTCGGGTAGCTTTCTTGGGAACTCACCCAGCCTGAAATGCAAACAAGTGTTGGTCACTGGAGCAGGAACCTCCCTTGAATTGTCTAACGGCCTCTGAAGTTGCACCTTGGTGCGCACATCCTCCATGTGAGATGAGAGGTGATTGTGCCTCTGCACTCGGGGGTGGGGGAGAGGACCTCCGGAGAAACGCAGCAATGATGTTGCATGACACCATGTGTTAGTGCTCATTGATTTGACCAAATATTTACTGAGCGTCTCCTATGTGCCGGGCACTGAGTACAATGGTGAACAGACCTAGTTCCCATCTTCTGGTGACTCACAATCCAGTGGGGATAAAGACAAGTGAGTAGATTATTACAGTCCGGATAACTGTGCCCGTGACACACACTCTCACAATGGAGAGTCCTGACGCTTGGGAATTTAGGATATGACGGTGGCATTTCAAATCATCATGGGAAAGAAGCGTTATTCATTTCATGGTACTGGCTAGCCACTTTGAAAAACTACCTAGCTAGATTCCAATCTCACCTCTCCCAGGAGAACACATTCCAGGGTGTTCCAGCAAAGATTTAACTTTAAAACATGAACTTATAGGAGCGCCAGAAGAAAATATGGATCATTTTCTTTTTAAAATTATCAAGAGTGGGGAAAGACTTTCTAAGTTTGCTACAAAACCAGAAGCCATAAAAGAAAACAGTGATAAATTGGATTATATTTTTAAAAGGTTTCTGAAGGATAAGAGAAACCAGAGAGATGACTGAACAGGAAAAAATATTTGTTACATAAATAGGGAGGGATCGATGTTTCTAATTTAAAAATGTCTTTTATAAGCTAATAAGATGTAAAATAAACATGTCAATAGAAAAATGGGCAAAAGGCAGTTCATGGAAGAAATACAAATAGTTGGCAAACATATGAAAAATGATTACATCTCACCAATAATAAAAGAAATGTATATAACCATAGTTTATTATGATGAGAATTTAAACCAATACAGCCTTTCTGAAGGGCAGCTTGGCAACATGCATCTGTATTAGTTTTCAAGGGCTGCTGTAACAAAGTATCACAAACTGGGTGGCTTAAAATGAAATTTATTGTCTCATAGTTCTGGAGGCTAGAAGTCCAAAATCGAGGTGTCAGCAGGACCATGCTCCCTCTGAGATTCTGGGTAGAACATTTCCTTGCCTCTTCCAGCTTCTGGTGATGCCTGGCAATCCTTGGCTTACAGCTGCATCCATCCAATCTCTGCCTTTGTCATCCCATGGCCATCTTCACATTGTCTTCTCTTTCTGTGTGTCAGTGTCTGTGTCCAAATTTCTCCTTTATATCAGGACACCAGTCATATTGGTTTAGGATCCAACCTAATGACCTCATCTTAACTTGATCATCTGCAAAGACCCTACTTCCAAATAAGGTCATTCACAGATGTTAGGGGTTAGGAAATTGACATACTTTTTTGCAGAGGGCCTCGTCACGCGGTTTGTGGGATTCTTAGTCCCTGACCAGGGATTGAACCTGCGCCCTCGGCAGTGAAAGCGTGGAGTCCTAACCACTGCACCGCCAGGGAATTCCCTGGCATACCTTTCTGAGGAACACAGTTTAACCCATAATAGTATCCAAATGTAAAATGAACATACCTGTGACTCAGTAATCCCATATTAGGAAATTTACTCTCAAGAGATACCTAGACGAAAAGCAAAGAGGTTCAGGATAGTATTGTTTATAATAGTGAAAAATTAGAAGCAATCTCCTAGTCAGTTGTGTATTGGTTAAAAATGTTATTCTATACAATACTATGAAACCAATAGAAATGGAGATGTAATTCTATATTTATGGCCATAGATAGGCAATCACAACACGTTGCATGAATGAAGCAGATTATAAAACAGCATGTGTATTGACTTTGTAAACTTGTACACTTAAATCTAAGTCAAGAGAGATGTACCCCAGTATAACAGTGGCTCCCTCTGAGTTGGTGGGATTCTTAGAGATTGAAATTGCCTTCTTTCCATTGTCTGAGGATGTTTGGGTACGTTTATAAGTCACAAAAACAAGAACGCCTCTTTAAAGGGCTCTGACCGGGGTATGGGAGGCCAGAGCACGTGGGTGGAACTGGGAGTCGTCTTGAAGTCCACCGTGTTGCTCTGTTCTCCCCCAACAGCAACTGCCATGCGGGCCTTGCACCTTCTCCCCGGCCCCCATGCCTTCCCTGAGGTCACTGAGGGGAGATCTTCCCGGCCCAGATGGAAGGTCAGCGTGTAGATATTTGGGGGGTGTGGTGGGCAGGGGACAAATGAAAGGGGTCCCTGCCCACTTCTCCCCATTTCTGGAGGCGAAGAGCCCCATGAGAGAACCCGTGAATATGTTGCCTTATACGGGCAAAGGAACTTTGCAGATGTGGTTAAGTTAAGGACTTGGAGGTGGCGAGAGTACCCTGGATGATCTAGGTGGGCCCCAGGTAATCACCAGGGTCCTCCCAAGAGGGAGGCAGGGGGCCAGAGTCAACAGTAGGAGATATGACCATGCAAGGAAGAGGTTGGAGTGACAGAGGAAGGGCCTGAGCCCAGGAAGGCAGGTGGCCTCTAGGAGCTGAAAGAGGCAAGGGAATGGATGCCCCCCTGGGACAGCTATGTGGAGACAGCAGTGATTTCAGTTCTCACCCGTGAACTTTACTCCTTCTCCTGATTCCCAAATGCTAGTTCACGAGCCCTGCTACCACTCAGCTCTGACTGGGCTCAAGTTGGGCCTGCTCTGTTCAGAATGCCTAGAAATTGTATGTGTCCTGTTGGTTCAACGTGGCTGTCTCTCCGCTGGGCATCCTTCCCTAGATACACTTTGCAGTGGTTGTAAAACACGACCACAGATTCTTTGACACTCCTCCCACTGAGGAGGGGTCTCTGTCCCCTCTACTTGAAACTGGGTGGCCTTAGTGACTCATGTGTCACCCACAGCATGTAGTGAAAGTGAGGTTGCGTAACTTAAGAGGCCAGGTCAGAATAGGTTTGCAGCTTCTGCCCAGTCGTTTCCGGACACTCACTCTGGGGAAAGCCAGCTCCCCACCCACCCCCGCCGCCGCCCCCATGCCTCCAGGGGGAAAAGATAACTCCCCACTTTGTGCAAACATTGTACCTGTCCATCTCTCTATCACAGCTGTAGTGGATGCCTGTTATTTTGTCTTCCCAGGCCTTCACCCCTTCTTTTGTGACTAACAACCCTTTCTTTTGGAAAGTGTCCCCCTCTGCCCCTGCCCCCCATATCAACCATGTTTTTCCAGTCAGAGCTGCTCTTGTTTCCTGCTCCAACTGTTGGTTCCTGGACCGACTGCCATGATTGTTTGGTCCAGGGATGAGCACCTGGCACAAGGTGTCTTAGATTAAGATGCCCCAGAAGCAGACCCTGAGTAAGGATTTGAGTGCAAATAGTTTATCTGGTGGCACCAGTAGGGGCATGGGAAAGTGAGATGGGGGGAGGGAAGGAAGTCAACACAGGGAGCAGCAAAGAGCGGGTTTCCACTGTGAGTAACTGGGACTCAGTCCTGCTGGGAACTGTGTGGGGAGCACTGTAGACATTTCCTACCCAGGGGGCGAGGGAGCTCAGGTGTCTACCAAGTCCAGTCAGCCATTGGTTGAGAGCTGCTCTCCTAGACTTGAACTATCCAAGGTTAACTTCCCAGGATTTCCAGCCTGAGGCAGAGCTCACTCTGGTGGCCAGAGAAAGGCCAGGCCAAGAGTCACAACCTGTGGGCAGGAAGCTTGTTGGGTCTACAGGGGAACTGTGAGTGCCAAGCAGAGGGGTGAGGGCGGGGCACCAACAGCATCTGCCGTACAAGGCGAGCCAATCACAGCACTTCCCTGGGACTTTGGAAACTGGACCAGAGAGAGAGAAGCAATCTTCCTCCACTGGAATGTGAGGTTCAGGAGTTGTAGGTGGATCTGCAACTAGAGAGGAATAAGCAATCACACACAGAGAAACAGAGTTGTGGCTGTCACACATCTGTCTTTCCATTTCTTCATCCATTCTTTTATGGCCTGGTGGCATTTGCATCCCTGGCTCAGTTGTCCCTAAGGCCCAGTGGCCTTCCTTCCCTTCTCAAGGCTTGGTCCTTTAACTCTTCAAAGATCTAATTGCATGAGATCCTCCACATATTCCCCAGTCCTTGGGTTACACATCAGCACATGAAGATGAATGGTTTACTTAGTTTCAAGGATATGGACATAGAGATGTATCAAAAGGGCACAGAAAGGGCATAATAATGACTAGAAAGACCTTTGTCACAACATCCCAAAGAGCAAGCATGAAAGGGTTGTACAAAGCACACAGGAAGCCCAGAAGGAGCCAGAGACACCCCTCCCCAGGCAGGATGTGCGGAGGAATATGGGGTGTGAGTATGTTTAGCAATGTGACAGGCACATCTGAGTACATCCAGTTCAGGATCACTGAGCATCCCTGCCCTGATGGGGATGTCCAGGCACGTCCACATGAGCCTCACTAAGCCATCTACAGTAAGCTGAATGAAGACGTCCCAATCCCCAGAACCTGTGAATATGTTCTTTACACGGTAAGAAGACTAAGTTAAGGATTTTGAGATTGAGAGATGATCCTGGGTTATCCAGGTGGGCCCAGTGCAATCACAGAGGTCTTCCCAAGAGAGAAGCAGGAAGGTCAGTCAGTGGTAGGTGAAAGGACCATGGAAGCAAGAGGTTGGAGTGACAGAAGAAGGGTCACGAGCCAAGGAAGGCCAGCAACCCCTAGGAGCAAAAAAAGGCAAGGAAAAAATTCTCCCTGAGAGTGTCCAGAAGGAACCAGCCCTGCCAACCCATTCTATACACCTGATGTCCAGAACTATAAGAGATTAAATTTATGTTGTTTTAAGCTACTAAATTTGTGGTAATTTGGTACAGCAGCAACAGGAAACTAATACTCCTCCAGCATCTCCAGAATCCTACCAAGCCTTCTTGTTTATGTCTAAGCCAGTTCAAGGATGGTTTCAAGGTCATTTGCTACCCAAACAATCCTGTCAGAACAGCAGCAAGCATCACACGGACAGATGTCTCCCCCTCACACTGTCAGCTCCTTCTTCTTACCTCCTCCATTCTGTTCCACGGAACCTTCTAGATGGTGGCTCACAGCTGTTGTTCATTATTTGTTTGAGAACTAAGGGGGTTTGGTGGGAGGAGGAAGGTTTATTTTTAAAAATCACATATGCACATACACCGAAGTTCAGTCTCTGAGAAGCTGTGAAATCATGTCCAATTTCAGCTTTACCCACAGGAACCCACCCAGAAAAGTATTCAAATTAGCAACTCTTTCTTTTTTTATATTTAGATAAAATGTAAATAACATAAAATTTACCATCTTAACCATTTTTAAGTGTACAGTTCCGTGACATTTACACTGTCATGCAACCATCACCACCATCCTGCTCCAGAACTTTTTCATCAACTCAAAGTGAAACTCTGTCCCTGTTAAACATGAACTTGATGCCGAAAACTCAGCCTCTGTGCGTGCACTGGTGCCGAACCAAATCTCGGAGACAGTTTTGCGTGAAGTAGAAAAGAATAGCTTTATTGCTTTGCCAGGCAAGGGGGGACACAGTGGCTGGTGCCCTGAAAAACTGTACGTCCCAACCCGGGAGGATTTGGTGAGGAGTTTTAAGTTTTATAGCAATGGTTCAAGGGTGGCTTTGCTGATAAGGATCAGGGTGTGTGCAGGGCCTGCATTCCTTTAATCTGTTCTCAGGTAGTTCTCTTGATGAGCTTCTCTGGTTCTTTTAATCTGGCCTTGGGTGGTCCTCTCTGGAATGAAGAATGCTAACATCTTCCATTTGTTGGGGGTTTTAGTTCTGTGAAGAGCTCAAAGATATTGTTAAGGGTATCCCCTGGGGAGGACCCAGGACCCTGCCCCAAGGCTGCACCATTGTTTCTTGGCTGCTCCTCCCTTGTCTCTGCATCCCCTCCCTTCCCTGATTAGCAACTGTTTGAAAGGCTTTTGTGCCCGGGAGCCCCATAGGGTCCTGCTCGGTTTCAAACTCCCCATTCCCCCTCCCACCAGCCCCTGGTAGCAACTTTTTCTTGAAAAAGGCTAAAGAATGTTAAAACCGTCAAAAGCCAACCATTTTACCTCCTGGCTAGCCAGGCTCTGGAACTGTTTTAGGGCAAAACTACACAGAAAGCTTCAAGGCAAGCCTCCTCCCACGACTCCAGAAACTTTGCCTTCAAGACAAGATCACCAACCACTTGTGCTGCTCCACGTGGGGAGCAGGACAGGACACAGAAGTGAGATCTCCACCAGAGGCCAGAGGGCAATTGAAGGGGAAACAGGTCACCCTGGTTGTTCCCCCTGAAAGGGTACCCCTCCAGGTGTCAATGCCAGAGATCTGGGCTTTTCTGGGTGCAGGGCCTACCCATTTTAGTGTTAAAAGATAATTTTCAATGAAAGATAAAATCATGAATCTCATACAGATATAAAAATGAGCACCTGTTCAAGTTTTTATTCTACTAATTAATCAATGAGGCAACCAGGCAGATGATAGAGTAGGTTTAAAAGAAAATCCAAAGGACAGATTTATAGGTTAGGAGTATTGAAATAAATGTGCAAATGTGAGCCAAACTGGTTTTTCCGTAGAGAGGGTCTGGTGGGAGGAAAGTCATTCCAACCTCTACAGGATAGGACAGAATTTCCATATCCATAGATAAGAATTATTTTTGTCTTGCTATCAATTATCTCTACACTTTACAGAGAACCAGAATCAGAAAACTCACAGGGATGACCTCTAGAGTTTAGACAATGCATAGTTTCCCACTGGAACAATTTTTTTCTCTACTTGAGAGGTGAAGGAATTAAAAAGAAGAGCAGATCAGTGGAGCTTCTGAGAGAAGAAGGGCCTCAGGAGTAGAGAAAAGAGTCCACGTATTTCTGGAAGATACTAGAGCTTCAGTTGTTAAGTTGTTACCCATTGCCTGGGACACCGCTGAATTTTGCAGTGAAACTCTGGTGTCAAAGAGCTGAGGGTTTGCTTCAGCGACAGCCAGGAAGGGGAAACCACAAAGCAAGGCTGGACCCCAGAGCCTTCATGGGCAGGAGACCCGCAGTGTTGAAATGAAGGCAAAGCTGCAGGGGAATGGCACTAGGGTCACACAGGCAGTCTGACCAAGGCTGGACCTCTCAGACCAGGTGCAGCCTTGGGTGTTCTCCACGCCTGACTGGCCCTGAGGCCCGGGCCTGAATGGAGGGGTGTGCATTCCAGAAGTGGGAAGGGCAAGGTTACCCCTAAAGGTAGAATTTTGAGAATGTGAGGGAATTCCTGCCTGTGGGCATGGAACAGTCTGGAGTCCCTATGAACACAACATAGGGAACTCTGCTTGTGATTGCTGCCCTGGCACCCCCAAAGCTGAGTGGAGGGAAGGAACCACGTCAGCACCCACTGAACTGAAGAGATTCTCAAGAAATTAAATCCTGGCTGGTGTGGCTAAACCCTTCCTCTTCCTCCATCCAGCCTCTTTCTGGGATTCTCAGTGGAAATGATAAATTGCTGAAAGTCTGGAAACATTCTCATCTCTACCACCAGATGGCGCCACTCACCACCACACTGGCTAATTGTTAGACCAGATAAGAGGTTCTCACACTTACAGAGGAGCCTGGAAGAACCCAACCCAATCTGCTCCCCTGGCGCGGCACAGAAACCATGGGAATTTCTAGTCTTTGGGCTCAGGGGAGGAGCAGAGGAAAGCAGGTACTGCCTGGAGAGCTGAGAACCCAGACAGGAAAAGAAGATCCTGATCAGAACTCTCTCTCCAATCCTCCTCACCACACACTGCTCTTATTTTTTCTATTGTTTCACTTCACTTTCCACAAAGTTTGAAATTCCACCCATTAAAAATTCATTGGTTCAACAACAAAAAACTAACAACTGGATTAAAAAATTGAAAAAGTACTTGAATAGACATATCTCCAAAGAAAATATACAAATGACCAACATCACATGAAAAGATGCTCAGCATCATTAATCATTTAGGGAAATGCAAATCAAGAACCTCACACCCATTAGGATGGCTACTATAAAAAACAAAACAAAACAAAAAACAGAAAATAACAAGTGTTGGTGAAGGTATGGAGAAATGTGCACTGATGGTGGGCATGTAAAATGGTGCAGCTGCTATGGAAAACAGCATGGCGGATCCTCAAAAAATTCAAAATAGGGCTTCCCTGGTGGCGTAGTGGTTAAGAATCTGCCTTCCAATGCAGGGGACGTGGGTTTGATCCCTGGTCAGGGAACTAAGATACCACATGCCTCAGGGCAACTAAGCCCACGTGCCACAACTACTGACCTCACGCGCCTCAACTAGAGAGCCTGCGTGCTGCAAACTACAGAGCCCACGTGCCCTGGAGCCTGAGCGCCACAACTAGAGATGAGAAAACCCACACGCCACAACCAGAGAGAAGCCTGTGTGCCACAACGAAAGATCCCACATGCCACAACTAAGACCTGACGCAGCCAAAAATAAATTAATTAAAAATAAATCTTCAAAAAAAAAGAAGAGATACATGGACCCCTATGTTCATAGCAGCACCAATCACAATAGCCAAGACGTGGAAACAACCTAAATGTCCATGAACAGAAGAATGGGTAAAGAAGATGTGGTATAGGACTTCCCTGGTGATCCAGTGGTTAAGACTCTGCACTTCCAATGCAGGGAGTGTGGGTTCAATCCCTGGTCAGGGAGCTAAGCTCCCACATGCTGTGCAGCGCTGCCAAAAAATCCCCAAACAAACAAACAAAAAAAAGAAGATGTGGGGGGCTTCCCTGGTAGCACAGTGGTTAAGAATCCGCCTGCCAGTGCAGGGGACACGGGTTTGAGCCCTGGACCGGGAAGATCCCACATGCCTCAGAGCAACTAAGCCCACATGCCACAACTGCTGAGTCTGCGCTCTAGAGCCTGTGCTCTGCAACAAGAGAAGCCACTGCGATGAGAAGCCCGTGCACCGCAACAAAGAGTAGTCCCCACTCGCCACAACTAGAGAAAGCCCGCGTGCAGCAATGAAGACCCAACGCAGCCAAAAATGAAGAAATTAATTAATGAAAAAATAAAGATGTGGTGTATATATATACAATGGAATACTACTCAGCCATAAAAAAGTATTAAATAATGCCTTTTGGAGCAACATGGATGGACCTAGAGATTATCCTGCTAAGGGAAGTAAGTCAGAAAGAGAAAGGCAAATTTCATATGATATCACTTACATTTGGAATCTAAAATATGACACAAATGAACTTATCCACAAAACAGAAACAGACTCACAGACATAGAGAACAGACTTGTAGTTGCCAAGGGAGAGGGGGGGATGGAGGAGGGATGGATTGGAATTTTGGAATTAGCAGATTCAAACTGTTACGTATAGAACAGATAAATGACAAGGTCCTACTGTATAGCACAGGGAAATATATTCAATATCCTGTAATAAACCATAATGGAAAATAAAATAACATCCCTTGATGAAAAATTACCAAGCATTCAATGAATCAGGAAACTACAACTCATAATGGGAAGAAGCATCAATCAATCAAAACAGACCCAGAAATGACAGAGATGATGGAATTAGTGGACAAGAGCATGTTAAGTAGAAATGTAGAAGATATATATGATTCAAATCAAACTTCTTGAGATGAAGAATACACTGAATGGCATTTACAGCAGATTAGACACTGCAGAAGACAAGATTAGTGAACTTGTTACAGTAAGAGAAACTATCCACAAAGAAACAAGGAGGAAAAAAGGCTAAAAGTAAAGGAACATCGAGTGTGAGATAACTTCAAGAAGGCCAATATACATGAGTCCTAAAAGGAGGAGGTGCAGAAAAAGTATTCAAAGAAATAATAGGCACCATTTTTTTCAAATTTGATGAAAACTATAAACCCACAGATCCAAGAAGCTCAATGAACCAAAAGCACAAGAAACATGAAGAAAAAGACACCAAAGTACATCACAATTTAAATTAGCAATAAAGAGAAAATCTAAAAGCAGCCAGAGGAAAAAAGGGCACAATACGGCTAGAGAAACACATATTTCAGCAATCTTCTTGTTGGAATCAAGGTGATCTAAAAGATAGGGGAGAAACATTTCAAAAATACTAAAAGTAAACAAAACAAAACAAAACAACAAAAAAACCCCTATCAATCTAGAATTCTATAGAATGACAAAACAAATGCTAGAATTAATAAGTGAGTTTAATAATGTTGTAGGATACAATACAAAACTAAATTGTATTTTTATATTATAGCAATGATCAATCAGATATTGAAAATTTTCAAAACACCATAAAAATATTAAATACTTGAGGAGACATCTGACAAGGACCAAGGACATGTAAGACCTGCACATTGAAGACTACAGAAAAATTAAAAGAAATCCTAAATAGAGACCTATATTATATTCATGGGTCAAAAGACTCAATATTGGTAAGTGTCAATTCTCCACAAATTGATCTACAAAATCAACATGGTTCCAATCAAAATCTCAGTGGGCTTTTTTAGTAGAACAAGGTGATTCTAAAATTTATATGGCAATGCAAAGGATGTAGAATGGCCAAAATAACACAGAAGAAGAAAAACAAAGTTGGAATACTTAATACTACCTGATTCAAGATGTTATAAATCTCGAGTAATAAAAACAATGTGTTACCAGTACAAATACGTCAAATATACAAACAGATCTGTGGAACAGAATACAGAGTCAAGAAATAGACTTGCATGTATATGGTCAGTTGTTTTTTAACAAGATGCAAAGGCAATTCACTGGAGAAAGGGTAGTTTTTCAATTCCTTAAATAGGTCATGGAACAGAATAGAGTGTTCAGAAATAGATGTACACATATACGGTCAATTGATTTTCAACAAAGGTACAAAGGCAATTCAGCGGAGAAAGAAAGAATAGTCTTTTCAAAAAATAGTGCTGAAACCATGGGACATCCATAGGCAAACAAAACAAAACAAAACGACCTAAAACCAAAACAAACAAAGCAAAACCAAAACACTCAAAATGAATCATAGAACTAAATGTAAAACTTAAAATTATACAACTTCTAGAGGAAACACAGGAGAAAAATCTCTCTGACCTTAGGTTTAGCAAAGATCTCTTAGATACTACATCAAAAGCACTATCCAAAAAAGAAAAAAAAAATCAATAAATTGGGCTTCATCAAAATTAGAAACTTCTCTTCAAAGGATAGTGTTGAGATAATAAAAAGATAAGCCAGAGACTGGAAGACAATATTTGAAAATCATATATCTCGTAAAGACTTGAATACAGAATATATAAAGGACTCTCAAGACTTGATGATAAGAAAACAAACAATCCAATTTAAAAATGGGGGACTTCCTTGGTGGTGCAGTGGTTAAGAATCTGCCTACCAATGCACGGGACACGTTTTCGGGCCCTGGTCTGGGAAGATCCCGCATGCCGTGGAGAAACTAAGCCCATGCGCCACAACTACCGAGCCCACGTGCTGCAATTACTGAAGCCCGAGCGCCTAGAGCCCGTGCTCCGCAACAAGGGAAGCTACCGCAATGAGAAGCCCACACACCACAACGAAGAGTAGTCCCCCCTTGCCGCAACTAGAGAAAGCTCGTGCACAGCAACGAAGACCCAACGCAGCCAAAATTAAATAAATAAAAAATAAATAAATTTATAAAAATGGGGAAAATAATATTTGAACAGACGCTTCACCAAAGAAGATATACACATGGCAACTAAACAATTGAAAACATCTCCAACATCTTTAGTGGTTAGGGAAATGCAAATTAAAATCTCAGTGAGGTACCTACACACCTATCAGAATGACAGCAATGAAAAAGACTCACCATTCAAGTCTTGGTGAGGACGTGGACGATCTGGAACTCTCGTACACTGCTGGTGGGAACGTAAAATGAAGCAACCACTTTGGAAAATAGTTTGGTAGTTTCTGAAAAAGTTAAACATGCACTTACCCTATGACACCCCCTCCCTGCATGAATCCCCTAGGTATTTACCTGAGAGGAATGAAAGTATATGTCCAGGCGAAGATTTGTACACAAGCTCTCAATGCTGCTTTATTTGAGAGTCAAAAACTGCGGGCAATCTAAATGTTTGTCCACAGGTAAATGGGTAAACAAATTGCAGTACATTCATACTATGGAAGATATTAAACTCAGCAATAAATAGAAATGCCCTGTCGATCCGTGCTACGGCAGGGATGACTCTCAGGATAATTGTGCTGAGTGAAAGACTCCAGACAAGAAGGAGTGCGTACTATCTGAGTCCATTTATGCATAAGACACCCACAATCGCAAGCTAATCTACAGTGACAGAAAGTGTATCAGCGGTCGTTGTGTGGGGATGGGGGGAGAAGTGGGAAGAAGGGATGAAAAAGGACATGAGAAACTTTGGGGGGGTGATAAATATATTCATTATTTTGACTCTGATGTTGGTTTCTGGGATATATATTTGTGTCTATGTCAAAACTGAACCAAATTGTACACTTGTTTTTTTGGCCGCGCTGTGAGGCTTGTGGGATCTTAGTTCCCCCACCAGCGATTGAAGCCGGGCCCTCAGCAGTGAAAGCGCCGAGTCCTAACCACTGGACTGCCTGGGAATTCCCAAAATTGTACACTTCAAATATGCAGTCTCTTTCATGTCACTAATACCTCAGGAAAGCTGTTGCAAAAAAAAAATCTGGAGGGAAGGCTGAGTGTCAGAACATGGTGGACTTTGAAAGCCAGACTGAGGAGTGTGGGTGACCCTGAGGTGATGGGCAGCATTGGGTGTTTCAGATGGACTTTGGTTGTGGGAAGCCAACCCTTGTGGGCAGGGTCTGGAATAGCCCGGAGGGGGCAAAGCCAGGGCAGGAGATCCTTGTACAGTAAAGGCCCCACCGGAGGGGTGGGGACGGATTCTAAGGATAAAAGGAAGGAGAAGCAACTGGATCAATGATGATTTAGGGCTCATTCCCTGGCTCCCAGGGCAGTCATTTAATAAACCAAATCTGGGCAAGAAAGGCCTTTGGGGCTTGAAAAAAAAAAAATCCTGCATGCCTGCTTCTTTCCGGTTTCTCCCTTATGGATGGCTTCTGGTGACCGCAGCTCTCTCTGCTGACCGCAGCTGGGTGTTACGGCCTGTCAGCCACTCACTCAGCCACAGCTCACCCGGCAGGCAGGGGCCCGAGATCCTGCCCTCCAGGGCAGTGAAGGGGCCCATCAACTGAGCCACTCTTCCCACTGATCTCCCAGGCGCTGCCTTTCCCCTGCCCAAGCCAGGCACTGATTTCTCCCTCAAGTCCTGGTCCCTCTTGGGTCTGACCTCCATCTTTCCAGCTTTCATGTGAACCACACATTTTCATCTCTGCCCTACGTCTTGCTTGAATGAATCCGGAGTCAGTGCCCAGACTTCCTGCCCCCTTCCTCACTGCCCCCCGTCCCACCTCAGTTTACTCCCAAAATGCCACAGCTGCCACTGTGCCCTGATTAATGGATGACTCCATCAGGTGACAGAAATCTAAATATAACTGTGGCTGGCTGCCTGGCTGGTTCACTTCCTGTGTGTGTTCAGGGCAAAAGACCAAGACGTGAGCCTTCCCCGAGCCTGCAGATCCAGACTCTTGCTGCAGGGAGAGCGCTTAGGGCACAAGTTTGCAATCCGATGACAGGGAGGGAAAGAGCAGGTGTGCGTGTAGAAGATAGCATGGTCCAGAGAAAGGTGGGGGCCGAACTCAAACCTCGAGGCAAGGTGAAGAGCCTTGAAGAGTGACTAACATCCCTAAGGGATGGATTCCTGCCAGGTTCATCCTCCCCAGTGGGGAACCTGCAGGAAGCCTTTGACTGACATCCTAATAGTAAACGCCTGTCTGAACACCCTCCCCAAACCGAGTGTTTCATTCTTTCATCTCGTTATCCTTGCAGCAAATATTCATTGAAGCCTCTTCATCGAAGCTCTGGTTGTGGACCTACATCCTGCTTTCAAGAAGTGGAGACCAAAAAACAAACCCAGAAATAACAAACACTATGATAAGGGCCCTAAGAGGCCTGGTCTTCAGCCCAGATCTAGGAGGGGATGAGTCAGGGAAAGTTTGCTGGAAGAGATCCTATTTAGACTCAATCCAAAGGGTTAGAAGGAATAAACGGAGAGAAATGTGTGAGGTGGGACCGATGACCTCGGAGACACCTTCAAGGAACTATATGTACTGATAGTTTGGCTATTGGGCGCTTGGTGAGATGGGATGAGGTGTTGGGACGAGGTGAGGTGAGGTGAGGCAAAGCTGGGATCCTGTTCTTGGAGGCCTTGTATACCTGGCTAAGAAATGTGGGTTGTATCCAGCTAGCAGCAGGGAACCACCCAAGGTTTTAGGCATGTTGGAAGGATCATTCAGAGTCAGAGTGGATTGGAGGTAAGCAAGCTGGGGGAAGGTGGGGAAATCAACAAGCAGGTGATGCAGGCATCCCAGGTGTCAGAGGTGAGGCCTGAGCTGGGCACTTGCGGTGAGAATAAGAGGAGAGACACGAAATGGGTAGAATTTGATCTGGACATCAGCCCCAGGGCCCTAGGAAGGACAGGTATGATCATCCCCATCTTATAGGCAGGAAACGGATTCTCCTCCATCAAATATCTTTGAACACATATTTTTTTGGGGCACGTATTTTGGGTCAGACATTGTGCTGAGGGATTAAGAACAGTCCCGGATCTACTGAGAAATTTGTTCTCATGAAATGATCTCCAGATTTAGGTGATTCTACCATTAACAACAACACATCTTTGAGCACATGCTACCAATTATTCCAGTTATTTATAATTATTCAAAATACTGTTATTATTTTCTCAAAACTGACCATACACTCAGGGTCAAAGGCATTAATTATCATGGATATAAACATGTATTTCAAATATTCTTTTTGATAATTTCTCTCTCTCTTGCTCATTTGCCAGATTTTTGTCAGATCTGATTAGTTGATCATTGTTTTCCCTTCATAACATGGCTGTAGAAGGACTTCTGCAAGGAGTAGGAGAGGCGTTGGGTCTGCTGTTTCCTTGTTTGGGGCTTGTACTGGTTTTATTGGTTTATCTCCAATCTGTGTATCTTTGCAAGGCACGTGTCCAGTCTTGGAGAGCTGGTTTAGTGCAAAGTGGATAATATCAGAAAACCTGTTTCACTGGGCCCTGTTAAGCTGCAACACATCACAATAAGCTGGAAGCAAAGATTGTAGTTGCCACTGTGCTCCCCCTCCCCCCGGCCCCCAGGAGCTGCAGGTGGGCCTCCCCACTTCTTTTATTTTTTTTAATATTTTATTCGAGTATAGTTTATTTATTTCTAAAGTTTTTATTTATTTATTTATTTATTTTGGGCTGTGTTGGGTCTTCATTGCTGCGCGCGGGCTTTCTCTAGTTGCAGCGAGCGGGGGGCTACTCTTCGTTGCGGTGCGTGGGCTTCTTATTGCAGTGGCTTCTCTTGTTGTGGAGCATGGGCTCCAGGCGCGCGGGCTTCAGTAGTTGTGCAGCTTGCGGGCTTGCGGGCTCAATCGTTGTGGCTCTGGGCTCTAGAGCGCAGGCTCAGTAGTTGTGGCGCATGAGCTTGGGTGCTCCGGCATGTGGGAGCTTCCCAGACCAGGGATGGAACCCGTGTGCCCTGCATTGACAGGCAGAGTCTTAACCACTGCGCCATCAGGGAAGTCCCCTCCCCCCTTCTACCAGGACACCTGGTGCATCCTGCCGGACTTGTGGGGATCTTATCTATGCACCAAGAAGCCAGGATCAAGTTGCATATGTTAGCCATGTGTGATGTATTTCAAACTTTTTAGGTTTGATACAAAGTCACACTCAGATCAGTTTGTAGATCCCTGGAAATAAAAGCCAGGTCCATAGCAGCTGTTCTTTCTTGTTTCAAAAGAGGAGAAAGCTCTGATGTAGCCTACAGGAAGCATCCAATCCCTAAAGGGGTCCTTGATACTCCTGTGGAAAACCCTCCGATGGCTTCTCACTGCATTGAGAAAATATCCAAATCCTTCACTGTGGCCCTCAAGTAAGGGCAACTGTATTATTTGTTGTCCAAACCCAAACACTGTTGAGAGTGAAAAAGGCAGGACAAACTTTAAAGGGGCCAGGCAATAGGAAAACTGGGATGAAAGGCCTCTCTGGAACATGACCCCAAGCTCTCCAACCGCATGTCCTGCAGCTCCCCGTCCTTTATGAAGCTCCAGTCACTCTGGTTTTCTTTCTGGTCCTGTGCCAAGGTTTTCTTCTTTTCCAGGTCTACATACTTGCTGGTCCCTCCAGCGTTTTACATGGCTGAGTCCCTCTCATCGTTCCTTTCATTTGTTTATTTATTTATTTATTTATTTTTGGCTGCGTTGGGTCTTTGTTGCTGCGCTGGGGCTTTCTCTACTTGCGGTGAGTGGGGGCTACTCTTCGTTGCGGTGCTGGGGCTTCTCATTGCAGTGGCTTCTCTTGTTGCGGAGCACAGGCTCCAGAGCGCAGGCTCGGTAGTTGTGGCGCACGGGCCTAGTTGCTCCGCGGCATGTGGGATCTTCCTGGACCAGGGCTTGAACCCGTGTCCCCTGCATTGGCAGGCAGATTCTTAACCCCTGTGCCACCAGCGAAGCCCATCATTCCTTTCTTACTTCAAATATCACCTCCTCAGAGAAATTTTCCCCAACCACCCTAAGTAGCATCCTCACCCTGTTCCAGCCTCCCACCGTGCCACACGTTCCCACTGTATCCTCATGCTGTTTTTAAAAATAGCACTTGTCATTGTGTGAAATTACCTTTTAGTTTATTTGCATATATATCATATCTTCTCTGCTAGACAGTAAGCTCTGTGAGAGGAGGAACATTGTCTCTTTCATCAGGGTATCCTCAGTACCTAAAACAGAGCTTGGTAGGTAGTAGTCACTCTTTAAATATTGGATGGATGATGGATGGATGGATGGATTAATGAATGGATATGTGACATAAAAACATTCTGGTATGTCTTGGTGACTTGGCCAAGGTAATCCACCCAGTGAGGGCAGATCTAAGACTCAAACTAAGTCATTTTCCTTCTGTTTCTCTGCCCTGCAGTTCCACAGCAGGGTACTTGGAGCCCAGCACTGACAGTCACATGGCCCTGAGGCAGAAATGAAGCAATCTGGAAGGAAGCCAGCCTAGGGAAGTGAGCCAACTGCTCCTTTCTGTGGGCTTGCCTTTCTGGTCTCTCCATCTGGAATGCTCTTCCTTGCCTTCACTTGCCTAACTTCTACTCACGATTTAAGACTGAGCTCAATTTAATTGAACTGCAGAATACAGCACAAATTTATAAAGACTAGAAGCCATACGGGAAATATTTACCAGCTTGACTCTCTATATATTAAGAAACAAAATCTTCCATACAGGGATAGACATTTTAAAGTTAAAAGATAAGCGTGAGGGCTTCCCTGGTGGCGCAGTGGTTGAGAATCTGCCTGCTAATGCAGGGGACACGGGTTCGAACCCTGGTCTGGGAAGATCCCACATGCCGCAGAGCAGCTGGGCCCGTGAGCCACAATTACTGAGCCTGCGCGTCTGGAGCCTGTGCTCCGCAACAATAGAGGCCGCGATAGTGAGAGGCCCGCGCACCGCGATGAAGAGTGGCCTCCGCTTGCCACAACTAGAGAAAGCCCTCGCACAGAAACGAAGACCCAACACAGCCATAAATTAATTAATTAAAAAAAAAAAAAAGATAAGCGTGAGTCTGGGAAAAAATATTTGTAACACATAAAAAGAGACACAGGATTACTAGCTATAATATATGGAGAGCTCCTATTAATAAATAAAAAGACAAACCAATTAAAGAAACTCAGGCAGAATGTATAAACAAACTGTGGTACATCCATTCAATAAACTATTATTCAGTGATAAAGATAGGTAAAAGGATATGAATAGGCAATTGCAGAATAGAAATAAAAATGGGCAGTTAACTTCCGAATAAACCAGTAACAAGAGAAATGCAAAATAAAACTTCGTATCCATTTTTACTTATCAGATTGCCAAGAATTTAAAAGACTGATAATAAACAGTGGTGATGAGGGTGTAGGGAAATGGGTACTCGTATACACTGTTGGTGGAAATGTAAGTTGGCAAAATACTTTTGGAGAAAAAATTGGCAATTTGTATGAAAAATATTTTAAAAAACACCCCCGCTTTTTAAGTACACCTCACTTACAGGGATCTAGTTTATTGCAATTCACTGGCCAAAGCTCTATTTATGAAGCTACTATTCATTACTGCAGCATTGCTTTAAATTGAAGCAAGTCAAATATTCATCAACGGGGTAATGGATAAAAAAATTATTATTTATATATTAAAATGTTACAAAAATGAGTTAGACCCATAACTACTGAAATGAAAAAATGTCCAATATATGTTAAATTTAAAATTTTATTTATTTATTTATTTAGGTTATGCTGGGTCTTAGCTGCAGCAGGCGGGATCTTCATTGCGGCATGTTTAATTGCAGCATATGTGGGCTTCTCAGTTGCGGCAAGCATGTGGGATTTAGTTCCCCAACCAAGGATCGAACCCGAGCCCCCTGCATTGGGAGCTCAGAGTCTTACCCACTGGACCACCAGGGAAGTTCCCAATATATGTTAAATTAAAAGCAATTTGCTGAGCAGCGTGTAAAGCATATTCCCATTTCTCTGGAAGATATGATGATTTTAGAGCATTCTTACAGTCTTAGCTGTTCATTTTTATGATATTTGAATCTTTTACCAAAATAAACATTTTTGTATAAGTGAGAAAAAGTTATTCTACAAAACATCAGTGTTTTTAAAAACTCAGTGAAAAACTTTTTCTTAACTAATTTTATTATTGAATTTAATTGAAGGTCTGTCCTCATTGGCTAAGTGATTTACATTATATAAACATAGAAAAATACAATTACTATCTTCTAGGAACTTAAATTAGAACAAAAACCAAACTCACAGAATTCAGCAGCTGTGGAATACCCAGAAAAGGGATTGGACTTGTTGTCACAAAAATCTGAGCATAAACTTGGCAGTCACTAATTAACTTTGTGTCTTCAGACTCAAACTCTTGGAGGCTCCCATTCCTCATTTGCAAAATGAGGATTAACAGAAAAACTGATGTAGGAGATCTGAGAAGCAAACGTGGGACTACCGGGACTTCCCTGGTGGTCCAGTGGTAAAGAATTCACCTTCCAATGCAGAGGACGCGGGTTCGATCCCTGGTCTGGGACTAAGATCCCACATGCCGCGGGACAACTAAGCCCGCGTGCCGCAAACTACAGAGCCCACGAGCTCTGGAGCCCATGCGCCACAACTAGAGAGAGAAAACCTGCAGGCCACAACTGGAGAGAAGCCTGCGCACCACAACGGAAGATCCCACATGCTGCAACTAAGACCCAGTGCAGCCAAAAAAATAGAGGGAAAAAAAAAGTGGGATTACCGTAGGCAGAAGGAAAAATAAAGAGCCACGAAAAGTAAAATGAGAGATTAGACGGAGATATACACATCAGATTCCCATCTTACCCCCTCCCAAAGTCTGGAGTTATAGCTACGCTGGAGAATTGATTTACACTGGTCACCTGCATGATTGAAAAAATAACCACACTCATCTCACCTCTACTACTTAATAATGATTTGAGAGTTTTAGCCAATGTAACGAGACCAAAATAAGACACAAAAGGTACAATTGCTAGAAACATATAGTCAAAATTATAAAACAGAAAACTTGAATCTAGCCTTAGTTAAAATCAAAAGAAACAATTGGTCACAAGGGTATTTGAGGCGAGGCTGAAAAGGAAATATATTTTTGCCAAAATTATTTGAGAATGCAGATGCTTTGCTGGTTATTGTCATCTTAGCAAGAGAAGGAAGAAAAAGTTAGCACTGTTGGGGACCAGCCAGGTGTCATCAAAGATCTAATTTATGATTAAACTGTACATGCTTGCTTCCTTGTCATCGTCATAACAGTTCTTTGCAATGTGCTTACTGGTATTTAAAAAGGAGGAACTAAAGACTTTCCATGAGATAGTCATCTATTAGAGTATAAGAGGTTTTTTTTGTTTCTGTTTAATCTCACAGGAATGTAACCTTTAACCACAAGGCTTGGGATAACAATAAAACTTGTAAAGTATATTTATTATGACAGATTGTATTTGTTCATTTAGGCCACAGAATATGCTTGCTATAGGAAGCTGAATTTGCTCCCTTAATCCGCAAATGAACTTAATGGTTTTATGATAATTAATGTACTATTTTATAAATGAAGTAATTTGTGTTGCATACACGTTGATTGGCTCAAAGTGTTGCTGGGAGGGCTGGAGAACCAGGTTTGAGGTTATGTGCTAAGACCCACAACCAAAATTTTGGCATAGAACCAGTCTGGAGAGGGCACCTCTGCTGCCATCCCAGAGGGGTAAACGTGCAGTGACATTGCTGATGGCACTGGGAACTGGAGGCTACCACTGGTATTGTTGCCACTGCTGATGCCAGAAGCTGGATGTTGCTGCCACCATCTCTATTACTGTCAGTGATGATGCTCCACTGTCTCTATTTATTCCTTAGCTCCCAATTTGGAATTCAGGACAGGGCATATGATTGGCTGTACCTAGGTCATGTGCTCAGTCCCATCTGCAAAGGAGACTGGGAAACAAAGTATCTGGCAGTTTCAGCTTCTATGCTGGGAGAAGGGTATACCATTCACCAAGACCGTTAAGATGGGGAAAAGGGTTCCAAATATAGGAATGGGATTCCCATATAGGAAAGGGGTTCAGATTCTAAGCAGTCATTAAAAAATATATAATCACATGATTTAAAAAATTAATTAATTAATTAATTTATTATTTTGGGCTGAGTTGGGTCTTTGTTGCTGTGCAGGGGCTTTTTCTAGTTGTGGCGAGCGGGGGCTACTCTTTGTTGTGGTGCACCGGCTTCTCATTGTGGTGGCTTCTCTTGTTGTGGAGAACGGGCTCTAGGTGCGCGGGCTTCAATAGTTGTGGCACACGGGCTTAGTTGCTCCACCGCATGTGGGATCTTCCAAGACCAGGTCTTGAACCCGTGTCCCCTGCATTGGCAGGTGGGTTCTTAACCACTGCGCCACCAGGGAAGTCCCCACTAAAAAATATAAAGTCCATCATAACTGGTTAACTTCAACTCTCCTCTTACTTTGCACCTGTGCCCACACAAGTGCATGTTGTGAGAACATCACCTCCCCATATTGATTGAATTCACTTTCGACGTATGGCCACTGGATCAAATGAATTTGCAACACTGCCAGACTATTCTGCTTTAGTTTCTTAACACATTCATTTTTCTGCTTTCTGACACACTATCTCATATTTCTCTCCTCAAATCTGCGGCATCTCTCCCTCAGCCCAGCAGTGTCTCTGCTTAGTGATCCCTCGAGAAAACAGACACGTTAGAGGAGCGCTATCTTCTCTTCCCACAAACCAAAACCCTTCCCCTTTGTCCTCTGGCTCCTACCCCCTCTCACCTACTCAACTCCTTTGCTCCTGAACTCTCCCCTTTTTCACAGTCTACTGGATCGTTCCCACTGGCATGGAAACATGTATTCACATGCCCTATCTTCAAAATCATGCTGTCTAAGCAAAACAAAAACCTGCTCCAACCCCATGTCCCCTTCCAACTTCTGCCTTGTGTCTCTGTCCTTTTTCTTAAACAAACCTCATCATCAGAATTGTCTATCCTTGCTCTCACTCTTCCTCAAATCCAGTTTTTCCGCAAACTACTTCAGTCAGGCTCTGTCCTCACTGTTTTATCAAGGTCACCAATGACCTACTTCTTGCCAAAGCCCATGTTTGTTTGTTGGATTTTTCTGTTGGCATCTTATTGAACTTCTCAGCAGCATGTGATACTGTTGAACACTCTGTCCTTTTTAAAACACTTTCTTCTTGAGCTTCCAGGACTTCACACTGGTTTTTCTCCTCCTTCTCAACCTACTTTGTTTCCCCAGGACTCCTGTCCTTTGTAGTCTCTTCTCCTCCATCTAATTCTCTCCCTCAGTGATTTCTCCAGTCTCTTTACCTAATTTTTTTTAAAGCTCAAGAGTATTTATGGGAATTCAAAAATATACAGCATCCAACAAGATAAAATTAATAAAGTCTAATAAAAAATTATCAGCATGCAAAAAAGGAAGATATTATGATCCATAAAAGGGAGAAAATAATCAATTAATCAAAACCAGTCCAGATGGGACACACAAGATAGAATTTTGTAAACCAGGAAAGTTAACAATTACTGTAACTATATTACCTAAGTTTAAGAAGCTAGAGGGGGCTTCCCTGGTGACGCAGTGGTTAAGAATCCGCCTGCCAACGCAGGGGAGACGGGTTTGAGCCCTGGTCTGGGAAGATCCCACATGCCACAGAGCAACTAAGCCTGTGCGCCACAACTACTGAGCCTGCACCCTAGAGCCCTTGAGCCACGACTACTGAGCCCATGTGCCACAACTACTGAAGCCCACACATCTAGAACCTGTGCTCTGCAACGAGAGAAGCCACCTTAATGAGAGGCCTGTGCACTGCAACAAAGAGTAGTCCCCGCTCGTGGCAACTAGAAAGAAAGCCCATGTGCAATGAAGACCTAACGCAGTCAAAAATAAATAAATAAATAAATTTATTTAAAAAAAAAAAAGCTAGAGTAAATATTGCACATGTTAAGACAGAAAATGTTTAAAAAGACCCAAATTGGACTTCCAGGGATGAAAACTGCAATGTGTGAAATGAAAAACATACTGGGTAGGATTAATGATGGATTAGACATTGGAGAAGAAATGATTATTGAACTTGAAGACATAGTAATCGAAACTATACAAATGAAACACAGAAAAATGACTGGAAAAAACCACGAAGCATTCATGAGTATTTAATATTTCTTTTTTAAAAAATAAATTTATTTATGTAATTTTTGTCTGCATTGGGTCTTTGTTGCTGCGTGCAGGCTTTCTTTAGTTGCAGCGAGCGGGGGCTACTCTTTGTTGCAGTACGTGTGTTTCTCATTGCAGTGGCTTCTCTTGTTGCAGAGCACAGGCCCTAGAGTGCACGGGCTTCAGTAGTTGTGGCACACGGGCTTAGTTGCTCCACCACGTGTGGGATCTTCCAAGACCAGGGCTTGAACTCGTGTTCCCTGCATTGGCAGGCGGATTCTTAACCACTGCACCATCAGGGAAGTCCCTTAATATTTCTTACAGTGCAGGTCTACCAGAGATGAGATGAATCCTTTCAGTTTTTTCCTGAACCTATTTTATTTCTCCACGAATTTTACCATATTTCCACTCAACTTGTTATTTTGAAAAATTTCAAGCTTAATTAAAAGTTAGGGGACTTCCCTCATGGTCCAGTAGTTAGGAATCCACCTTCCAATGCAGGGGACGTGGGTTCAAGCCCTGGTCCGGGAAGATCCCACATGCCGTGGAGCAACTAAGCCTGTGCACCACAACTACTGAGCCCGCGTGCCACAACTAACGAAGAGCCTGTGTGGCAACTAAAACTGGATGCAGCCAAAAATAAATAAATTAAAAATAAATAAATAAATAAATAAAAGTTGGAAGAATAGTAACTATGAACTCTTCCATGAAGCCCATCAGTTGCTAACATTTTGCCAACATTTATGTGTGAACTTTCTCTCTTCCTCTCTCCCTCACCTCTCCCCCTGCCCCACACACTTTATTTTTTTGCTGGACCATTTAGAAGCAAGTTTCAATCAGCATGATACTTCTCCCTTAAATATTTTAGCACGTATACTCCTAGACTGGAATAAAGATTTTCCTAAGTAACTATAGTACTATTATTACATCTAAGAAAATTAAGAATAAATTAGTATCACCTAATATGCAGTGCATATTCAAGTTCCCCCAAATCTCTGATATATAACTTTTATAGAAGTTTTTCCTTTAAGTCCAAGATCCAATCAAGATTTACCTATTACATGTGGTCATTAATATTGTAACCGAAAGTGGGGTCCGGCTGCTCACTGCTCAAAAGCCATTAAAGAGGTCAGGTTGGTGGAAAGGAAAGTTTGCTTTATTTCAGATGCTGGCAACTGAGGGGGTGGGAGGGTGGAGGGCAGACACCTGTCCAAAGGCCAACCCACCCGCCCCCCCGCCACCAGCCGCAACAATCAGGGGGCAAGAGCTTTTATAGACAGAGGGAGGGGTCTGCATGCAGAAACAGCACAGTCAGCTCTGACAGTCATCTTGAAATTGATCATCGGTGGTCTGACCAGCGTCATCTTGATAGTTTTAGGTACAGCTAATCTTCAGTTCCATGATCAGTTTGTTCCCATTTCCTTGAGCCCAATTCTTGGAATTGTGGGAGCTTATGTCATAGCTACAGTCTGGTCATCGTGTAGTTAACTTTTTCCACCTGCTGGGGGTTTCAGAATCTGTAAGACAGCTCACAGGATACAGTTCAGAATATTATCTATAGCCCTTGAGTAGGAACTAAAGAACCTTGACTATGCTTAATGACTAAACTATTATTATTTAGTCTTGTTGGACTGCTTTCTTTGCTTCTGCATTTTCTCACTTCTCTGATTAAACTTATTCTTTGGCTAAAGTTTTTCCACAGACAAAAGGCAGGCTGAGGACATGGTGGGGCATAGACCATAGGCCCCTGCTCCATTTCAATATCTCTAGTCTCTTTTATAGTAAAACAGACACCCCCTTCCCTGCCTCTCCCCTACCCCCCTGCCATTGTTGACTTTTTGGAAGAGCCCTCTCCTGCAGAATGCATTCTAGATCAGTGTTTCTCAGCTTGGGTGATTTTTACCCCCATGGGTAAATTGGCAATGTCTGGAGATGTTTTTGACTGTCACAACTTGGGAGGTGTATCTTAATCCTTTTGGGCTGCTATAACAAAATAACATAGATTGGGTGGTTTATAAGCAACAGACATTTATTTATCACAGTTCTAGAGGCTGGGAAGTCCAAGGTCAAGGTGCCAGCAAGTTCAGTGTCTGGTGAAGGCCCACTTCCTGGTTCATAGACTTTTTTTTTGCTATAATCTCAAATGGTGAAAGGAGGAAGGGAGATTTCTTGGGCTTCTTTTTTCTAAATCCGTGTGGCTTGTGGGATTTTAGTTCCCTGACCAGGGATTGCACCCGGGTTGGGCCTCTTTTATAAGGATACTAATTCCATTCATGAGGGCTCTACCTTCACAACCTAATCACCTCCCAAAGGTCCCACCTCCTAATGCTATCATCTTGGGGATTAGGATATCAACGTATGAACTTTGTGGTGGGGGCATGAACATTCAATCTATAGCAAGGTGCTACTGGAATGTAGTGGGTAGGGGACAGGGATGCGTCTAAACATCCTACAATGCACAGAGCAGTTCCCACAAGAAAGAATTACCATCCTAAAATGTCAGTAGTGCCAAGGTTGAGAAACCCTGGTCCAGATTTATCTGATTGTTTACTTATGATTGGGTTCAGGTTTGACACTTTTTTTGGTGAGAAACCTACACAGATGATTTTGTGGCTTTTTAGTAAATCTCATCAGGAGGCTCTTCCTGTCAAATTGTCCCTCTTGGTGGTCCCTAAGTCTGATCATTTGGTTAGAGTGGAGACTGCTGAATCTCTCAACTGAAAAGCTACCTTTCCTGCTTTGTACTTAGTAAAAACTACAAAGGGATAGTTTGTAGTTTGGGGTGATACTTGGAGATCTTGTGAATATTCTATTGCCTCCAAATATTTTACCCAATAATTTAGCATCCATTGATAATCCTTGCCGGAACCAACTATTACACGGGGGATTTCAGAATGGTTGTTTTCTTTTATTCTATCATTCCTTCTATGATTTTTAGCTGGGATCCTTCTGTAAAGAAGAGCTTTTCATTTCTATTTTTCTTTTTCATTTTACTATTACTATGGACTAATGGAAATTTTAATTTAACATATTATAAACCATTATCATTGTTAACGCATTTCGATGCTCAAATTGCCACTAATTTGGCCAATGGGAGTCACTTTAAGCTGTCTCCTATGTCCTTTTGACATTTCCCTTAGTCTCTGAGCTTTCTTTAGTCTTCCCTTCTTTTTAAAATGATGCTTTATTATTTTTATTTTTTATTTATTTATTTTTATTTTTTTATTTTTTATTTTTATTTTTACTTTTCCTAGTTATTGACCACATTCTCCACACTGTACATCTCATACCCATGACTCATTTACTTTGCAATTGGAAGTTTGTACCTCTTAGTCTCTCTCACTTATTTCTTTCCTCCCCCACCCTTTTTTTTTAGCCTTCTTAGTCTTCTTTGCTTTCTGGCACAAAATACGTCCCAGGCTCACCTTCTACTTTCCCAGCCCCTGCCCTGGAATCATCTATTTCTCCAAATATTCCTTTTTTTAAAAAAATTTTTTTATGGAGCATAGTGTTTAGAACCAAGAACTGGGTGTCAGATATGTTCATTGCTACTAGAGTATCATTGCTTCTAAGCCCTTTCAGTTGACAGAGCAAAAATCATGATCTCTTGAAAAACATATGCATTTGAAAAAATTCTAATACCACCAACTCAAATTCAACAAATACCACTAGATCTCTGTCCTTCTATATTTGTATCTTCCTCCTCGCACAGTGAGAATCCTGGTTCTCGATGAAAGCAATATATATTTGTGCATTTGTTCTACCCTATAATATATCCAAAATGGTTTGCGGATTACTCCCCAATAATGATTTTTATTAGCCTGTGGTTTATCCCTTCCTTTTGTGAAAAAAATGAACACAGATAGAAGCACTTCCAGAAAGGCGTAATAAAGGTCTCTGCAAATCTGGTCCTCCATGAAAGCAACAAAAACACAGGCAAAAAGGTCAAAATCAACTTTTTCAGAACTCTGGAAATTAACCAAAGGCTTGCTGAAATTCGAGAAGGATTTATTCAAGAAAAACAGCTAAAACTAGGTAAGAACAGAAAGCTTTCTGGCATTTTAACTTACTCTATTCTCCTCCCCTTCTCCTTAGCTTTGCAGTAGACATGAAACTAGTAGCTATGAAAACAAGCAGCCTAGAAGCCCCTGGAGGGGACAGAGTAGGTTTGAATCTCCCTGCAAAATCCCCAAGTCAGAGAACTATCACTATCTGATCTGTCTGGTAGCTCTCTAAGAATCTCCACTCTTAGGACTTGTTTTTATTTGAACTGACTCAGAGCTCACTCCATGCAAACAGCCCTATCACCAGGGGATTTGTTGAAAAAAAAATCAGCAGTAATTGTTTAACATCACAGCTGCCAGAGGTGGTAATGCCAGTTGGGGCTAATAAGGGGCTGACCAAAGAACTTGAAAGGAAAAGCTGGGGAATGAGATGTCCATAGAGGGCTTTGATAATATCTGACTTATTCTTGGAACTCTAGAAGGACACCTGCATGTGCAGGGCTGTGCGCATGTCCAGGAAAGACCTGAGAGGCCGCAACCTCTCGCTTCTGGCCAATCTTGAGGCTCTGCACAAGCAGGAAGTGAAGGATAAGGCAGAGTTGTAAACTACCTGCTGAAGCACTGACGTCATGACCAAACACACATACAGAGCCCCTTGGCAAAGGCTGGGAATCTCTCTCCAATTATTAGCTGATTGTTAAACTAATTGAGTAGAGACTTCAGTGGCTGCATAGACCAGAAATACAGACTTTACAGAATTATTCCAGGGGAGTCATTAAGCAACAAATAGCAACAGCATTAACAACAAACTGGAACAACAATAAAGTCTGGGGAGTTGGGAATCTGATTTCCAGAGTTGCCACATTATATTATTTAATATGTTCAGTTTTCAAGAAAAAAATTATGATTCATAATGAGGCATTATTCATGTCTGGACATAAAAGAATGACCCATACATAGGAAAAAAAAGCAGTCAATAAGACCTGTCCCTGTGAAAGTCCAGACATTGGACTTAGTAGATAAAGGTTTTAAATCAGCTATTATAAATGTGTTCAAAGAACTAAAGGAAACCATATCTAAAAAACTAAATTAAAGTATGAGAACAATGCTGTACCAAATAGAGAATATCAGTAAAGAAATGGAAATTATAAAAGGGGACCAAGTAGAAATTCAGGAGTTGAAAAGTATAATAACTGAAATGAAAAATTCACTAGAGGGGCTAAACAGAAGATCTGAGCTGGAAGAAAGAATCAGCAAACTTGAAAATAGGTCATTTGAGATCATCCAGTCTGAGAAACAGAAAGACAAAAGAATGAAGAAAAATGAACAGAGCCTAAGAGACTGTGGGACACACATGGTCAAGCATACTAACTTATGAATAATGGGAGTCACAGAAGGAGAGGAGAGAGAAAAAGAAAAAAGAAATAATAGCAGAAAAATTCCCAAATTTGATAAAAAACATTCATTTGCACATTCAGGAAACTCAACTAATTCCAAGTATGATATGCTCAAGTGATGCATACCTAGCTGCATCAGAGTCAAAGTGTTGAAAACAAAAACCAACGAGCATATCTTGAAAGCAGCAAGAGGAAAGTGACTCATCACATAAAAGAAAATAATAACATTAACAGCTGACTTCTCATCAGAAACCATGGAGACCAGAAGGCAGTGGGATGACATATTCAAAGTGCTGAAGGAAAAAGATTGTCAACAAGCATTTCCATATCCAGCAAAATTATCCTTCAAAATGAAGGAGAAATTAAGACCTTCCCATATAAATAAAAACCAAGAGAATTCATTGCTAGCAGACTTGCCCTAAAAACAATACTAAAGGGAGTCTTTCAGGCTGAAATGAAAGACTCAAATCAACACAAAGAAATAAAGAATAGCAATAAGTACATGAAAAGATATTCAACGTTATTAGCTGTCAGGGAAATACAATTCCAAACCTCTATGAGGTACCACTTCACACTCACTAGGATAACTAAAATAAAAAATGTAGACAATCAACAAGTGTTGGCAAAGATGTAGGGAATTTGGAACCCTCATACAGTGCTGGTAGAACTATAAAATGGTGCGGCCACTTTGGAAGACAGCTTGACAGTTCCTCAAAATTCTAGAGATAGAGTGGCCATATGAGCCAGCAATTCAGTTACACAAGTGAAATGAAAACATGTGTCCACACAATTTGTACATGTATATTACAGCAGTGTTGTATGGAAATAACCCACATGTCTCTCAACTGATAAATGGATAAACAAAATGTGGTGTATGCATACAGTGGAATATTATTTGGCCACAAAAGGAAACCAAATATTGATACATGTTACAAGATGGATGAATCTTGGAAATGTTATGCTTAGTGAACAAAGCCAGAACCAAAAGATAACATGCTGTATGTACAATTCCATTTATATGAAATGTCCATAAATCCATATTCATGGAAAATAGATAAATGTTTGCCAGGAGCTGCAGGAAAAGGGGGATAGGGAGTGACTGTAATGAGCAAAGGGTTTCTTTTGGTGTTAATGAAAATGTTCTAAAATTGATTGTGGTGATGATTGCATATCTTCATGAATATACTAAAAACCAGGAAATGTGTACTTTAAAAGGGTGAATTTTACATTATATGAATTATTTCTCAATAATTCTGTAATAAAAATTAGGAAATATAGACAATATAGGCTTATTTACCCACTTTTTTCTTAACAAAATGTACCATACTATACTTCTGAACTCTGCTTTTTTTTTCACTTAACACTATATCTTGGCATTCTCTTCATACTAGTACTTAGAACCCTTCATTCTCTTTTATGGCTATGTAGTACTCAATTGTGTAGCTGTACTATCTTTAATTCAACAAGTTTCTTATGTAGCTGGCATTTGGGTTGTTTTTAATGTTTTGATATTAAAAATAATGCCACAATTAATAACCTTGTGCATTTGTTGTTTTATTTTTTGCAGATGTATCCCCTGGGTAAATTCCTTTAAAAGGGATTACTGAGTCAAGAGGTAAATGCCTATGAATATACAGTTTTGTTAAATATTGCCAAATTTTCCTTCCATAGCGTTTGTTCTATTTTGTTCCTCCAACAGCAGTGTAAGACAGTGCCTATTTTCCTCACAGCCTCACTAAAAGGGTAAGTTGTCAACCTCTTGAATTTTTGTCAATCAATGAGTGATAAACAGTATCTCTATAGTTTCATTTTGAATTCTACTTTGAGTGAAGTTGAACATCTTTTGATATGTTTAAAGAACTTTCTATGTCTTTTTTAATGAACTGCCATGTCCTTTGCCCATTTTTTTCTACCAGGTTTTTGGGCTTGTTTTTCTAGATTTTTACAGAGCTCTTTATATATTCTAGCTATTGACTATGAATATCATGTAAACTGGTGACTCCTAAACCATATGCCCATGCCTGAGCTCCAAATTTGCATATCCAACTATCTACTTTTTTTTTTTCCAACTGTCTACTTCACACTTCCACTCAGATACCCAATAGGCATCTTACATGTACCATGGCAAAAACAGAACTCTATATTTTCCCCCTCAGTAAATTCTCACTTCAATAAATAAATATATCTCAATACCCAACATCTGACCATTTTTCTGTATCTTCTCTGATATAACCCCGACCAAGCCACCATCATTTATCTCTCTGACTATGGCAGCACTTCCTAACAGTCCTCCCCACTTCCATCTTTACCTCTCCCCTCCCCCATAATCCATTTTCCCAAATAGTGAGCAGGATGATCTCTTTTTTTTTTTTAAACTTTTCCATTAAAAAAAAAAATTAATTAATTAATTAATTAATTTTGGCTGTGCCGGGTCTTAGTTGTGGCATGCGGGATCTTTGTTGTGGCACGCAGGATCTTTTAGTTGCAGCATGTGGACTTCTTAGTTGTGGCATGTGGACTTCTTAGTTGTGGCATGCAGACTCTTAGTTGTGGCATGTGGGATCTAGTTCCCTGACCAGGTATTAAACCCGGGCCCCCTGCACTGGGAGCGCAGAAGTCTTAACCACTGGACCACCAGGGAAGTCCCCAGGATGATCTCTTTTAAGAGTGTAAATCAAATCCTGTAGCTCTTCTCTTTAAAACTCTCCAGTGGATTCCCACAGTAGAAGGAATAAAATAGAATAGAATTCAATCCTTGTTGTGGCTTCAGTGTCTTACAGGATTTTACCCTTGCCTACCTCTCCAGGTGTTTCCCACCACTCTGGCCTTCATTCACCTTGCTCCACTCATCATGGCTTTCTTTTGTCTCTTGAATGTTACAAGTTTATTATACTCTTAAGACTTTTATACTTTTCTACTCTTTTTGCAAGAATATTCTTCCTCTCTACGTCTTCCTATGGCTGCCTCCATCTTTGCACTCAGGTCTCCTCCAAAGTAGCCTCATCCTCTATTGCTCTAGTTAGTTTTATTTGAAACTTCTTTCAAAACCAGTTGCTGCTCTGGACATTTCAGTTATATAAGCAATCAAATTCCCTGTCTTTTATAAAACCTATTTGAAGTTTTTTTTCCCTCTTGCAACAAAAATAAGTCTAGCTAATATATTTATAGAAATTTATCAACAATAAAAGTGGGGAAATAATGATTTGGGTACAGTTGCCTATTTATCTGAAAAAATTAAGCCAGATCCCCTATCTCTTATGATATAAAAAGCTATTCCTAGTAGATTAAAAAACTAAACATGAAAAACCGAAACTAGGGACTTCCCTGGCAGTCCAGTGCTTAAGACCTCGCCTTCCAATGCAGGAGGTGCGGGTTCGATCCCTGGTTGGGGAGCTAAGATCCCACACGCCTTGCAGCCAAAACACCAAAACATAAAACAGAAGCAATATTGTAACAAATTCAATAAAGACTTTAAAAAAAGAAAAAAAAAAAGAAAAACCAAAACCATAAAAATATTAGGGAAATATTGGAAAACTATTGAGAATACATTTATGAATTTGGAGGTGAGAAAGGCCTTCTTGGGCAAGATAAAAAATCCAGAAGCTCTGAAAAGATATATAGGTTGACAATTAAAATGTAAAACTTCTGTAAGTAAATAACACTATTAGTGTTATTAAAATTAAAAGACAAATAAATAACAAACTGGAAGAAAATACACCATATATAACATATGAAAAATTACTATCCAGAACACTTAAGAGCACCTGCAAATCAATAAAAAAAGACAAACAGCCAATACAAATGGGCAAAAGATATATAAAATTCATTGTAGATGAAATACAAACAGCTAATAAAAATATGAAAAGATTCCTAACCTCACTGATATTCAGGGAAATGCTTATTAAAATGACATTAGGGACTTCCCTCATGGTGCAGTGGTTAAGAATCTGACTGCCAATGCAGGAGACATGGGTTCAAGCCCTGGTCCGGGAAGATCCCACATGCCGTGGAGCAACTAAGCCCGTGAGCCACAACTACTGAGCCCATGTGCCACAACTACTGAAGCCTGCGTGCCTAGAGCCTGTGCTCTGCAGCAAGAGAAGCCACCACAATGAGAAGCCTGCGAGCTGCAACCAGAGAAAGCCCGCACGCAACAACAAAGACCCAATGCTGCCAAACTAACTAAATAAATTTATTTAAAAAAATAAAAAATAAAATGACATTAATATACTATAATCTTTTGTCCATCAGATTAGCAGACATAAAGAAGATTGATAAAAACCAGTGTTGGCACAGATGTACAGAAACAAATGTGTTCATACACTGTTGGTATATCATTGGTGTGATACTTTTTTTCTTTTTTTAAATTATTTATTTATTACTTATTTATTATTTTTATTTTTGGTTGTGTTGGGTCTTCGTTTCTGTGCGAGGGCTTTCTCCAGTTGCTGCAAGTGGGGGCCACTCTTAATCGCGGTGCGCGGGCCTCTCACTATCGCGGCCTCTCTTGTTGTGGAGCACAGGCTCCAGACGCTCAGGCTCAGTAGTTGTGGCTCACGGGCCCAGTTGCTCTGTGGCATGTGGGATCTTCCCAGACCAGGGCTCGAACCCATGTCCCCTGCACTGGCAGGCAGATTCTCAACCACTGCGCCACCAGGGAAGCCCTGGTGTGATACTTTTTGAGAGTAATTTGTCAATATCTATTAAATGAAAAAGTGTTCATGACTTTTGATCTAGTAGTTCTAAGGGGGTAGGTAAGTCTCCTGAAAAATCACTCATATAAGTGCCTAGATAGGTATGCATGCTCCTTGCAGCATTGCTTGTAAGTAATGAAAAGCTTTAATTGACCTAACCATTGACCAAAATGGAAAACTATGTGGGAGTTAAAAAGAATGAAGTAAAGCCATAGATATTGACTATACTATTAAGGAAAAAGGCAAGTTCAGAATAAATGTACAATATGATCATATCTATGTGAGGAAGATAAAACAGAGGTACGTGCTTCTGCATGTTCATAGATGCATAAAAAAATGTCTGAAAGGATTCATACAAAACTGGTAACAGTAGTTTGCCCTGGAGAAGGGTGTGGGATTGCGTGAGTGTTGGGAGGAGGAGAGGTTGAGGGAGTACCTTTGCTTTATCTGCATCTTTGAAAAATTATAACTAGAATTTTAATCCAATAATCTTAAAAATATAAACAAGAAATAAAAAGAAGCATAACTTTTGGAGATATCATTGAAAATTCTAAAAATGCATTCAGTTGATAATGACATAGAAGTGTAGGGGTATTTGCAGATATTTGATAGACATGGTTAGCCAGCAGTGACAGCAAAAAAGCATACACTTTGGAGTGAGACAGACTTGGATGTGAATTCTAGTTCTTCCATTTACTGTGTGACCTGGACACGTCATTTAACCTCTCTGAGTTCTAGGATAATAAATGAAACCTACTGCAAAGGGCTGTTATGAGGATCGAGGAGAGAACACAGGTAGAATCTCTAGCACATAGTAGGTGCTCAGTTAAGTGGTGGGTATTATTATTATTATTATTATTGATGGTTAAAATTATGGTCTGTAAGCCAACGAGAAGTGAGAAGAAGATGAATGGTGATAAAATAGAATTGAATCACACAGATTTAATCTGCAGACTAGATCATCTCACCATCAAGGATTCTTCATTATTTGCTCCATATATTCCTATTGTTATTCATTTGTTCATCCATCCATTCACTCATTCATCCAATAGGTATTTATTGAGCACTTCTTTTGTTAGGCTCTAGACATACATTAGAAATAAATGACTGTCCCTATTTTCTGGGAGTTGACATCTTCCCCCAATGGGAGGAAGAGACACATAGCTAGTTGGCAACAGAGCTTGGGAGTTACCCACCTGGGCATTGGACCAGACAATCTGGGTCTGATTTCCAGCTCTATCACTTACTGCTCTATGACTTTAGACGAATTATTTAACCTGTTTGGTCCCACCGTCTATAAAATGACTTGACAACTGTTCCTGCGAGTTTAGAGGATTAAACGAGTTGATCCAAAGTAAAGCACTTTGTCCAGTGCCTGGCACATGGTATACACTAGTAAATGTCAGCCATTTTTATTTCCAGGCAATTATGCCGCTGTGCAGTCAATGTTATCACAGGTGAATTCTGAGAGAAGGGAATAACTACCAGATCTAAACATACTTGTCTATCTAGCAAAATACATACATTAAATAATAATGGGTCCCTCTGTATCATTAAAATTTTTTTTTTGGTATTTATTTGGCCGCGTCAGGTCTTAGTTGCGGCACACGGGATCTTCGTTGTGGCATGCAGAATCTTTTGTTGCTGTGTGCGGGCTTCTCTCTAGTTGTGGCGCTCAGGCTCCAGAGCGCGTGGGCTCAAGTTGCCCTGCTGCCCGTGGGATCTTAGTTCCCTGACCAGGGATCGAACCCGTGTCCCCTGTATTGGAAGGCGGATTCTTAACCACTGGACCACTAGGGAAGTCCCAATCCCTCTACATTATTAATCACCAGTTAATATAGAACTGGAATAAGAACTTCTAGTCAGCATGAGATAAGCAATGTGATATAATTTCTGTGCAAAGCAAAGAAACTTCATATTTTAGTCTTGGGACGTTATCTAGTGTGAATGGGACAGTTCTGTTAGGCTTTGAAAATATTGGAAATTTCTGCCCTGGATCTCTAGGAATAGCTTCATGGACTGAATTCTAAGTTCCAGGGACCCGTCTTCCCCAGGATGGAAACTACTGATCTAGGAAAAAAAGGAAGGAAAGGAGAGAAGGAGAAGAGGAAGCAGACATTTACAGAGCAACTACCATATATATATGTTAGGGGTTAGGTGCTTTATCTCTTTAGCCTTGCTGATGTGCCATAAGGCTGGTCTACTATCCCCATTTTAGAGATAAGTGAACAAGGGCTCGAAGAGGTTAAATAATGTGTTCCCTGGTGGTCCAGTGGTTAAGACTTCACCTTCCAGTGCAGGGGGTGTGGGTTCGATCCCTAGTTGGGGAGCTAAGATTCCACATGCCTCATGGCCAAAACATAAAACAGAAGCAATATTGTAACAAATTCAATAAAGACTTTAAAAATGGTCCACATCAAAAAAAAAAAAAAAAAAAAAAAGAAGTGTTCTGGGTCAACAGCTAATCTGTGCCAGAATTCCAGGTCTTCTGATTCTATGCCTGGACCTCTTCCCTGGACATCAACCTGCATCTCACGAGAGTATGAGAGAGAAGTCATCCTTCTGTTTGTGGCACTCTCCCATATGTTTCTCAGTTGGGAGAGGGATTGGGGCAAGGACCAATTGCAGCGATGATCACTGATCACCGTCTTCCCACTCCAGATCCCAGAAGGGGAGCTCGGCTTTTTTTTTTTTTTTTTTTTTTGCCACGCTGCGTGGCTGTGGGATCTTAGTTCCCCAACTAGGGATTGAACCTGGGCCCTCGGCAGTGAGAGTGTGGAGTCCTAACCTTTGGACTGCCAGGGAATTCCCTCATTGTCTGCTTTCTACGTCAGCTAAAATTTCATTTTACATCTAATCACCACTTTGGGTTCAAAGCTACTGCCTGACACTGACATGCTGTAGACGTAGTATGACTATTCCTGTATGTCTCTATCTATTGATGAGGATCCTATTCTTGCAGTATTACAAGCTAGTACCAAAAGGGGATAATCAGTGAGAGAGGGACCAGGCTGGGGGATTGTGGCTGAGGACATAATGGTGTCTGTCCCTGGTGGACTCTTCCTGGGGAACTCTTAGTGAGGAAGCCAGCACCCAGGTTGGGACTTTCCAAGTCTCCATGTGCCTGTGGGGAGACAGGGCCCCTGGGGTAGAGGCCCCTTGAGTCTTGTCCTTCCCCCACCACCTGCACTGAAGTTATCTCTTATTGAAAGTCAGAGAAGTATGGTGCCATAACCCTACTCTTTGGTCCCTTTCTGCCCTTGAGGATCTGGGTCCTAGAGAGAGAGAACCCCAACACTCCTGTGTACTGTCAGCTGATTGCCAAGTTGGGACACCTGGTCTGATAGCTATGCCTGTACTAGCTAGAAACCACAGGATAGAATTTTGACATGGAATTTATCCAGGAAAATTTGGTTTATCTACTCTGTGCCTACTGTCCACCTTCTGGGTTCTTGTGAGGAGTAAAATGAAATAATAAATGAGAAAGTGCCTAGTAAACTTTAAAATGCAGCAAACTTATTATTGTCATTAGTATTATTATCATTATAGTATTATTGTCATTAGTATTATTATTGTCATTAGTATTCTATAATGCTGTAGCATTATAGAACCGTGAGGCTGAAAATGACTGTAAAGATGGTCTAGACTAGTCCCCCAAATGTAGCAGGAATCCTTCTATAGCACCTCTGACCAATTGTTAGCCAGCTTTAATTGTACACTTGCAGTGACAGGGAACTCATTCCCTGAAAGGTAGCCCCTTCTCTCTGGTCAACTCTGAGAAAAAGTTCTTCTTTAGTACCCACTGACCTCCAGGATTTGAGGAGAGTCTTCACAGCCCAAGTCATCTTTTTTTTTTTTTTAACCCCCAGAGTACTTTTGCCTGATATTTCCATCAGAGAATAATTTTCAGATTCTTCATTCCCTGGGACTCTGCCCACGCCAGCCGGCAGCGTATAATGGTGCCCAGAACAAACACAGCTGGCACTGCTGATGTGACCTAATCAGGGCAAAGTGCAGGACAGGCATCACCTCCTGTAATTTACACACTGTGACTCTTTTTTTTTTTTTCCAATGGTGAACTCTACCAAGAGTCTCTGTGGAGCTATTAATGAAGCACGGAATGAGTAGTTCTCAGCAGTTGCATCGAATTTGCTCGTTTTAAGCTTGTAAGTGGCAAATACTCCCAAATCTTTCTCACCTAAACGACATCAGCTTCCCAGATTTACAATTAGTTTAAATGGACCCAGGTTAAGAAACATCACATTGTCAGCACCATAGAAGATAGGCTTTTAGGTACTATCCTTAATCCCATGCACTTCCCTCCCTGGTTCAGGGATCACTGTCATGACTTCTGTGATAGTGGTTCTCTTTCCATCTTTACAGTTTACCAACTATGTGTGCATGAGGTTTAGTTTTGCCTGTTTTGGAACTTTATATAAATGGAGTCATGCTGTATGTATTATTTTATAATTTACTTCTTTTTCTCAAAATTATGTTTCTGAGGTTCATCTCCATTGAATATGTAGCTGTAGTTTGCTCATTATTATTGCTGTAGCATATTCCATTGTATGGATATTTTAAAATTTATTTATCTATTCTGTTGATGAACACTTGGTGTATTTATTTATTGTATTATAAACTATGCCACCTTAGATATTCTTGTGTCTCCTGTGGCACATGTACAACGTAATTGATAAGCAATTATTACATGTTTAAATCTTATCTCCCAATTTCTTTCAAAATATAAGAATCATGTCTTTTACGCTTAATAAAGGCTTTGAGCACACACTAGTTTTCTTTAAAACATACGCCTAGGGGGTGGAATTCCTGGGTCTTAGGGTTTACCTAAAAATATGAAAATGTACATACCCCTGCGTGCTCCTATGTGATTTCCAAATTGCTTTTTCAACCACCTCCTTTGCATGGGGAGCTCTATGTGTTTAGATCAGCAGTCTGATCCTTTCTGAGTGACCTTGATCTTGAGGGCCTGGCTTCAAGTCCCAGATTATCAATGCCAATAAACATGCCTCTTACTCACTAGAAGGAGCCCCTTTTGTAGAAGGCATCAGCATCTGCTATCTTTATGGTCCCTGCCTTGTGCTGGTCATCACCAGAGAGAGGGTGCACTGGGCTGTCCTATCCTGGACAAAGGTCTCCATGTTCAGCATGGATCTGCTTATCCAGGAAAGTCATTTAATGGGGGATTGGGGAAGCCACCCTGCTTGCTCTATCAAAGGCATACCAGCCATTCGAATTTATTAACTGCTTAAAAAACTCAAGTCTGTATATAGGTCCTTCCCTAATGTTAGCAGGGTTTGGGGCAAAAGTACAAACAGATGCAAGATGTCTACCTAAGTTATTTAAAATTATAAATCACTCCAACTGTTAATCTTAATATATTCTATTCTATCTTGACAAACATGCATCTTTAATGACATGGAAGACCAGGTTCAAATTTAGAATTCCTGGACTCCTCAGATTTATGCACTTGAATGAGGTGCTGGTGGGAGCCCTGGCCCTGGCCCACCTGCCATCTTTTTCCATCTCTCTCTCCTGCACTAGGGATCTGTGTACACAGAAGCTCAAATGTCCATGTGATGTGCCCCCTGCCCCAAACACAGCTGCCCCTTAGCCACTTCTAGGGATCCCCAGACTCTGCCTTAGAGAAGATGGACCTGGGAAGAGCCCAGCCATTTGGGGAGGGAATTCTGGGGTCATAAGTTCCCAGAACTTGGTCCTGAAGGAGAGACACAGACACCATGTGGGCATGTCCCCTAGAACCTGTGGAAGAAATGTGGACAGAGCTGGGGTAGAGGTGCGCCTCTAATGTATGGTGCCTATGCACAGGTGTAAGGGCGGTATTTGTCTGCCTATCTCCCCTCTCCCCTCATGGGTGCAAGAACTGTCTGGCAGTATCCCCAGCACCTATCACGGTACCTGGCACTTAAAAGTCACATCCTATATAGGTGCTTAATGGAAAGTACGTCAGACACAGTTCCACACACTTCACTTCATTTAAACTTTTAATAGCCATTATACAGACGAAGGCTGTGAGGTTCAAAGAGGTTAAGTGACTCGCCCAAGGTCACACAGCTGAAACAGGCAGAGGCTGGATTTGCGCTCACTTCACCATCTAGCCTCCTCTCTCGCCCTTCTTTTTATTATTATTCTTTCTTTGCCTCTGTGCTGGGGCGGAGGGCCCGGAGCGGCCCCTGCAAAAGGCCGGGCCTTCGCCGCCGCCACTCTCCTCCTCTTCACTCTCCCCTCCTCCCCTATTCAGCCTCCCTCTCCCCCACCCCACCCTACCCTACCGGCCGCGCTCCCGCAGCCGGCTCCGCTCCTCCTTCAGCCTCCCCCTCGCGCTGCGCTCCCGAACCCCTCGCGAAGCCCCGCCCCTCCCCTCAGGGGGACGTCACGTGCCGCCCCATCCCCCCGCGCCTGCGCGCTGCTTATTTCCCGCTGTCAGGATGAGGAGGCGGAGGTCGGCGCTCGGGTCCGTCTCTGCCCGCGGCTGTGGCGGCGCCGGCGGCTCCAGCCTTAGCGGTTCCTCCCTGGGCGGCGGCGGCGGCGGCTCGGTCGACGCCTCCTCCGCCAGCTGAGCCTGTGGGAGCCCGGGACGCCGCTTCGCCGCCCATCCCCGCTCCCCGAGGCCGGCCGCCCGGCCATGGCGCAGCCGGGCCCGGCTCCTCAGCCTGACGGTGAGTCGCCCACCATGGCAGGCGCGGCGGGCGCGGCCTGCCCAGCGCCGGCGTCGCGGGTAGACCTCCGGGCGGCGGGAAGGGCGCGCGCAGGCCCCGGGGGTGACCGTGCCGGGCGGAGGCGGGAGCGCGCGGGTTCCGGCGCCGGCTGCGCGCGAGGGCGGTGCGGGGGCCTGGGCGGCCGTCGCTGGGGAGGGGGCGGGAGGTGCCGGCTTTAGCCCCGGCTTGGGTGGGGGTGGAGGGAGGGGCGTGAGGGGGCTGCGGGGGACCAGGCAGAAGCTGGGGAGCGTGGAGAGGGAGCTGCTGTGGGTAGCGGTGGGGCCGGCACGTGGGTTCTGCCCGTGGGGAGGATGGAAATCAGGAACATGTGCTATATTCGTTAAAGAAAAAAAAAATTGCTTAGGTAGTGGTGATGTGCCCTCCCCACGCCCCGCCCCCCATCCATGCCACTGAGCGCTTTGAGCTCAGTTTTGCGGCGTGAAACTGGTTGGGATCAGTAGCTGGATTTAGTAGCGTTCCTTGAGAGCCATTGTGGCTTAATGGTAAGTGCTGGGGCCTGCGTGTCTGCAGAACCTGGAGCCTTCACTAACAAGCACTATGCAGATTTCTTAGCCTCTTTGAACTTGAGTATTCTCATGAAAAGAGGTAAATTCGTGCCTAATTCGTGCCTTTATATTTTATAAAGGAGTCAACATGTATTATGTAAAGCGGTTAGTATTATTAAGGCGGTTTTTGGGAATAATGAGAATGGTGAAGTCGAGGAAGCGTGTCTTTTATAGCAGTTATATCCAAGGAAGGAAAAAGAGCCCCATCCTAATTAGTCCCAGGTGATTGTCAGTCCTTCATGACCTTCTGGGAAATTGGCTTAAGCTCTGCTTCGGAGATTGGCCACGTGGTTCCAGGTTTTACTACCTGGAGTTATGTTTGGAAAGACTGTGCCTGGTCCTTGGCAAGGTACTGCTGTATCTGGGCGAGAGAGTTCTTTCAGGTGAATTTCTGTAATCAGCGTGTGTGCTTAGAATCTTTTAAGTGTGAATGGAATGTCGGGATTTGGTGCTGGGCCCACGGTAGGTGGTTAAAAACCTGCCTTTGCCTAGGGTTGTCTCTTAAAATAATCTTTCATGAAGACCTTACTCTCTTTTGTTGCCTTTGAGGAACCTGAAACAATGTTATCAGATTTTAATGCTAGCTGCTTTCTTGGAAGTGTGTTCCAAAGCCTGTTCGCCTCTAGTTTTAGGTTTTGTTAGTTGCCTAAGGAGACATGTCTAGTACCCACATCTGGAGTTGTGTAAGAATCTGGTTGCTGTTTCTGTTTCAGTAGGAAACTGGAGAGGGAGGCATTCAGTAGGAGAAGGGAGGCATTTCTGGTGGACTGTTAGAGGAAATGGGGATGTTTTCAGGCTACATTTTAATCCTCACCTTTTGCATTTGGTGTCAGGGAAGATAACTTCCCTTTTCCACAAACACCTCTTTGTTTTTGCAGACAGAGGCAGAATAGAGAGAGCCCCAGTGGCTTCTGGTTCTGATCTGGAGTGGTAGGTATGCTTAGCTGGCAGCTGCCTTCTCTTGAGTTGCATGGAAACAAACGTCTAGGACGGCTCAGGTGACATGACAGTCTCGAAGCAAAATTCCCTGCCTCTTTCTAGATGTGAAATGGTCTTCCTTGTAAATAGGCAGAAGTGACTAAGCACTTGAAAGAGGCTAGGAAAAATTAGCTTTAGGAAATCTTGTATTCTTAGTACAGGTTTATTCCCTATTTTTCAAATCCTGTGACCGTGGGATGAGATTTAGTTTGCATAGATTGCAGTATTTATTTTCAGTTAGTGTAGTAAATGAGCAGCCACAGCTACTGTTTACAAAAGGAGAGAGAATTCGGTGTATTTGAACGCTTTGTATCAGTGTCTTCTTAGAAGTTCATCTTGGAGATTTAATTTTTCTCTTTGGCTGAACTGAACATAGATCACTTCTTGACACTTTAGCTTTAAGCACGCTTGAATTTCCTAGCCCTGCTGATATTAAAAAAAACAAAAACAACCAAACAATTGCAGAATTCTTTTGAGTTAAACTGGCAGTAAAAGATAACTTTTACTTTTTGACTTTAATCTAGCTTTTATCCCATTTTATTTATTTATTTGGCCACGCTGCGTGGCTTGTGTGATCTTAGTTCCCTGAGAACCCAGGCCCTCAGCAGTTAGAGCGCAGAGTCCTAATCCTAACCATTGGACCTCCAGGGAATTCCCAGGTATCCCATTTTAGAGGCAGTTTTATTTTACGTTGACATTGTTTTCTTTTCCTTCTTTGACATAGGTTTATTTTTCATGGAGATATCGTAGATTAAGAAAAAAATTCATTTGTGTGTAAATTGACAGGGTAAAATGTAATAATTTTCTTTTAATTCTTCTTAATTTCTTCTTTTGTAAGTTTTTCAAAAACTATTTTTTTGATCATGCATCTTAGTTTACTCGTTTAGAACAAAGGTAACTTTAATAGTCCAACAAATTTCAGCTTATTATTTCATTTTACCTTGATAATTCAAAGACTATATAGAATATAAAATTTTTTAAATTTTAATATTTTAAAATCTAAGTTAAACTCTATCTTAGAGGCATTTGCTCTGATTTTACTTCATTTCTTTTTTATTTAAAAACACTGTATTCTAAAATCCTTCCATTAAAAAAGTGTGGCTATTAAGAAGTATATCTCCTCCCATCTCCCAAAGGAAACCAATATTAAGTTTTCTATCCTTGACTTTTTTCTATAGTTACACAGACATGCTACCTTTTCCCTCTGAAATGGACATGCTTTACATACATAGGTCTGCAACTTGTCTATTTTGCTTATAAATGTTAGCTATAATTATCATATACTTGTAAATGGTTATGTGGCCATATAATGTACTCTAGACACTGCATGCATTATCTCAGGAAATCTTCTTATCAGTGAGGTGGGTACTATTATAATATTGTTCCTGTTTTATTGATGAGGAAACTGAAGCACAGAGAAGTTAAAAGTGCCTGGAGTTACGTGGCTAGAAGTGAGGGGAGCCAGGATTCAATCCAGGTCACCTGATGCCAGAGCCCTCGATCTGTTTACTAGATTGTGGACTACTTTCCAGTTCAATGTTATAGATCTACCTCATTCTTGTTAAAGAATGTTCTGTCACATGCATGTACCACACGATTTATTTGCCTGTATCTTTATTGATGCTTTAATTTTTTCATTATAAGCAGTTCTGTAATAAATATTCTTGTACATATTTTTCAGGTACTTTGGCTTTTACTTCTGTAAGACTATGAATTAAAAGGCATGAGCTCTGAGTGAATTAAATTTTAATAGCTATTGCTAGCTTACTCTCAAAAAGTATCAACTTACATACCTGCCAATAGTATATGAGAGGGTGGATTTCCTCTACACTCTTAAAAACCCTGGATAATGTCAGTTGTTTTAAATTTGTATCTTCTGATAGACCAAAAAAAAAAAAAAGGTATTCTTCAGTTAACAAATGTTTGTGTGCCTAGTCTAGGCCAAGCCTTATGCTAGACCCTAGGAAATAAAATGACAAAGAAACCCAAACCCAGTCCCTGTTCCTAGGTAGTGAATCAGAAGGCCATTAATTAGATAATCCCACAGACAAGTACAAAACTGCTCAACAAATGTAAGTGTGTACTACTTGCCAGGCACAATTCTTGGTATTTGGCATACATCAGTGGGCAACACAGATAATAAATAACCCTGCCCTAGTGTGGGAGAAACAGATATTAAACAAAAAACATAAGCAAATCATATGGATTGTTAGGTGATAAGTGCTATGGAAAAAAGAAAAAATAGAGCAGGGTAAAAGGAAGGGGGATAGGCTGGTTTTAAATAGGGTGGTCAGAGTAGTCTTATTGCATAGATGACATTTGACCAGAGACTTG
Organism: Balaenoptera ricei; assembly: GCF_028023285.1. Lineage (NCBI taxonomy): Eukaryota > Metazoa > Chordata > Mammalia > Artiodactyla > Balaenopteridae > Balaenoptera > Balaenoptera ricei. The sequence continues at coordinate 53,886,637 of NC_082658.1, read as the reverse complement.
AAGGTGATAGAAGAGGTAATATGAGGATATCTGGAGGAAGAGTGTTCCAGACATAGGGATCAATTCTTGCAAATGCTTTAGGGAAGGAATGTGTCTGGCATGTTTGAGGGATGGCATGGAGGTCAGTGTGGCTAGAATGAAATTATTGGGGCAGTGGGTGGAAGGAGGTGGGAGAGGAAGGGAGAAGAGAGTAGTAGAATATGAGGTGAAAGGTAATGGGGTGGTGGTAGGTCTTCTGGGCTCTAGAAGCATTGCAAAGATTGGCTTTCACTATGGGGAATCATTAAAAATGTTTTGAGCAGAGGAGTGATGTGATCTGACTTACATTAAAAAAAAAAAAAAACCAAACCACTCTGGTTGGTAGATTGGCAGTAGAGTAAAGGAAGGCAAGGGAGGCATTAATCCAGGAAAAAGATGATGAGGCTGAGACCAAGGTGCATTGGTGGAGGTTATATTTCTAAGGCATGGCCAACAGGATTTGGATTAGATATGGGATGCAAAAGAGAGAGGAGTCAGGGATCATTCAGAGGTTTTTGGGCTGAGCAGCTGTGAGAGGTACACAATGCTATAATTGAGGGATTTGACCCAGTTAGTTAGTCCAGGAAAGGTTTCTGAGGAAGTGGTCCTAGAGCTGAGATCCAGTGGATGAGCAGGAGTCCCTTTTTTGGAAGAAGCAGGATGAGTAAGATGACTAAAGAAAGGTCAGTGTGCCTGGGTAGAGATAATGAGAGGGTCAAATAGGTATAGGCTGGCCTGAGTGGGCTTTAGCCTTAGAGCTCTAAGGGAAGCCATTGAAGGGTTTTAAGCAAGTAGGTAAAATGATGGCTTTTTAATTTGTACTTTTCTGATAGTAATTATATATATTTTTTCTTTTGTTGTGCAGAAAGCTTTAATTTTTATGTAGACCTGACCACTTTTTAAAAAAATATTTATTTTTATTTGGTTGTGCCAGGTCTTAGTTGTGGCATGTGGGCTCCTTAGTTGCGGCATGCATGTGGGATCTAGTTCCTCAGCCAGGGATCGAACCCGGGCCCCCTGCATTGGGAACGTGGAGTCTTAACCACTGCGCCACCAGGGAAGTCCCTTGACCATTTTAAAAAATTTATGGTTTCTGGGTTTCTTAGGAAGACCTCTTTTTATTAAAAAAACAAAAAACAAAAAAACCCCCAACAACAAAGAAAACATCTCATTTTCAACACTTTTATAGTTTCGTCTCTTATATTTAGTACTTTAGACTATCTGGAATTTATTTATTTTTAAATTTAACAGGTAAAGTTTAATATAAAGAATTATTAACTAAACAGGAGATTACCCAAGAGAAAAAGAAAACCCTAAAGAATACAGGAATAGTAGATATAGGGAGCAGCTACTGCCTCTAGGGCTAAGGCAGAGCACCTAGGGAAGGAACAAATCTTCAAGAGGCTGCTCCCATACTGAAATCCAGACTTTGTTGGAGAGGGTACAGCTGTGGCCCTCTGAAGGGCAGTGATCATTGAGGGACCATGTCTGTAGAACTTCCTGGAAAGCTGCTTTCTGGCTTGCTGGGGGAAGCTGCCTGCATCTGGAATTTATTTTTGTTGTGATATAGTGTTCTAACTTTATTTTTCTTCCAAGTGGATAAAGCCAATTTTTAAAAAAAAAAAATTTATCTTATTTATTTATTTTTGGCTGCGTTGGGTCTTTGTTGCTGCTTTCGGGCTTTCTCTAGTTGTGGCGAGAGGGGGCTACTCTTCGTTGCAGTGCGTGGGCTCCTCATTGCGGTGGCTTCTCTTGTTGCTGAGCATGGGCTCTAGGCACACAGGCTTCAGTAGTTGTGGCTCGCGGGCTCTAGAGCGCAGGCTCAGTAGTTGTGGCGCACGGGCTTAGTTGCTTCGCGGCATGTGGAATCTTCCCGGATCAGAGCTCGAACCCGTGTCCCCTGCATTGGCAGGTGGATTCTTAACCACTGTGCCACCAGGGAAGCCCAAGCCAATTGTTTTAACACCATTTATTCAATAATCCATATATTTGGTTTGTTTATTATTACTTGATAAATCTCCCAACTACTAAACTTGATCAGAAACACAAAAGCCCTGAGCTTACCCCACAGTCTGACTAACGCAGTCTCACTAACACAGACTAACACAGTCTGTCCCAACACACGGTAGCCTGGGATTGTGTAATAATCCTTTAATTTGTATGTTTTACCTGACTACCTGTGGATGGAACTGCCTTTGACTCTTAAGGGCTCTGATTTCTAAAACATCTTGAGTACATCATATACTAGGTTTTTATTCAGTGAAATTTCATGTGCTCTTTTTGTCTAATCAGTCATTACATTGGGTTTAGTCTTCATAGGAATATTTAGTAAACAATTGTTCTGTTTATTTTTGTGTAGGACAGCTGTGCCAGGTAATGCGGAAGGGCTGTAGAAATGAACGAGATATAGTTCTGATCGCAGGAATTTTATGATCTAGTGGAGGGAATGGGCCTTAGGCACACTAATGTGAAATGAGGAGGTGCCTAGTGATAGTAGATAGTTCTCTGTTGGATCACAGGGGAAACTTACTACAGGTAGAACAGAGAGAGCTATGAAGGAACGTGCCTTTGTTCAGTTTTCTTATTAGATACTTGAATCTCTTCCAAGTGGTAGACTGATTTCTGTTTGAATGCCTCTGGAGAGAGAAGGAACTCACTACATCCTAGTTTTGACTAGTTTTAATGTTTTGGTTATCCTTTAATTAAGTGGAAATTTGCCTCACCATTACTTTTACCCACTGCAGATGTATTTAACCTATAGAGAGTAGTAGATATAGAGACATATCCCTGAAAAGAATCCTAAAGACTATCTTCCCTCATTTTAGAGATCAGGAAATTAAGGACTAAAGAAGCAGAAGTGACTTGCATTGTAGCAGAGCCAACACTAGAATTTAGGAGTAGAGTGGGGTTGTTGCCTGTCTTCTGGTCACTGCTTCTGTTTATGTAGAATGAACTTTCTCTAGGTGCGTCATTATGACATTGCTAGAAAGGAATCATAGAAAGGATGTAACTTGATTACAGTCAGAACGCATGAGACTTTAAAAAAAATATATTTATTTATTTATTTGGCTGCGCTGGGTGTTAGTTGCGGCACGTGGGATCTTGGTTGCCGCATGCGGGATCTTTTAGTTGTGGCATGTGGGCTCTTAGTTGCGGCATGCAGGATCCAGTTCCGTGACCAGTGATCGAACCCTGGCCCCCTGCATTGGGAACCTGGAGTCTTAACCACTGGACCACCAGGGGAGTCCTGAGACTTTCTTGATAATTATTTATTTTTCAATAATTGTAGATGCTGGAGGAACTGCCCCTGAGAAGGGAGAACCTGAAGTTATCAAGGAGAAAATAAATATGGACTAGATCTCTGAGGAATTAAGAGCAGATAAGATGCATCAAGAGCTTGAGTGTCAGGAGGAGAGACAGGGATCTCATCCTGCAAAACAGAAGGGAAAAAGGAAAGGATGTGTGAGAAAGAAAGGTAGAGAAAACTCTTGAGGTAGAAGAGAAACTGACTAAATGTAAGTGTAGTCTCCATTCTTTTATTCATTTATTCAACATATGTGATTTGAGTATGAACTACGAACAAGGTAGACAAGGTGCCTGTCCTCATGGAAGTTGTTGTTTTACAACCTTTATTACAGATAAGATTGTTTATACTTGGCTGGGTTCCTCATCTTAAGCACAGAACACAGAAAATAATTTGGCTATGTTCCCAGTTATCCTAAAGGTGATATAACCAGTACCATTTTAGATGCACAGGAGAGAAGTTAATTCATTATGTACATTGAATACCTTAGGCATTAGGATTTAACTGTCATGGAACCTGGGTTGAGAAAGGCTGTTAGAATATTAAGTACAGGGTATGATAGGGTCCTTATTGTGGGAAATCCAGTGGGGTGGGGGTGGGGGAACCACGATGTGGGTTACTATTCCATCGGTTAAGTGTATGAAAAATCAATACAAACTTGATAGTTACCATTTAGTCCCAAATTGATGTCTACTTGATTGCTTTCTCTAAGCTCCTGCTGTATTTATTATTTATAAATAAACTGCTGCTGCCCACCTGGCCTCCCCCCGCCCCCATCTAGATCTTATATCCCCAGCTTTCTTAGCTACTATGGAATAGAGTCTGCCTGACACTACTTCTGTCTTTCATTTTATTGTGAACCTAGTAAGCCTCAGTAGACAGTTACAGAAGGGCCAATAACCGGTTAGATCCATCTCTATTGCAAAAATTTGTTCTGCATTCACTCCTAACAGATGAAATCCAGTCTTCCTAGAACATGGCCACTTTTTGTGGTAACTGTATTAGTAAATTCTTAATTTTGTTGGGCTGAAATCACTTCCCTACAACTTCTACACTATGGTTCTGGCCTCGTGAATGAGTCAAAATTAGTCTATTTTCTCTTCCACACAAGGGGTCTTCAGATATTTAAAGAGCTTGCTTCCATCTTGGCAGTTCCTCATGTGAGGATTTTATACCCTCTCCATTCTTTGCAGCTTCCTTTGCTTGGCTAGCCAGATGTTCTAATACCATGTGGTTTGCTAGTGCTTTTCCTAAAATGGTGTCCCTAATGTTAGTGGAATATTACAGATACGGAATCTATGTGACTCGTGCAACAAACAGCAAAGATGTTCTTTTTTGATCAAAACTCTCAACTCTTTTTAATGTATGCTAACATTCCCTCAAATTTGTTTTATTTCTCTGTATCATATGAGTTCATAATAAAATGGAAGCTGTGATTTATTGAGGTGTTATATGCCTTGCACTGTGTTGTGTATTTTTTTAAATTAGAGTAGTTTTATTTTCATAGCAAAATTGAACAGAAAGTACAGAGAGTTTCCTTATACCCCCTCCCTGTCAGACTCCCCGACCATCAACATTCCACACCAGTGTGGTACATTTTTAAACAATCGATGAACCTGCACATCATTATCAACCAAAGTCCATCATTTACATTAGTGTTCACTCTTGGTGTTGTACATTCTGTGGGTTTGGACAAACATGCAATGCATCTATCCATTGACCATTGTAACATCATACAGAACAGTTTCACTGCCTTAGAAATGCCGTGTTCTACCTCCTCATCCCTCTTTTCCCCTGAATGCTTGGTAAACACTGATCTTTTTACTGTCTCCATGGTTTCTGCCTTTTCCAGAATGTTATATAGTTGGAATCATACAGTTACGTAGCCTTTTCAGATTGACTTCTTTCACTTAGTAATATACACTTAAGGTTTCTTCATGTCTTTTTGTGGCTTGGTAGCCCATTTCTTTTTTTAGCACTGATTAATATTTCATTGTCTAGATGTACCAGTTATTCAGTTATTGAAGAACATCATGATTGCTTCCAAGTTTTAGCAGTTATGAATAAATTACTATAATGCAGATTTTTGTGTGGATCTAAGTTTTCCACTCATTTGGCTAAATATTAAGGAGTGTGATTGCTGGATCATATGGTAAGAGTATGTTGAAGTGGCTGTACCATTTTGCATTCCCACCAGCCACAAATGAGCATTCCTGTTCCACTTTTTCCAGCATTTGGCAAGTGTCTGTGTTTTGGATTTTAGCCATTCTAGTAGATTTGTAGTGGTATCTCATTGTTTTAATTAGCAATTCCCTAAAGACAGATGATGTTGAGGTTATTCATTATCTGCATATTTTCTTTTGTGAGGTGTCTGTTCAGAATTTTTGCTTAACTTTTAATGAGGTTGTTAATTTTCTTATTGTTTAGTTTTAAAAGTGCATTGTATATTTTGGATAACTGGACTTTATCAGATATGTCTTTTGCAAGTATTTTCTCCAAATCTGTGGCTTGTCTTTGCCCTTGACAGTGTTTTTCACAAACAGAAGTTTTAAATTTAATGAAATCCAACTTATAATTATTTCTTTCATAGATCGTACCTTTGGTGCAATATCTAAAAAGTCATTGCCATAACCCAAGATCATCTAGATTTTCTACTATGTTTCGCTCTAGGAGTTTCATAGTTTTGCATTTTACATTTAGGTCTGTAACTCATTTTGAGTTTTTTTTTGTAAAGGGTGTAAGGTCTGTAGCTAGATTTTTTTCTTTATTTTTGCATGTGGATATCCAGTTGTTCCAGCACCATCATTTGTTGAAAAGACTGTCCTTTCTCCATTGAATTGCCTGTCCTTCTTTGTCATAGATCAGTTGACTATATTCGTGTGGATCTATTCCTAGGCTCACCGTTCTGTTCCATTTATGTATTTGTTTATTCTTTCATGGATGTGATTTTAAATTTCTTAATTAAAATTTTTTGCATCAAAAGTAACAAATGTTTGTTAAAAATTTATAAATGTATAATATGAAGGGAAAAGTCCATATAAGCTCATAAGCTCACCCCTCAGAGATAAACACTGACAAAGGTCTGGTAGATATTTTTCTAGTTTTTTAAAAAGAAATGTGTATTCTGATGGTTTAAAAGTGGAATCATGCTATATACGCTCTTCTCAACCTTCCTTTTTCTTTACTTTGTTTTTGATATAGATAATGTCATCATTTTTGAAATAGATCATTTTTGTGGCTGCATAATACAGGTACACTATAATTTTTTAAAGTCCCCATTGATGAATATTTGTGCCGTTATTATAAAACTTCAGCTAATATCCTTGCACCTGTCTTCACGTGCTCATGTGAGTGTTTTTGTGTTATAAATTCCTTGAACCAAAATTACTGAGTCAAAGAATATGAACGTTTAAAAATTTAATGGCGGGACTTCTCTGGTGGTCCAGTGGGTAAGGCTCCACTCTCCCAATGTAGGGGGTCTGGCTTCGATCCCTGCTCAGGGAACTAGATCCTGCGTGCATGCCTCAACCAAGAGTCCGAATGCCATAACTAAAGATCTCGCGTGCTGCAACTAAGACCCGGCTCAGCCAAAATAAATAAGTAAACATTTACAAATTTAATGGCAAATGTCAAATTCTTTTTCAGAAAGGTTGGACAATTTACAGGCTCACCATCAGGGTATAAGAGAGCTTATAGCTCCTTAATTTAAGAAATTGTTTGCATATGGGGAAGTTGACCTCTTTATCATGTGTGTAGCACATGTAGCAAAAATTTCCCCCATTTTGTTTTTAAATTTTGAGATGTGTTGGCGTATGGGTTTATCAGTTTTTTCCTTAATGGCTTCTAGGTTTCCTTCTACCTCTTTGTCTATGTTACCTTCTAGTATTTACTTTTAAATGTTTGATCACTTTGGAATTTATTTTGATGTAAGGACTGAGATAGGAATCTAGCTTTTACTACTATTTATTTTCAAATGGCTAGCCAGATATTATTGCACCATGTAGTGATTAATCCATTTTTCTCCATTGATTTTGAAATGCCACCATTTATTATATGCTAAATATCCAGGAATACCTGAGTCTGTTTCTGAATAGTATTGTGTTAGATAGATTTATCTGTTCTGGTGTTATACCCATAGTTAAAATGACTTTTTTCCCTACTTTCTAATGTTTTAATATTTTAAAGAGCCAGGAAACCTTCATTATTTATTTTCTAGAATTTCCTGAACTATTCTTAGGTATTTACTCATTCAGATAAAATTTGGAATGATCACATTAAGTCTGCCCACCATGCTCCCCTCTCCTGCCCCCTTCCCACCCCTCAACCCCCAGAAAAAAAGACCTTAAAAAAAACCCTCATTGATTTAGTTATAAACTAAGGAGAAAGGTGTATCTTTAACAAGCATCTTTAAAGTGCCGTAAAGCACTTTAAGTGCATTAATTATTTAATCCTCTGAATTCTTTAAGGTTGGTATTATCCCTATTTCACAATGAGGAAATGAAAGTTTAGTAAATTGCTCAGGATCCAGGTTCCCATGACTATTTTCATTCCACCCACTATCTCTCAGGTCAGTTTTATTTAAGTAAACTCTCAGATCATTAAAAAAGGGGCAAAGTTAAAACAAAACCCCAAGTTGTGTGTGTGTGTGTGTTTTTTTTAAACCATTAAGTACAAAGAAAGTATAAAGAAAACTGGACTTACTCATAATTCTATCCTTTGGAATATTTTGTCATTTTAGTGTATTTTTGGCCATGTTTTATATCAACAAATAAAATTTTTAACCAGTTGATCATATTGCACATGTGATTTTATATTCTGCTATTTTTATTTTAATTATGATGTAAAATTTTTCTGTGTTGTAAGTTTTTCAGAAAACGTTGGTTTTAAAAGTCTAATTTATCATATATTTGTTATACATTAAGTTATAAAAATAACTTAATTATTTTTCTATTACTACCTATTTGATTATTTGTAAGATCTTGCTATTAGTAAATAATTCTACAGGAGACATCTTTGGACATTAGTCTTTGATGTCATCTTTGATTATTTCCCAGAGAGTTCTGGATCAAAAAGTATGAGGTTTTGATATATTTATATATTGCTGAATTGCTTTCCAGATATCTCGTTCTACTTTACATTTCTGCCATTAGTGCTGATGTCTTTTAGTGTTACCTCCCCCTTGCTAACATTAAGTATAGACTTAATTATTACCAATAGCATAGACAAAGTGGTATCTTATTGCTGTTTTAAGTTTCTAAATGCAACCTATAACAGCAATAAGATACCATTTTGGTGGGTGTGATTAGGCTTTAAAAAATGTATTGACCATCTGTTTTCTTTGTGCATTGCCTCTTCATGTCCTTTGCCATTTTCTTATTAATTTATAAATATCTTTATTTCATGGACATTGGCCTTTGTCTTTTATTTGTTACAGATATTGTCCAAGTTTATTCTTTCTCTTATTGCTAATGTATGGTATAGAGAAGCCTAAGAATTCTTTTGAACAAACTTGATAATGCTTTGATACCTTTAAAGACCTGCTTTATCTCAATATCAATTAGATATCCACTTATACTTTCTTCGTTTTTTGTTTTTTTCTGAAATTGTTGGCCTTTTTTTTTTTTTCATTATCATTTGAATTTTTAAGTTGTTTCTGTATGAGCTGTTTGTCAAGTTAGGACTTCCATATCTTTTATTAAGTCATTCATTTTCTTTCTGTAAGCAATTATTTTATAATTTTAGATAAAATTAATACTACCTATTGCAAACAATTTAGAAAATGTAGAAAAGCATAAAAAAATTACCCAAAGATAATATCCATTCACTTATTGATATGTTATCTTTCCAGGGTTTTTATATGTATATTAATTATTTATTTTTTATTTTTTGGGCTGCATTGGGTCTTAGCTGCAGCATGCAGGATCTTCGTTGAGGTATGCGGGATCTTTCATTGCAGCATGCAGGCTTCTCTAGTTGTGGCGTGCGGGTTTTCTCTTCTCTAGTTGTGGTGCGCGGCCTCCAGAGCACGTGGGCTCTGTAGTTTGTGGCACGTGGGCTCTCTAGTGGAGGTGTGTGAGCTAAGTAGTTGTGGCACGCGAGCTTAGTTGCCCCATGGTGTGTGGGATCCTAGTTCCGCGACCAGGGATTGAACCCACGTCCCCTGCATTGGAAGGTGGATTCTTTACCACTGGGCCACCAGGGAAGTCCCTATATGTATATTAAAATATATGAAAAAAGCTCTTAAAAGTTCAATGAAAATTCTAATATTTTTATAGGATGTTGTTCCTGCTTAAATTAAGTAATAAATGTTATTTTTAATGACTGCATAGTAATCCATTGTATGGATTCCATAACATGATTAACTAGGTCTCTCTTGGTATATATTTAAATTTTTTTTCCTATTGCAGTTAACACTGTAGTAAACATCCTGCTACATATATCTCTAAATATTTGTGCAAATACTTACCTTAATAACCTTTGAAACAACTAATAAGGATTTATGTACATTTAAATTTTGATACTTCTGATATATATACATTTTGATGTATTCTTTCATATCAGGAATACCTCTCATAGCAATTGGAAATGCAATCCCTAGTGGCTTAAACAAGTAAAGGGTTTTTTTGTGTGTAACAAGTTTAGAAGTAAAGCGTTCCAAGGTTGGTTCAGTTGTTCAAGGATGTCCAAGATCCAAGTTCCTTCTATTTTTTTTCTTTCTTTTTAAAAAATATTTATTTATTTGGCTGCACTGGGTCTTAGTTGCAGCATGTGGGATCTTTAGTTGTGGCACGCGGGATCTAGTTCCCTGACCAGGGATCAAACCTGGGTGCCCTGCATTGGGAGCACAGAATCTTAACTGCTGGACCACCAGGGAAGTCCTCCTTCTATTTTCTATTTTCCTCCAATGTGAGCCTGTTTGCACACATCTTTATTATTTTTTACTTGCAGATTCACTTCTTTTTTTTTTTTTTTTTTAACTTCACTGTTTTAATATCATGAAATACAAGTACAAAACATTGTACAAGTATACTCTTTACTACATGGAGATGGAATAATACATTTGTGTTTTTACCAGAATCTGTATCACCCAGTACTAGCCACTGTACCAGTGGCTTTCCATAGGGATCTTCTAACACTCTTACGAAGTATTATCATGAATAAAAAAGCTCACAACTCCTTTAAACCATCACAGATTTATATTTATCTTAATATTCCTGTTCAGCTGCTTTGGGGAACTGTTAAGAAGTACAAAATCGCCTCAGGCAAGAGTTTTCAGTGCGTAATTTTGTTATTTCATGTTGGCCAAGATCTCCTTTATGTTAGCATTGCAAAGGCTCTGTGCACTTATATCGGGTTAGAAAGCGTTGTCTCAATAGCCCTCTTACTGTTTAGGAATGCAAATTACCACTTCCTGAAAAGTACAGACTATTATCATAGTTATTGGCTAAGCAGTAATTCATGAAATTGCATTTACATAGGACAAATAACAGCAATAGAGGACCATAAAGCCCCACGTGTGCTAAAGAAAAACAATTTTTCAAATATTCCAACTGTTTTTCCTACCTCTAAACTGGTTTAACCACATCACAAGTGAGAGTAACACCAGCCAATAAAGAAAAAGTAAAATGTGCTAAACTGTCCAAAACTTCAGCTTCTATAGCATATCTCACAGTTTTCAGCCATTTCAGCTAAGACTTTTCTTATAACAAACAAACAAACAAACAAAATGATGAAAGCAGCATTTACTTTGTTGGAAATGCAAAAAATAAAAATAAAAATACTGCAAATTTCATAAAATATTTGAAACTAATTTTGTTTTTATAAATAAATAAAGTGGTGTTTATCTTTTTTTAAAATTTTAGTCATTCTTGCTGTTAAAAATTATTTAAAGTTATGTCAACTTTTAAGGATAAACTTTGGGGTATTTAAAATAACATGTTTGGAAAATTGAACCACATTTTTAATTGCCAGCATTATGCTTTGTTCTTGGTAGGATCATCTTTGTTTCTTCTTTTTACATCCCAATTATAAACCCTGGCCATATTGACTTCTGTGGTAGTAAATTGATCTCGAAGAAAGTCGAGGTCTTCCTCAAGAGAATCAAGATTCTTTGTGGCAGCCGATAAATTCTTTTCCAACAACGCCTGAGCTTCATCAATATCATATTCAAGCATTACATTCGCCCCCAACCACAGACACACTTTATCAGTAGGAGGAACTGAAGCTTTGCAATACAGGTTATCTGCCAGTAAGAACCTGGTCTCCAGTGAATTGGTGGACTCTTTTTTCTTCTGCATGTACTTTAGAATTTCTAAAGTCTGCTTAATTTCAGGAATCTGACCTTTTAGCCTCCTTTTCTTTTGAGCAAGGTTGAGCTCCATAAACTTATACTTCTGGTACTGTTCATCCAGCTTCTTCAGTACTGTATCTGCAGTCTCATTCCCAGGCTGTTTCATGAAGGAATCTACATCTTCCACGAAAACGGCCTCAGGAATCCCCAGGTGGAGCCGCCGCCCGTTCCCTCCGGCCACTTCTCCCAAACCACAATCTTCCTTACCGGCCGCCATCTTGGGGAAGCAAGCGCGCGACTCTGCAGATTCACTTCTGATTTCCTCTTGGGAGTATTTATTCCCTTAAATCTTTTAGTATTTTCTTTCTTTTTTCTTTTAGTATTTTCTTAGTTCTCTTTGTTGGGTTTTCTGTTTTAGGCACATAGATCATCCATATATTGGGCATTCTTTGTTTCTCATAGCTGTTTCCTCTTTCATTGCTTTACTTTTTTCCCTTTTCTTTGTAATGCATTGAGATTATTTCAGGTCTTTTTGATCTCTAACAGAATTGATCAATGGATTTCCTAATGTTGGGACGGATTTTGTATACTTGAGGTAAACTCAGCTTGTTTGTGATGGATTGTTCTAGTATGTATCTAGATTAGGTTTGCTAATGTTTTAACTTTTTTTTTTTTGCAAAATTACATTCATAACTGAGATTGGCCTATAGTTTTACATTTTGGTACTACCTTGGGTTTTGGTACCTTGATTATACTAGCCTAGTAAAATAAATTCAGAAACATTCCATCTTTTATTATGCTGAAGGCATTTTAAACAGCATAGGACATATTTATTCCTTGTAGATTTGATAGAATTTGTTACAGTTTCTTTCGAAAAAGTTTCATCTTGAAACTTGTATAGATACCTCATAATTTGGGGGGTCATTTTTCTATTGTTAGACATTTGCTTGTTTCTAACATTTTGGAATTCTGATACTTTAAAGAAGTCAACATTCTTGCAATTAAATCTTTTTTTTTTTTTGGTTGCATTGGGTCTTTGTTGCTGCACGTGGGCTTTCTCTAATTGTGGTGAGCAGCGGCTACTCTTTCACTGAGGTGCACAGGCTTCTCATTTGCGGTGCTTTCTCTTGTTGCGGAGCATGGGCTCTGGGGGCGTGAGGTTCAGTAGTTGCAGCACGTGGGCTCAGTAGTTGTGGCATGTAGGCTTAGTTGCTCTGCAGCATGTGGGATCTTCCTGGACCAGGGATCAATCCCGTGTCCCCTGCATTGGCAGGTGGATTCTTAACCACAGCGCCACCAGGGAGGTCCTGCAATTAAATCTTCATGCATACTCATCATTATTACTTCTTTAGGATATATTCTTGGCAGTGGAATTGCTGGGTTGAAAAGTATACAGAATTTTAAGACTTTTGCTGTTGATTACTACATAGTTATCTGTCTTGAAATATATCCTGGGTATGTTTTAATCAGGTATGGTAAGGTGACAGAATTTTAGGATTAGAAGGGACTTTTTTTTTTAATTGAAGTATAGTTGATTTACAGTGTTGTGTCAATTTCTGCTGTACAGCAAAGTGATTCATGTATATATATTCTTTTTCATATTCTTTCCCATTATGGTTTTTAAAAAAATATTTATTTATTTGGTTGCACTGGGTCTTAGTTGTGGTAGGCGGGCTCTTTAGTTGTGGCTCGCCAGCTCCTTAGTTGCCACATGTGGGCTCCTTAGTTGTGGCTCACAGGCCCCTTAGCTGTGGCATGCGAACTCTTAGTTGTGGCATGCGTGTGGGATCTAGTTCCCTGACCAGGGATCAAACCCGGACCCCTGCATTGGGAGCACAGAGTCCTAACCATTGTGCCACCAGGGAAGTCCCCCCATTATGGTTTATCACAGGATATTGAATATAGTTCCTTGTACTCTACAGTGGGAACTTGTTGTTTATCAATTCTATATATAATAGTTTGCATCTGCTAACCCCAAACTCCCAATCCGTGCATCTCCCACCCTGCTCCCTCTTGGCAACCGCAAGTCTGTTCTCTATGTCTGTGAGTCTGTTTCTGTTTCATAGGTAAGTTCATTTGTGTCATTTTTTTTTTTAATTTTTATTTATTTATTTATTTTTGGCTGCATTGGGTTTTCGTTGCTGCACACAGGCTTTCTCTAGTTGCGGCGAGCGGGGGCTACTCTTCAATGCGGTGCGTGGGCTTCTCATTGTGTTGGTTTCTCTTTGTTGCAGAGCATGGGCTCTAGGCATGCGGGCTTCAGTAGTTGTGGCATGCGGGTTCAGTAGTTGTAGCTCACAGGCTCTAGAGCACAGGCTCAGTAGTTGTGGCGCATGGGCTTAGTTGCTCCACGGCATGTGGGATCTTCCCGGACCAGGGCTCGAACCCATGACCCCTGCATTGGCAGGTGGATTCTTAACCACTGTGCCACCAGGGAAGCCCCTAATGTTTTTAGTTTTTTGAGGAACCTCCATACTATTTTCCATAGTGGCTGCACCAACTTACATTCCCACCAACAGTGTAGGAGGGTTCCCTTTTCTCCACACCCTCTCCAGCATTTGTTATTTGTGGACTTTTTTTTTTTTTTTTTTTTTTAAAAGAAGCCATCCGTGCTTGACTTTTTTTTTTTTTTTTAATTATTATTTATTTATTTATTTATTTTTGGCTGTGTTGGGTCTTCGTTTCTGTGCGAGGGCTCTCTCCAGTTGTGGCAAGCAGGGGCCACTCTTCATCGCGGTGTGCGGGCCTCTCACTATCGTGGCCTCCCTTGCTGCGGAGCACAGGCTCCAGACGCGCAGGCTCAGCAGTTGTGGCTCACAGGCCCAGCTTTTCCGCGACATGTGGGATCTTCCCAGACCAGGGCTCGAACCTGTGTCCCCTGCATCGGCAGGCAGATTCTCAACCACTGTGCCACCAGGGAAGCCCCTTGTGGACTTTTTAATGATGGCTATGCTGACCAGTATGAGGTGGTACCTCATTGTAGGTTTGATTTGTGTTTCTCTAATAATTAGTGATGTTGAGCATCTTTTCATGTGCCTTTTGGCCATCTGTATGTCTTCTTTGGAGAAGTATCTATTTAGTTCTTCTGCCCATTTTTCGATTGGGTTGTTCGTTTTTTGTTGTTGAGTTGTATGAGCTGTTTGTATATTTTGGAAATTAAGCCCTTGTCAGTTGTATCGTTTGCAAATATTTACTCCCATTCCATAGGTTGCCTTTTCGTTTTGTTTATAGTTTCCTTTTGGAAGGGACTTTTTACCTGTCTTCTGGTGTGTCACTTTGTATCTGAAGTTCTCAACCCTCCCTATCAGTTTATAACAGATTTCTTACCTTTGTCACTATTGACATTTTGCGCTGGATTATTCTTTGTTGTGTATGACTGTCCTGTACATTGTAGGATGTTAAATAAGCAGCATCTTTGGCCCCTACCCACTAGATGCCAGTGCTCTTACCTACCCCCCCCACCCCCAGTTGTGACAACCAAAAATGTCTCCAGACATTGCCAAATATCCTCTGGGGAGCAAAATCACCTCCAGTTGAGAACCACTGGTTTATAACAAAATGCTTTAGAATGCACCTTTACCATTCTGATAAAGTTATACAAATGACTTAGAAAAAACAAACCCTAACAGTATAATGCCTTCAGTGTGAAGGAAAATAACTTAAAATTAAGTATATATATTTCAACATGTAAATTAACATGTGACTAAATAAAAGAGCCACCCTAGAAGGTGGTATTACACTTGTTTATAAGTCCTATATTAATCACTATTAAATACTTATAGTCACAGGGAAATCTTTCTAGGCCATGGCAGGTCAGTGTTTGAACCCAGCTGTGCCACTTCCTAGCGGTGCAACAATAGGCATTTTACTTAATTTCTCAGAATGTTTTTTTCTCACCTATAACTGGGGATGGTATGCCTACTTTATGGTTTGTTTTGAAAATTTCATGAGCCAGTGTATAAAATAACTTGCCTAAGAGCTATATGTAAATTATTTAATTCTTGCTACAACCCTAGAAGGTAGTACTATTCTAGTCCCCATTTTTACAGGTAGAGAGAAGGAACCAGTTTGTAAGTGGCAGAACTGGGATTCAGACATTAATTCCAGAGCCTGTGCTTTCAACTATTATGCTGTACGGCTTCCCATATAATACCTGATGAATAGGGGATACTTAACTGTTAGCTCCTGTTATTTAATTCTTTTTTCTAGCTTTGAGAGACATCCCCCCCACTGCCCCCCTCCCCGTGTCATTAACATCAGTGCTCTCTCCTGGAAATTTTTTTACCTACTGGTTTCTCATTTCCCCTTCAGGGACATATAATTAATCTTATTTATCCACACTTAGGATAACTATTTATCAAAATTCTGATGCCTTTCTATGTATGACTTTGATATTTCTGAAAAGCTCATAAATAATGCATTCAACTTTCCTTATAAATAAAATATAATGCTTGTCTTTTTATTATTTATGAAGAACTTTTTTTCTGATAAATAACTTCTAATATCAGCTGTGTAGTTATATTGTAGTCTTTTTATAACACAAGTGTAGGGAGATAAGAAATTACATCTACATTTTAGGTTTTCCATGTTACAATGAAGGACAGTGTGTACATAGGGAATTTGATTTGTTTTACAGTATAATCAAACATGGTTCTAAGAGGTATCATATGTTGTGTTAGGCTTGACTTTTTCCTATGTAAACGATAAAAAAAAATCTTCAGAATATTCTGAGCAAATTTTCATTTTATATTAAAGGAATTGGTAACCAGAAATAATTAAATTTTTAATTAATAGTTCTCCACTGTGAATTGTATGTGTGAATATGTATAATGCCCCTTTATATGGAATGGTGGAGGGTTGGTTTTACAGGTACATTATTTTTTAAGATTTATTTATTTATTTTTATTGATTGATTGCTATGTTGGGTCTTCGTTTCTGTGCTAGGGCTTTCTCTAGTTGCGGCAAGCGGGGGCCACTCTTCATCGCAGTGCACGGGCCTCTCACTATCGTGGCCTCTCTTGTTGCAGAGCACAGGCTCCAGACACACAGGCTCAGTAGTTGTGGCTCACGGGCCTAGTTGCTCCGTGGCATGTGGAATCCTCCCAGACCAGGGCTCGAACCCGTGTCCCCTGCATTAGCAGGCAGATTCTCAACCACTGCGCCACCAGGGAAGCCCAGGTACACTATTTTTCAGCTGATTTAGACTTAAGCCCTCAAACACAGAAATGGTAAGACTTAAAGAAAAAAAAAAAAAAAAAGAACAAACTTAGTCTTTTATATGGAATTTTTTAAACACTTGAAAAGTAAAGAGATTAGTATGTAGATCCACCACCCTCTCTCTATGTATCATGATTATCAATGCATGGCCGGTCTTGTTTCACCTATAGCCCTCTCCTCATCTTCCCTCCTGGATTTTTTTTGTTGTTGTTGTTTTGTTTTTTGTTTTGTTTTTTTTTGTTTTTTAATTAATTTATTTACTTATGGCTGCATTGGGTCTTCGTTGCTGCACGTTGCTTTCTCTAGTTGGTTGAGCAGGGGCTACTCTTTGTTGCGGTGCGCGGGCTTCTCATTGCGGTGACTTCTCTTGTTGCGGAGCACAGGCTCTAGGCGTGCGGGCTTCAGTAGTTGTGGCTTGCGGGCTCCAGTAATTGTGGCCCACAGGCTTAGTTGCTCTGTGGCATGTGGGATCTTCCCGGACCAGGGATTGGACACGGGTCCCCTCCATTGGCAGGCAGATTCTTAACCACTGCACCACCAGGGAGGTTCCTCCTCCTGGATTTTTAATAGCAGAACTCAGACACTAGATGATTTCATTTGGAAACATTTTAGTATGTATGTAAACATAAGATGCAGTACTACTATATCACCTAAAAACAGTAACAGTAATTCTTTAGTGTTTCTGAATATCTAGTCAGTGTTGAAATTTCCTCAGTTGTCTCAACTTAAAAAAAAATTGTTTGTTCAAATCAGGATCCAAAATAAAAGCCATCCTTAAGATTGGTTGGTGTGTCCTGTCTGTTTTTTTCCCTTACAATTTGTCTGTTGAAGAAATCCACCCTGTAGATTGTTCACACCTGGAATTTCCTAATTGCATCCATGTGGTGTTGGTCTCCATATTCTTCTGCCTCCTTCTGTGTTTCCTCTAAATTGGTAGTTTGATCTAAAGTAGTGATTAGGTCCAGGTTTTTGTTTGTTTGAAATATGGTTTTATGTGTTATATTTTTTTGTGGTGGTTTTGTTTTGCTTTTTAAAAGAATATTTCAAAGTGGTAGAGTGTACCTCTATCAGGAGGCTCATAATGTCTGGTTGTCTCTTTTTGAGATGTTAGGACTGTTGATCATTGCCTAGATTTCTCCATTCATTAGGGTTTGTAAAATAGCAAGTTATTAGCTGGAATAGTTCTGTAAAGAAAAATTCTCCTTGTATATTTTGCTACCTTAAGGTGTAGGAAATGGAGAATAAATGCTTACTAGTTTTCTCTTTGGTTACCAGTTTTCAAAATAATGACTTGGTTGCCTAGAACCCTTCAAAGGTAACCAGTCAGGTTTTTTTTCCTTCGTGTGTCATCAAGAACACATGGATTTAAGTAATGTGTATGTTTTACTTCATTGTAGTTACTGAGTATATTAGTTTACTATGGCTGCTCCAACAAATTACCATAACTGGATGGCTTAAAACAACAGGAGTTTATTCTCTCACAGTTGAGGAGGCCAGACGTCCAGAATCAGTATCACTGGGCTGAAATCAGGTGTCAGCAGGTCTGTGCTCCTTCCAGAAGTTCTAGGGGAGCATCTGTTCCTTGCCTCTTCCCGCTTCTGGTGGCTGCTGGCATTCCTTGGCTTCCTCACTCCAATTTCTGCTTCTGTTATCACATTGCATAGTCCTCTTTGTGTCTGCTGAGGAACTCCTGTTTCTTGTAAGGGTAGATGCGATTGCATTTATGGCCCACTGGATAGTCCAGGATAAACTACTGTTTTCAAGATCCTTAACTTAATTATATCTTTTACCATATAAGGTAATGTTTATACGTTTGGTGATTAGGAAATTAATACATCTGAGGGGAGGGTTGGTTCAACCTACCACACTGATGCTCAGATTATCTCATCTTTGCCCATTAAATCCTTGTAAGTTGACTCCTTTGTTACAAAGGGAAGTCCTTTGATAAAACCCCAATAGGTGGGAAGATGTTCCAGGTTTATCTTGTATACTTCCTGCCCCAGGCTGGGAATCAGAGTTTTTTCCAAGGAACCCTGGTTACTTTTTGTGGGAAACAGTATTTAGAGACCATGTTCTAGGTGCTAGGAGCATAGCATGTATTTTTCTTAGCAATTTTTCTGAAATAAATTACACTTTTACCCTGTTTTCTTAAACAGAATACACTGGATATCACTGAATCTTTTATCAATGGCTTATTATGAACATTAGTTTTGGGACCAAGCTATATACTGGTGACTTCCCCAGTGCTGCTGAATTTTTAAAAATTAGGTTTGTTTGCTTTTACTTTATTTTATTTTATTTTTTTAAAATTTATTTATTTATTTATGGCTGTGTTGGGTCTTCGTTTCTGTGCGAGGGCTTTCTCTAGTTGTGGCAAGTGGGGGGCCACTCTTCATCGCGGTGCGCGGGCCTCTCACTATCGCAGCCTCTCTTGTTGCGGAGCACAGGCTCCAGACGCGCAGGCTCAGTAATTGTGGCTCACGGGCCCAGTTGCTCCGTGGCATGTGGGATCTTCCCAAACCAGGGTTCGAACCCGTGTCCCCTGCATTAGCAGGCAGATTCTCAACCACTGCGCCACCAGGGAAGCCCCTGCTTTTACTTTAAATGTAACCAAATTCCAGTTCAGTTCTAGTCATTGTTTTATTTCATTTTTTCTCTGTGACCCAGTCATCCAGTCAGTGGGATCTGTTCCTCACTTATGGGGCTTTTCAACAAACTGCACTAATCTCTAAATTCTGCTTTTTCTATATCCTTTGTTCTCTGACTCTAAGCAAAACTAAGTTTGTTAGGAGATAAAATTGGATCTTATAGAGTATAATAGTAAGTCAGATGGGAAGGGAAGTCTACTCAGCTAAGCATTCAAATGCATGAGGTTTTCATTTCTATTAAGCTTAAAGGCTCTTTTGGAGGCGGAGCAGTGTGGTGGGGATGGTGTGTGGAGGGCTAGTTGCTCTTTGCTGCGTGGTGAACAGTGCCAGACCTCTGGTAACAGCTTTAGTAAAGGTATTCATTTATTTGAATTTGAAAACCATTCAGTTTAGCCAATAGCTTAAAAAAAAACAAACTTTATTTTAAAATGGTTTTAGACTTATGGAAAAGTTGGAAAGATAGGACAGAGTTTTCATATACTGCACATCCAGGTTCCCTTGTTAAAAACATGATATATTAGTATAGTACATTTGTCAAAATTAATGAACTAATATTGACACATTTCTCCTAACTAAAGTCCCTGCTTTATTCAGATTTCCTTAGCTTTTTCTTTCTTTTTTTTTTTTTGGCAGGAAAGTAGAATTTATTGGTGGGCGTGAGTAAGGAGGGGACAGTGTCAAGGCTGTCATGAGTGCAGGGCCCGCTGTTTGTCCAGGGGCCACGGTTAGGGGTGTACTTGACCCCACAGCCATCTGGGATGAGCCGCTTTTCTGCCACCATATTTTCAAATTCATCTGTATTAAACTTAGTAAATCCCCACTTCTTGGAGACGTGGATCTTCTGGCAGCCAGAGAACTTCAGCTTGGCCCTGCAGAGGGCCTCAATCGCATGCTCCTTGTTCTGCAGCTTGGTGCGGATGGACATTATGACTTGGCCTATGTGGACCCTGGCCACTGTGCCCTGGGGCTTTCCAAAGGCACCATGCATACCTGTCTGGAGCCTAGATTGGGGACAGCGCGCCAGTCACGAATGTCCACTGGAAAGGGCTGTTCCCAGGGTCTCTTAGGACAACCCATACAGGCAACAGGCTGCATACACTACGGAGGAGGCTGCTGTTTGCAGCCATTGCACACCGGGCCCCCGCGGGGAAAAGAGCATGGTTGGCTTAATTGGCTGCAAAGCCTTAGCTTTTTCTTAATAAACTTTTTCTGTTTCTAGATACTATCTAGACACCACATTACATTTAGTCACCATGTGTACTTTGGCTCCTCTGGACTGTGACAGTTTCTCTGACTTTTTGATGACCTAGTCAGTTTTAAGAAGCACTGATCCGGTATTTTGTAGACTGTCCGTCGGTTGGGATCTGGCTGATGTTTTTCTCATGAATAGACTGGGATTGTGGGTTTTGGGGAGAAGACCACACAGGTAAAGTGCCATTTTCATTGCATCATATCAAGGATGCATACTATCAGCGTGGCTTATCAGTGTTATCTATGTTGATGCTAGCCTTGATCACCCCTGCTGGGTAGTGTTTGTTACAGTTTCAAGAAACTGAAGTTTCTCTCCCTCCCTCCCTCGCCTTTCCGTACTGTACTCGTGTACTCTTCGGAAGTAAGTCAGTATGTGCCTCCACATACTGTCATGAAATAAATCAACCGGGTTGATTATAAGCAGAGTTTCCAGAGTTTTTTTCTATTTTCTAACCAATGTTAACCTTTGTGGATTTTTTCTTTTTTTCTTTTAATCAGTGTCTAGCATTCTATGAGCAGTTTTTAAGAGAATGGTGATGGGAGTGACAATATGGTATGTTTCACTCAGTGTTTTTTGTTGCAAACAAAACGTTTTGTCTGGTTTAAGCATAAAAGGAATTTTTGAGAAGATGTGAAGTAGTTTACAGAGTCATTGGGAAAGCAGGGAGAAATAGATTCTAGGCCATTGGTTCTCAAACTGTAGCATGCATCTCAAGAGCTTATTACAGCACATTTCTGGGCCCCACACCCAGAATTTCTGAATCAAGATAGTCTGGGATGGGGTCTGAGAATTTCCACTTTTAACATGTTCCCAGGTGATAGTGATTCTGTGGTCTCAGAAGCACACTTTGAGAATCACTGCTGTCTATGGCTAAAAGCTGCCACAGAACTGGCCTGACAGGAAAGACTGTTTCCTCTGGTGCCGAGGAGCATATGAAGCTCCATTTTAATACAGTTGCTATTGCTGCTTTTACTGATGCCGTTTCTGCTTCAGGAACTGGACTAACCACTGGGAAGCTACTGAAAGCCTTCCAGCAGCAAGAATGGAACCTTGTTTCTTTACACTGCTCAGTTCTGAATTGAAGTTGCATTTGTGTGTGTCTGATTGGAGAGCCTTAGGTGACATGCCTGCATTCTGGTTTCAAGGGAGACTGGGAATTTGTGTTTGAATTCTGTTTTGGAGAGCTGAAACTCATAAAATGGAATGTCTTTAAATGTAGAAAGACTAAAAAATGATGGGCAGCCATGGATATGACAGTTGTCTACTACAGCAGTGCTCTGCAAGGGGAGAAAGAACTTGCACCAGAATGTAAATTAGTGTACTGCTTCCTTCATCAGAAAATGTCCGATGAACTGAGCAATGTGCTTAGGGTCTTAGTTGATTTTATGTTCTTACACAAACTCCTTATCTTATTAGACCAGTAACAGTCTGCATACTATAGTAGAGTAACACTGTTGTTAACTGTAAAAGCACAGGGGAGAAGGGAATCTAGCGTTTTAAGATGACTGATCTTAGTGTCTAAGTTGGCCCTGAAGTATGGTGATACTTGAAGCAGGCTGGCAAATTGGGAAAAATGGAGAGTGTAAGAAAAATAGAGGTAAAACTGAGAGCTCAAAATATCCAGGGTATCACCCCCCACCATAAGCTCTCTAGAACAGTGTTGTCCAGTAGAGATGTAATGTGAGCCAAAGGGTGTAACTTTAAGTTTTTTCTAGCAGCCGCATTAAAAAAGTAAAAAAAATCAAAACAAACACTTCCAAATAGAGAAACAAGTGAAATAAATTAAAAAAAAAAACAGCTTTATTGAGATTTAATTCATATAGCAAAATAATTTTAATTAAAACCATTAAAACCATTTAATTTAATTAAAACCATTAATTAATTAGTGGTTTTAACTCAAAACCACTAATTTTTTAGTTGCTATGGATTTTCGCTTTCTGGACATTACATATAAATGGAATCCTACAATATGTAGCCTTTGGTGTCTGGCTTCTTTCACTTAACATAATGTTTTCAAGGCTCTTGTAACTTTTCAGTACTTCATTCCTTTTTTGGACATATAATAGTCCGTTGTCTGAATATACCAAATTTTGTTTATCCATTCATCAGTTGATTGACATTTGGGTTTCCTTTTTTTAGCTATTATGAATAATGCTTCTCTGAACATTTGTGTATAACTTTCTGTGGTAATTAATAATGTATTTTATTTACCCAGTATATTCCAGATGTTACAATTTCTACATGTGATCACTATAGAAAGTATTAATGAGATAGTAAAATTTTTTTTGTACTAAAGTCTTCAAAATTCGATATATATTTCATACTTAACACATACCTTAATTCAGATAGCCATATTTCAGGTGTTCAGTAGCCTCATGTGGCTAGTGGCTACCATATTGGAAAGCCAAGAAGTAACTCATTGGGACTTAACGTGCAAAGTGGGGAAAGTCGCAGTTTTCCCCATGTCAGAGATGTTTGCTTGCTGGCTCCTAGACAGATATGCATTACTGTCTTGCTCCCTTTGCCTTTGATTGTTCCCAGTTGAATACTCTTCTCTCCTTTGCTTCTTTAGATCCTTGCTATCTTTTAAAATCCTGACTTATGTTCCTCTTCATCAGTGGGTTTTAGTTATTCCAGCTCACTTTTTCGTTTACTTATTTATTTAGTAAATGTTTATTGAACACCTTCCATGCGCTAGCCACAGTTCTAGATGTTGGAAATGTAGCAACGAGCAGAATACGTAAAGTCTCAGTTTTCACTGAGGGTCTGCTTGAGTATGGAGCAATATTTAAACAGTCAGATATTTAGAGAAATAATTTCAGATAGTGATAAGTGCTATGAGGATAATAAAATTGGCTATGAGGATAGCACTTAGGCTGTTACCAAGCACTAATTTATTCTTGTAATTGTAAACACATACCACAATAAAGCTGATTTAAAAATAATTTATGCTAAAATTTACTAGTTTTAAGTATATAGATTCATGAGTTTTCAAAAACCTATATAGTTTGTAACCATCACCATAATTGTTTTATAGAACGTTTTAACCCAAAAAGTTCTTTCATGACACTTTGTGGTTAAATTCCTCCCCCCACTTCTGGGCAAATGCTGATCTGCTTTCTGTCATTATCCTTTTGCCTTTTCTAGAATTTCATGTAAGTGGGATCATACTTTTTGTATCTGATTTCTTTCACTGAGCATGATGTTATTGAGATTTAGCCATGTTGTGTGATTAGTAATGCATTCCTTTTTGTTGCTGTCTAATATTCCATTGTATGGATACACTGTTATTTGTCCATTTATAGTGGGCATTTGGGTTATTTCCAATTTTTGGCTATTATAAGTAAAGCTGCTGCGAGCATTTGTATACAAATCTTTGTGTGGAAATATGTTTTCATTTGTAGGATTTCTGTATCATATGGTAGGTGTGTGTTTGTAAGGAACAGCCAAACTGTTTTCCAAAGTGGTTGTACTATTTTGCATTCCCACCAGCAACCTTACTGACACTTGGTTAATTCAAGCACAAAGTAAGGATTAAATGCAACTTCACTGATAGTGAATTCTCAGAGTTCGAAGCCAGGTCCTGAAGTGGCATGATGTAGTTCTACTTGTGAATGCCAGTAGAGTTAATAGGCATTCAGTTATTCAGAAAACTGAATTCTTTTGGCTGTTTCCTTAAGTAAGCCTTCTTTAAGTTTTAAACTTAAGGTATTTAAGTTTTGAATAGCTTTCTTTGTCTTGTAAAATATTAAAATATTTAAAAATATCTAAATATCCAATATTATCTGTTAATAATATAAGCAGACTGATATCTGCTTATCAGTCCAGTGAGAGTCATGCTTTTTCTTTTTTTTTTCCAGTTTTTTTTTTTTTTTTAAATTTTTATTGGAGTATAGTTGCTTTACAATGTTTTGTTAGTTTCTGCTGTGCAGAAAGTGAATCAGCTATATGTATACATATATCCCCTTTTTTGGATTTTCTTCCCATTTAGGTCACCACAGAGCATTGAGTAGAATTCCCTGTGCTATACAGTAGGTTCTCATTAGTTATCTATTTTATACATAGTATCAATAGTGTATATATGTCAATCCCAGTCTCCCAATTCATCCCACACCCCCCCGCCCTTCCCCTTTGTATGCATATGTTTATTCTCTACCTCTGTGTCTCTATTTCTGCTTTGCAAATAAGATCATCTATACCATTTTTCTACATACCACATATATGTGTTAGCATACGATATTTGTTTTTCTCTTTGTGACTGACTTCACTCTGTATGACAGTCTCTAGGTCCATCCATGCCTCTGCAAATGACACAATCATGCTTTTTCATCTGGCTTGGCATTTGGTATTTGATATACTTGAGAAGTAGAATAATACCAGTTTGTACAAATTGAATAGGTAACTATCCATTTTTATCCATGCATATTTATATCAGCTGTTGAACACAGGCTTTTGACAGTTATGGTAATTGGGCTAAATGTAATCAGAAATTAAGGTGATTGAAAAATTATCTGGTGAAATGAATGTAATGGTGGTTGAACTGTATTGTATATCTTGACCAGTATTCAAAAATGTCCATAGTTTATTTCAACCATATAGTTAGATTTTTTTAAAAATTGAAGTACTGTTGATTTACAATGTCGTGTTAGTTTCAGGTATACAGCACAGTGATTCAGTTATATGTGTCTGTGTGTGCATATATTCTTTTTCAGATTCTTTTCCTTTATAGGTTATTACAAAATATTGAGTATAGGTCACTGTGCTATACAGTAGGTCTTTGTTGGTTATCTATTTAATATATAGTAGTGTTGTATAGTTTATTTTTCAAGTTATCTTTATTTGTTTCAGACTTTGCATGGTTCACATTGTCAATATATATTCCATATGGGAGTATATGGTGGAATATAGCTTTATAGCCTTTAAAAATATAGGAATAGAGCCTGGAATATAGTTTATACTGCATTGTTTATCTACTGAACATTCCTTGAAATCCCCATTCTTTTGTTCACAGTTGCTTTTCTCTGTTTTTGACTTTTTTCAAAACTTCGTTTACCTGCTTGTCTTAATTGATAACTTTGCTTAAATACAATTTCTGGAACACTTAAAAAGGAATTGATTATTAAGTAAGTGATTTATGAACATTTTAGAAAATAAAATGATTTTGTAGTTATCACTAGGAAGAATCTCTAGAACAAGTTGAGCCTAATGTACATCTCCTTTTTTTTTAAGGATAGTTATCAACCTGAAATTATTTAAATTCTGAAGTTGTTAATAGTAACATTTAAGTGCCTATTATATGTGAGTTGCTTTTATATGATGGTATATTTAATCCTCATTGCATGTGATACTCTGCAAAATGGGTATCATCTTTATTTTAATGAAATCTTGGAAAGGTTAAACTGTTTTCCCCAGTTCATGTAATGGAAGTGCTTGGGTTTGGGTTGAAGCACAAGCCTCTCTGACTCTGAAATTGTAGATGGCTTATTTTTGAATTTTAATAAGGCATTTGACTATACTGGTATGAAATCATGGATAAGATGAAATGTGATCTGATACTGAGGATAGTTGGAATGAATTTGTAACTAATAGAGCAATCTAATATATCAATATCAACCTCTCCTGAGATCTCGGGTGATGCACCAAAGGGCTCTATCTCTAGCTTTAACTTAAAACTTTGTTTTCAAACAAAACTCTGCAGTATGGCTGAACCACACTAGTATAGGTTGGAGGAAGCCTTGGCTTAAGTTTAAGTGAAAAGGATTTAAGGAGAGTGTTAGATTAACATTAATCTTACGGGCTAACAATGACAATGTGAGGTCATGGCCAAAAAAAGCTAGGGTAAATTTACAGTACATTAGCCCCCAGATATAATGTTTCTACTAAGCTGTTATTGTGTTAGGATCAGTGTGTCCTATTTTATGTAGAATTTTGACTAACTGTAGTGTGCAGAGAGAGCAACTGAGATAATGAATTTAGAAGTTATTAAAGGGTTAGGAGATGTTTCATCTGGAGAAGAAAGGAGAGGGCAAGTATAGATGTTAGATATTAGAAATTTTCCTTGCTAATTCTGTAGGCCAGAACTAAGATCTCTCAGGAAGATGATTTAGGGTCCTGTTACTAAAAACAGATATTTCTAACAGATGACCAATTGTCCAAGTAAAGGGGGAAAGATAATCTAAAATCTCTTAATGGTGGAATTGGCTACCCCATGAGGCAGTGAACTGAGTTATTAGATTTATGTTCATGTGTAAGCCATATGATCACACGTCTGTGTTGTTATAGAAATGGATTCCTGCATGAGTTAGGAATTGGTGGTTTTCAAACTATTTTAACCTCTCTCCACAGTAAGAAACACTTTTTTCATTGCAACCCAGTTATGAAATAACACATACCCATATTAAATGTGTTGCTGATATTTCCTATTATATTTTATTAACTTTAAAAAGCAGACTGCTGGGGCTTCCCTGGTGGCACAGTGGTTAAGAATCCGCCTGCCAATGCAGGGGACACAGGTTCGAGCCCTGGCCCAGGAAGATCCCACATGCCGCGGAGCAGCTAAGCCTGTGTGCCACAACTACTGAGCCTGCGCTCTAGAGCCCGCGAGCCACAACTACTGAGCCTGCGTGCCGCAACTACTGAAGCCCGGGCGCCTAGAGCCCGTGCTCCGCGACAAGAGAAGCCCCCACAATGAGAAGCCTGCACACCGCAACGAAAAGTAGCCACCGCTCGCCGCAACCAGAGAAAGCCCGCACGCAGCAACAAAGACCCAATGCAGCCAAAAAAAAATAAAATAAATAAAATAAATAAATTAAAAATAAATAAATAAATAAAAGGCAGATTGCTAATCACTAAATTGATGTAACAACTCACTAATGGATTGACATTTAGTTTGAAATACACTGGACTAGAATAATCTCTAAAATCCTTGCAACACTATGATCCTAATTATTCCCACTCAATTATGTAAACTAAAAATTAGACCCAGAAAATTCCACACTGCAAATGGCTAGAGGTTATTAGTTAATTTTGATCATTAACATCTCTAGGGAGGCTGAAAATTAGAAAATATTCTTGTGTCTTTTGATTCTTCCCACCTTTATCCTTGCCACCCCTGCTACCTCTCCCCCAAATCAGTCTTTTCCATCCTTAATTCTGCTTTTGCCCTTTTGAAGACTCTTCTTAATTAGTTTTTCATTATCTCATTTTCCACCTGAATTAAAATTTGGTGCCAGTTTGTTCTTTCATTTAATATTTTTCCTGGATTTATAACAACATTTTCAAGTCATTTACATAAACACCTAATCTTTACATGAGAAATAATTGACTTTCTTATTTGAAACCCATCATTTTAAAAGTATTATTATCTTTTATCTGAAATATTATGACGGGTAATTATTTAAGAGAGTTGCAAAAAAGAATAAAGAAAATAAGGATTTTCACTTTGGTTCACATAAGGAAGGCTAAGAAGACGTCTGTGTAAACTTCATCACCAGATGTTTTTTTGTTTTAGAATGGTTCATCTGAGTAAATGGACAAGGTAAAAGGATGCAGTTTCTTAAAGTTGCTAAAGTCAGAGTTTGGAGGATTATATGAAGTGAAATGACAACTTTCTATTATACTAAAGAATTTATGATTATCTTTAGTATTATGGAAAAAGTGATTCCCAAATGCCATATCTGTTTCCTCTAATATTGTAAAGTGATTGGTAATGTTAACCTGCTTGTGGACTGCTTTACTTTACTTTCTCTTTTCCCCTTCCTTTTTGAGGCATGCTAAGTAATTGTGGATTTACTTAATATTCTCTAAACAAAGCACAATTCAGTGGGTAGATTTACTGCAAATTATAATCATTTTTAGTAATTCCTCAAAGAGGCTGGACATGATTAGTTTTCAGAGTACAGGGAGAAGGTAGTTTGCTAGCTGGAAGGCCACTTCTGAAACAGAAGAGATTATTTATTTATTTATTTTTTGGCCACACCATGTGGCATGTGGGATCTTAGCTCCCTGACCAGGGATCGAACCCATGCTCCCTGTAGTGGAAGCTTGGAGTCTTAACCACCGGACCACCAGGGAAGTCCCGAGATTATTTTTTTAGAAAATTTATCTGTTTTAGCACATTGTTTGTCCTGGGAAAATATAAGTGTAGTTTTAA
This sequence comes from Balaenoptera ricei, assembly GCF_028023285.1. Taxonomy (NCBI): domain Eukaryota; kingdom Metazoa; phylum Chordata; class Mammalia; order Artiodactyla; family Balaenopteridae; genus Balaenoptera; species Balaenoptera ricei. Next base: position 53,857,756 of record NC_082658.1, on the reverse strand, counting down.
AAAATGACTATTTAGTGTGTTAAAATATTTTAAGACCACTGAAGTAAGTTATGTGCACTTTTTATGAGCAGAGAGATTGAGATGGAGCAATAAGATAAAATTATAATCAGTAAAACTAAAAAAAAAGATGAAGCACCTTATTATCTTTTAATTTAAACGCAATCAATGTAATTTATCCCTTTTTAAAAAAAATTACTTATTTTTGACTGCATTGGGTCTTCGTTGCTGCTTGCGGGCTTTTTCTCTAGTTGCGGCGAACGGGGGCTACTCTTCGTTGCAGTGCACGGGCTTCTCACTGCGGTGGCTTTTCTCATAGCGGGCCACGGGCTCTAGGTGCACGGGCTTCAGTAGTTGTGGCTCATGGGCTCTAGAGGGCAGGCTCAGTAGTTGTGGAGCATGGGCTTAAGTTGCTGTGTGGCATGTGGGATCTTCCTGGAGCAGGGGTGGAACCCGTGTCCCCTGCATTGGCAGGCAGATTCTTAACCACTGCATCACCAGGGAAGTCCCTAATTTATCCTTTTAATTATGCTTTGATTCAGAGTGGTTGCCTCTCTGAATATAATTTGGCATATTCTTGCCAGTCTTTTTTTAATACATATATTTTCCAAAGATCATATTATGTTATATCTAATTTTGTCTTAATCTTTTAATGTAATTTTTCTGACTTGATATTATTCCATTGGATGGGTGTACGTACCTACCATACTTAACAGTTTCATTTTAAAAGCCAGTGATACACAGGTTAAGACTTCTGAGTTTCAGGAACTGTTCAGATTCTTTTGTTCCACTGGAGTTATGCTTTTTTCTTTTTTCCTTGAAATAGGTGTTTTCTTGGATCTTGAACATTTTTAAACAGAAAGATTCTGATTGTAGTAATATTTGACCTAGACTGTATTTTTTTTCTTTTCCCATTGATAATGTCTCATCAAATTTAGTACACTTAGAGGAATGTAATAGTAGGACGCAGCTTGAGGCTTAAAGATATTTTTAAGTTATTACATATTTTCCCATTCATATCAAAATTAGGGAAGGAGATATACCTAAGAATTATTGAATATTTCCTTCATTTATTTGCCATATTATTCTTTTCTTTCTGTATTGTTGCTTAATTCAGACATTTTGGAAGGCAGCTATGCTCACCCCTGTACCACCAATGCAGACATTTTGAATAAATGATGTAATAATTTTTCCCTTTGTATGTCAAGCATTAAAAGAAGCCATTGCATAACATAGTGTTCTCCCTTTTTTTATTACTCAAACGAAGGTAGCAATATACAGAATGTGTGGAATGTTTAACAAAGGCTGAATACTAATAGCTCTCAGCTGTGAGTTACAGCAGGCTTAATATTGTTGAAGTTGGTGTTAACAGTTTGTCCGTGTTGATACATGGTAGTAGGGAAGGATATGAGCTGGAAGTCTAAATAAGCATGGAACTGAGTCAGAATCATGAGGCTGGAAGTGACTTCTGGTCTTTTGTCAAAGCCAGTTGATCACTCTGCTGTTTTCCCTTATTCATTAAAAAAAATTTTTATTTATTTATTTGGCTGCGCCAGGTCTTAGTTGTGGCACACGGGATCTTTAGCTGTGGCACGTGGGATCTAGTTCCCTGACCAGGGATTGAATCCTGGCCCCCTGCATTGGGAGTGTGGAGTCTTAACCTCTGGACCACCAGGGAAGTCTCTCCTTATTCATTTAGTATCAGTAAATCTCACTAGTTTACAGCTAACATCCTTTTTTTTCTATATGCCAGGCTAAGTGGTTTTTACATGAACTATTAGCTAGTTATTGTGAACTGCTCGTCACCACGTTAGAAAAATAATAAAGTATTTTGTGTGATGAGATCTGTTTTCAGTTTGATTTGTGGTTGGTTGCTCATGCATTATGATATAGGATATGCCTGTTTGTAAACTTTCTTACTGTCTTATGCAAGGTGAATTGGTTTTTCTACATATAGCAGTAGAGGCATTCTTGTAAAAAGCAGTTGTTTTGGCCTTTGTGTTGTAGAATTGCAGTATGTTAGAAGTACTTGAGGTGGAGTTAAAAAAAATTTGGGGGGGATTTTAAATTTTTTTATTAAGAAAACAAATAAGGGAGTTATTTGGTGTATCCTCAATGGGATCATGACTCCTGGAATTGAAATTTGTTCTGAATCGTGGAGAGAGGCAGCCAGACCTGTGGGTGTGGATGGCGTCTGAACTGTGGGTCAGAGCCAGGACAGCGTTGGGAGTATTGGAAACACACTTAATCTTTCTTGGCTGTAATTTTAAAGGCTGCATTTTAGTTTTTATTGATTCATTAGCCTTCGCTCCTAAATATAAATATAATGTTGAAAGGTATGGACATTTTGTGTGTGTGTGTGTGTGTATGTATGTGAGTGTGTTTTAGTAGAAGGTAGTAGTGGGTGGGAGTGTAGTTGTTAGGGAAAAGTAAGAACAGAGGGATCCTGCTTTTTCTTCTTTCTTTATTTTCCAGTGCCCTTCCTTAACCCATGTATTGATCAGTAGGTACCAGTAACTTTAAAATATTAAGTGGAAAATTTGCTTAATTTATTTAACAATTGGAATTGGACAATAAAAATACCAAGACAAGGAAATAGCACAGAGAACCCATTTCCTTCATGATTTCAAATGGTAAATATGAAATAACTGCACGTTTCCTCCTTCCAGTGGATTCTCCATCCTTGTCTTTCTCCGAAGGTTAGCACATGTTCAGATGACCAGATGTCATTCTTTGCTTTGACCTAAAGATCCTAGATGTTTGCTCCTCAAAATGACTCCTTACCTTTAATGACATGGAACTCAAAGCAACTGTCATTTCCTTTTTTTGCCATGGATTGCATCGATGCTGTTAGATCTGTAGCGGAGCTAGTCTGAAGATGTCATGGGAATGAACAAATAGTGGTTTTAGTTAATTGTTTATTATCAAAGGAGTTGTAGAGAACTTTGAAAAGCACATGGAAGAAATTAATGAGCCATAATTCTATTTCTCATAGACAAATCATTGGTGCATTTTTTCCAGTCTTTTTTCTGTGTGTTATAAAATTATAATCTCGATTAAATTGAATAATAGGTTGTGGGGGGAAGACCTTCAGAGATAATCTCAGATCATGGTTAAAATTTTAGTAAATCATCATTATCTGGGGGTGGCTCGTTGTAGGGAACTGAGACCTCTGCTGATCTAGGTAATCAGGCAGAGGTGTTAGTACTGATAAGTATCCCCTGGAGCGATTAGGGTCATAGCTTTGTGGCTAGGTTGCTGTTGGGGAAAAGGAGGAGGTCAGGGGTTTGGACTCCTGAATTTCCCTCTCCTTTCTTGAACCAAAAGACCCTCTGGGTTTGGTCAGGAAAGGTGTTTATATATTTAGCTGTGGCCAAATTATAGAGCCCCTGAAGTAAAAATGTGTCCCAATCCCTGCCATACCACAATCAAATTAATCTAAAAACCAGATAATCTCCCAGTCATTGAGAGTTCATACAGAATGTACGATTCTGTATCCTTTCTATATGAAAGGTTTCTTGATTATGATTTCAGTATAATGGTAATGAATCATCTTGAAATTGGGAGAGTGGTTCAGGCTGATATGGCTGTCCTAATCAGGGTGCCCTTTAGATTTTGCTCATAACACTTGAGAGAGACAGAAGCTAGCAAGATTGGTAGTGGGTTCATTTGTGGGGTAAATAGCCCAAATAATCCAATATTTAACGATTCTGTAAGTGGATTGACATTCTGTCAGTTATACAAAGGAACTTAGAAGCCTTCTTTTGGGAAATTTGCCTTATGCGATTCTCCATATACGTGCTGTTTCACTTTACATGATTCATTCACAATGTGTGTATTAAGTCTAGGAGAAGTGTCTTTTTTGAAAAAGTAGAATTTCCTAGAATATATTAGATCTTTGGAAGAAGGTTGACCACTTGTTTCAGTATAGAAATGTGTAGCCGCAATACTAATTTATTCTTGTAACTTAATTTATGAATAAAAGTTACTACTTGTTAACTAGTATTTTTCTTTCCAGTTTCTCTTCAGCAACGGGTAGCAGAATTGGAAAAAATTAATGCAGAATTTTTACGTGCAAAGCAGCAGCTTGAGCAAGAATTTAATCAAAAGAGAGCAAAATTTAAAGAGTTGTATTTGGCTAAAGAGGGTAAGTTTATAAGTCTTCCCCTAACCCCCATACTAAAACTGCCTTAAAATGTCAAGTTTCTTGGTAGTACAATGTTAATTTTATCATTGAATAAATCTTGATTTTATTTCTACTTGCATAGTATAATAGAAGCCTATTTAGAGGCTCGGGTTAATAATGAAATTGAAAAACAAGTTGAATAATGCATTATTCAGATATTCCTTTGTCTTTTGCCCTTGATGATATTTAAGATGGTAGGCTAGATAGTCCTGGGACACAGGACTTTCAGTCCCCTTAGCACTTGGGAGATAGCCCCGGGCAAATCAGGACTGTTGGCATTCTAATAATAGCCTTAGTCGTGTTATAGTAAAACTGACATTTCATGTAATCTTTCAACAAATGTTAATTATCAGTTAATATGTTTAATACCTACTTTGAGGTGGGCATTGTGCCTAGGTGCTGGGTATACAGAAGGGGCAAGATTCATGTGGCTCTTTTACTCATAGGAGTTGAACTCTACTGAGGAAAACAGATTAAGTAATAGTGAGTTGTTTAAAAAAAAAAAGCAAAGTGTATAAGGCAAATGTATGGGAGCATATCACGAGGGAGATCTACTCTGAAGGATGAGGGAAAGGGTTTACATTTTGGGTATTGACATAGGAAAGTATAGATAGGATTTCCACAGCCCTCTAGACCAGTGAGTGATTCTCAAAGTGTGATTGTGGAATAGCAGCATCAGCATTATTATCTCCTGGGAAACTTGTTAGAAATGCAAAATTTTGGATCCTACCCCAGATTTATTGAGCCAGACACTCTGGGATTAGGGTCTAGCAGTCAGTGTTTTAAGAAGCTCACCAGGTAATTCCGATGCACACCAAATTTTGGGAACCACTGTTCTAGTATAGACCACCAGCTCTCAAACTTTAAAGTGGATGAAAATCACCTGGAGAACTTGTTGGAACACGGTATGTTGGGCTGGAGCCTGAGAATTTGCATTTCTAATAAACTTGTAGGCGATTGCAGTATGGCCAGTCCAAGGGCCACAGTTTGAGAACCACTACTATCGACCAGTGATCCTTCAACTTTTCAGTTTATATACTCTGTAAAATGATTATATAAACATCTCTCACACCTTAAAAGTTTTTTAATTTTAAACGTAAAAAATTCGAAGGATGTAAATTCTATCGTATTGTTAATACTGACAATTTAAATTAAAACTTCATGCTTTTAAACATATCCAGTGGAATCAATCATAGTGATTTAATATCCATCACCATCCATTTAATAAAAAATACATGAATAAATTCTTAAGGAATTTTACATTTTTCTCCTCCTTGTGTTAGGTGTTTGTTTTTTTTTTAACATCTCCCTCAGAATTTTATTCTAAAAAGTGTTTTTTAGCACACAGACCTGAGTGTGCATCAGAATTTTACCTATAGGGTTTGTTAAAACAAAGATTGCTGGGCCGCACCCCCAGAGTTTCTGATTCACTAGGTCTGTGGGATCCTAGAATTTGCATTTCTAGAAAGTTACCAGGTGATGCTGATATTGTTGGTTCAGGGGCCACACTTTGAGAACCACCGGCCTAAAGTAATATTTTGTGCTTGAAAGCCATTAAAAAAAATTGGTCAGACATCTCTGCAATAAAAATATGCATGTAAATTCTTCTGTATTGAGATATCATTACAGTTAAAATACACAATTGATTACATAAATATTGTACACACTTAAAAAATAATTATTAAGTTGTAAAAATTATTGGAAATGCAGGTCTTATGAGATATATTGGTTCTCCCTCCCAATTAAGTCATTAACATCTGGTGAATATTATTAATGTCTAGAAAAAGGTATGTTTCTTTTTTTTTTTTTTAATAGATATAAGTTGGGAGTTCCCTGGTGGCCTAATGGTTAGGATTCTGGGCTTTCACTGCTATGGTCCAGGTTCAGTCACTGGTCAGGGAACTGAGATCCCACAAGCCGCACAGCGTGGCAAAAAAAAAAAAAAAAAAGATATAAGTTAAGCCCTTGATCTCATAAATAAGTAGACAGAAATAGAAGTGGTATTTTTTTTTTAAAATAGTGACTTTTATTCTCTTAACTCTTTCTGAATTACTTGTTAAATCACATAGTGCTCTAGCTTCAAAAATATTTTTATTCTATAGGCTGACAACTCAAATAGATCTTCTTTCAGTTTTGTTGAAATAGACTTTGCAATCCACATGACCTGCCAAAAGATTTGTTACCCAGTTATTAGTCATTCACTTTTTAAAAATAAGTTTATTTATTCATTTATTTCTGGCTGTGTTGGGTCTTCATTGCTGCACGCGGGCTTTCTCTAGTTGTGGCGAGCGGGGGCTACTCTTCATTGCGGTGTGCAGGCTTCTCATTGCGGTGGCTTCTCTTGTTGCGGAGCACGGGTTCTAGGCGCGTGGGCCTCAGTAGTTGTGGCATGTGGGCTCAGTAATTGTGGCACATGGGCTTAGTTGCTCCGCGGCATGTGGGATCTTCCCAGAGCACGGCTTGAACCCGTGTCCCCTGCATTGGCAGGTGGATTCTTAACCACTGAGGCACCGGGGAAGCCCAGTCATTCACTTTTTTGTTACTGACATTGATATTTTAAATTGTTCCTCTGGTTTGATATCACAGAGAAGTTTTTACACAGTAAGGTAGTGAACCATAGTAAAACTCAGGATGGGTGAAAGCCTTTCATTTGTTAAGTAGGGAGAAGGGTGTTAAGAAAAGGAAGGTGGGCAAAGAGACTCTACACATAAATACCCCTCTGTTTTAGGAAAGATTATTTATGGAAGTTGAGGATCTAGAGTTTGATTCCTTTAAAACAACATGTGCCTATGAATCCCTTGGAAAGTCTTTATGTACCCCCTCGGGTACATGTACCCCACTTTGAAGACCACTGTCCCGGAGTGGTGTTATTCAGACTGTATGTTGTAACTCACTGATGGATAGCAAAATTGAGTGCGTTGTGACCAGCAAGTTTTAAAAAGAAATGCAGTGGAAAATAACAGAGCACATTATTTACTTGGTAAGGTTAAGTAAATATAATTGAACAAAATTTTTTGTTTCAGTTACATATACACACGTATGTATAGAGTTGTGTGATAAAATATATTTTTTGCTGTGAATTGTGATAAAAGCAGTTTGAAAGCCACTGTTCAATAGGATGGAAGATGCCTAGGCCTCACAGAATTCAGCCCGTGGCTTAGAAAGGTTTACTGACTGTAGTGTGGGATGGGATTCTGTTTTCTCGTGGGTTGCAGGAGGGCTGGCTGTTCCCTGTTAATTTTGTTCCTTCATAGGATGACAAGGAGCTGGGAAAGCTGGTGTTCCTGTCTAGGCATGGTGGCAGTCTGCAAGGCACTGTGGAGGTTGGGATGAATGAAATATGGTTTTCATCTTCAAGAAAGTATAGTCTACTGGGGTAGATAACACATTTTGCACGCTATCATTGTTATTTGAATATATGTTGTTGTCCTGAGAAATGAGTTCTGTCCAGTTCTTCAGTATGTTCATGTGAATTTGTTAACATCTCCCTTTTAAATTTCGTTTTAACCTTGAATTGATGAAATACTACTTTAAACTCTGTGCAATGGTATGTTCTTGTCAGGGTGAGTGTAATACATTTTAGTGTGTATGTATGAGGTCGTGGCAGTATTTCCTGTAATGACCAATTCAAACTCACTGTGATACTAGCTAGTGGCATTCTCTTTTCTCTTCACTTTTCACAACCAATAATTCTGACGCTTGATCATCCTCTCTATACTTTTTTCTTTCAGTCTTTGCTTATCCAATAAATTCAAGTTTATCTTGTCCAAAGTTTGTTCATTTTGCTTTCTGTTTTTCTCTGTCCCCAAATAAAGATGCTAGGGTTTCCTTTGTTTCCTTATCTTCTTTGAAATTATAAAATTGACTTTTCTGTGAAATTCTGAAGAAATAAAAATGACTAAGAACCTCTCATTTCTGAAATACATTATCAATTGCAGTTTTATATCTCTAAGCAGCTTGTAATATGGGTTTGTTCAAAAACATGCCTGGTATGTTAAATTGCTTTGACTACATCTAGACCCAATGAATAATCTGTATGTGTACTATTGTATCTTTACTATCTGATGTTTTCAATGAACTTAAACTGGCCATAAAGAACAGGTGAGGTAACTTATTACAAAATTTCAAAGGGAATACTGTGATCCTTTTTAAGAGTTTTTGGTGTCATTTCTAAAGAAATTGCACAGTGTCTAAAAGGTAAATGTTGATTTAGTTTATGGCTTGGCTGTTGCCTGTATCATAATAAAAAACAAATTGAAAGATGTCCTCTAAAGCAGCAGCTCATATTATTGCATGCAGTATAAATCTAGTCTTCTATGATTGTCACAGGTGATAACAGTATAAGCCATGGTTTTGATGTGTTCAGTAGTCTTTGTTTTATCTTTCAGCAAACCAGGTCACAGTAACCCCAGAAGTCCAAACATTGGTGTTTTTCCCAATAAGAATAGCTTTTGCTTTGGCGTTGTAATAGCTGTGCTTTCATTTATTTGGAGAGTGGCTGAAATATAAGTGCAAATAGTAATGAGGAGTGCTAATAAAAGGGATTATTACCTCTTGACTCCTCTTACTGTCTGTTCCTGCCTTAGTACCCATTCTTTTCCCAGCTGTCTTCAACTGGGAATGTTATAAATATTTCTGAAAGTTTTGTTGCTTTTCTGTTGAACTTGAAAAAGGGATTTAGCTTTCAAAAAAAAGTTTTTGATTTAGCTCTCTGCTTTAACCAATTTCAGTACAAAGATTGGCACTGCAACAGTGTTTGTGTCTTGGAAATCCTCAATCTTGGGCAATGAGTAAGAGCCTGTTACACGAGGGAGCAAACAAAAGGCCATAGAGTTCTCAATTTGAAGGAGAATAGTAGAAATAGAGCTCATGTTAGTCACCAGAAGACAGTGGAATTTTCTAGTGGTGTTCAAAAGGATTTTGTGCATGGTTATAACATATATAAAGCTCTGATGCTAACTAACCAGAGCGATAGTTAAAAGCTAGGTTTAGGAAGATACTTATGGTTCAGATGCCTTAAGTTGGTACTTAAATATGGAAATAAAACTAGAGTATATTTTAAAAATTAAAAACCATTAGAAATCTTGGAAACAATAAATAAATTGAAATAAGGTAAGTAGATGGTTTAAATGGTAGACACAGATTTTAAAAATTAGAAAATGGTATTGAGGAGTTCTCCATCCCAGTGAGACAAAGAGAGAAATATCAAAGAGCAATTGACACAGAAGATGAGTTGAGTCTCCAACACACATCAAAAAGAATTCCAGGAGAAGAGAATGGAGGGAGTAGTAGAGAATATTTGAGGAGATAATAACTGAGATTTTTTTAAGCATTAAGAAACAGAAGTGAGTCCTCAACATAAATACTGAGCACCAAGTAGGGTAAATAATAGTAAATTCATACTTTGACACATCTTAAACTGTGGAACCTCAAGAATGAAAAGAAAATATTGAAAACTACCAGAGGGAAGTAATAATTATGCTGACAGGAGATACCACATAAGCAGAATAGATGCCTGGAGACAATGAAATAAGATCTTCAGAGTGCAGAGAAAAAGCAGTTGTCAACCTAAAATTTTATGTACAGCTAAATTATTTAAGAGGGAGAGCAAATAAGATATTTCAGGCATACAAAACCTGAGAGCATTTATCGCCCACATAAATCACCAGAAGAACTAGTAAAGATAACATTTACAAGAAAAGTAAACATAGAGGGAACATATAGGATATAAGAAACAGTACCAACCATAGAAACTAATAAATCTGACTATAAAAAACAAAACCAAGAAACTTCTGAGTTCATTTCAATTTTTTAAAAGAAGAAAATAAAACAAACGAGGCAATAATAACAAAATTGGAACTTATGGCAAACAGCATTGCAGGGATATAGAAGGGTATTTCACAATGAATGAAACAGTCTACAAAGAGAATGTAATAATCATGAACTTGTCTGTACCTAACAAAATAGCCATGGCATGTCATAAAAATACAAAAGGTAATAGAATTACAAGAAGTTGATAACTGCACACGTATGAGATGTTTAACATTATATCAATTGCTAGATCAAGCAGTAGGTAGATATAACAACTTTGAGCAACGGAATTTTAAAAAGTTTGATCCCCTAGGAATGATGCACCCAAGAAACTGAAAATATACATCCTTTTATATTCATAAGGAGCACTTAAAATATTGTGTATATCTCAAAGGAATACTCAACATATTTTAAAAGTCAAGCTACTACCATGTTTTGTTACCTATCACAGAAAGATTCTAAGCAACAGTGTAAATGTTTTTAAAAGTTTGGAAACTAAGAATGCATTCTTGTTGCTCATGAGTTCAAGAGGAAATCATAATGAAGATTGCAAAATACTTAGAATACAATGAAGATACTTGTGGGATGCAGCTAAAACAGTACTTTGAAAATAAGCTTATAACTTTAAAAACATTTATTAAAATTAATTTCTTAAAAGACATGAGGAATTGAAACTAAATGATCTAAATGTTCAACTCCAGAAGCTAGAAAAAAGAGTGAACCCAAAGGAAATCGAAGAAATAAAATAATAATAGAGGGCTTCCCTGGTGGCGCAGTGGTTGAGAATCTGCCTGCCAATGCAGGGGACACGGGTTCGAGCCCTGGTCTGGGAAGATCCCACATGCCGCGGAGCAACTAGGCCCGTGAGCCACAACTACTGAGCCTGCGCGTCTGGAGCCTGCGCTCCGCAACAAGAGAGGCCGCGATAATGAGAGGCCCGTGCACCGCAATGAAGAGTGGCCCCCACTTGCCACAACACACGAGAGAAAGCCCTCGCACAGAAACAAAGACCCAACACAACCATAAATAAATAAATAAATACATTAAAAAAAAAAAGAAACCAATGAAATAGCAAAGTTAAGAGTTAAGCTCAATAAAATCAAAAGCACATGTTTTGGATGAAAACTCTAATTTGAAAAGATACAAGTGTTCATAGCACTATATTTTTAAAAATTAAAAAAATATTTTTAATTGAAATATAGTTGATTTACAGTGTTACAGATACCACATGGTGTTTGTCTTTCTGTATCTGACTTACTTCACTTAATATAATAACCCTATTTAAAATAGCTAAGACATGGAAACAACCCAAGTGCCCATTAACAGATGATTGGTTTAAGAAGATGTGATATATAGAGATACACGCACACACACGCGCACACACACACACACACAATGGAATACTATTCAGTCATAAAAAAGAGTGAACTATTGCCATTTGCAGCCACATAGATGGACCTAGAGAATATCATACTAAGTGAAGTAGGTTAGAGAAAGACAAATATATGATATCACTTATATGTAGAATCTAAAAAATAATACAAACGAATCTATATACAAAATAGAAACAGATTCACAGACATAGAAAACACACTTAAGGTTACCAAAGGGGAAAGGGAGATGGGGAGGGGTACATTAGGCATATGGGATTAACAGGTAACAAACTACTATACATAAAATAGATAAACAATAAGAATTTACTATATAAAACAGGGAACTGTATTCAATATCTTATAATAACCTATAATGGAAAATAATATTAAAAAATATGTAACTGAATCACTTTGCTGTATACCTGAGACTAACACAATATTGTAAATCAACTATACTTCAACTTAAAAAAAAAACACATCTTTTGGTTAAAAAAACTAATAAAAAGGAGACACAATTACTGGTACAGTAGAGATGTGAAAACATAAGAGTACTGTGCATGTATGTCTATGCCAAAAAAAATTGTAAATTTAGATGAATAATTTTCTAGGAAATATGAGTTACCAGAATTACCTTAAATAGAAACTGAATAAACCATAACCATAAGAGAAATGGAATCAATAAACAGAATTCTTACTCACAAAAGGATGTCACAGGCATAAGTTTTATAGGCAGATTTTAAAAAATCTTCAAGGAAAATTTGTTCCTATCTTTTATATACTATGTTAGTAACAAGAAAAAACTAGAGAGCTATCCACTTCATTTTGTGGGATTAGTACAGCGGAAGCAGTAATACTAGTGTACCAATAAACCAGTCTTGTTTATGACCATAGACTTTAAAATCCTAAATAAAATTGACTTCAGGGACTTCCCTGGTGGTCCAGTGGTTAAGACACTGTGCTTTCAATGCAGGGGGCGCGGGTTTGATCCCTGGTCAGGGAACTAAGATCCCACATGCCACACGGTACAGTAAAAAAATTTTTTTTAAAAAATTGATTTCAGCAGAGTATTAAAACATAGTGTATACCGTGACCATGTGTACTAGGAGCACAAGGATAGTTTAACATTGCAACATCTATTGATGTAACTCACTGCATTAACAAATGAAATGAGAAAAACCAGAAAGCACATTCAGTAAAAGTTAATACACTAGTAATATGAGTTCATACTAGTTCCTAGCAAATGAGGAATTGAGGGGCCTCTCTGTTTCTATTAGAAACTAATAGAATATATTATACTTCATGATAAAACAAGACAAGAAGGCCTATTGTCAGTACTTTAATTCATTTTAGTACTGTAGGTCCTCCTAGCCAATGCAATAAAATAGAAAGAAATAAGTTATAAAATTTGGGAAGTTAATGATAATTTTGTCTCTGTGGAGTCCATATGATTAACAACATAGAGGAACCAAGAGAATCCACACTATTAGAACTAAAGAGAGTCATCAGCATTGTTGGAATGAAGATCAATATAGAAGAATCAATAATGTTTCTCCATATCAGTAACAACTAGAGAAGTAAAAGAAGAAAAAGCAACCCTGAAGTAAATAAAAGACAAAAAGAAAAACAAAATCATAATCCTTAGTCACTTGGGAATAAGTCTAAACAAAGGTGTGCAAAACTTTTATAGAGGAAAGTTATAAAACAGTGTTAAAGGACATAAAAGAAAGCCTGAATAAATGGAATGAGATACCATGTTCATAGGTGGAAAGACTTCGTGTTGTAAAGATGCTAACTCTCACTTCAATCTATAAGTTCAGAGCAATTCCAGTGAAAATCTAGTTTTTTCCCTTATGGATCTTCCAGACTGTCTTCAGATTTACAAGGAAGAACAGGCCCAAGAAGATGGTGACCCACTATAGGTAACTGCCAATTTATAGGAAATGCAAAGAAAAAAGGAACAAGTTCATCTATATTATAGGTATGTAGTTAGCAAATCCACACTGTGCGAAGTTCTACAAGACAACCTAGTTTCCTCAACAAATAAAGTACAAGGAGAAAAGAGATGGAGGGGGAAACCTATAGATTAATAGAGACTTAAGATATATATCAACTGGCTGTAGTATATGGACATTTTTGGATTCTGATTCAAAGAGCTGAACTGTTTTTAAAAAATTAGACAAGTGGAAATTTCAACACTGGTTTGATGATATTCAGGTATTGTTAAATTTGTTCAGGTGTGAAAATGGTCCTTATAAAGTGAAATAAGGCAGTCAGAAAAAGACAGTATGATTCCACTTATATGAGGTGTCTAGAAAAATTAAACTTAGAGAAAGAAAGTAGAATGTGGTTGCCAAGGGCTTAGAGGAGGGGGGAAATAAGGAGTTGCTGTTTAGTGGGTATAGTTTTAGTTTTGTAAGATGACAAGTTATGGAGATTGGTTGCACAACAAGGTGAATAACGTAACACCACTGAACTGTACACTTAAAAATGATTAAAATGGTAAATTTTATGTTATGTGTACTTTTTAAAAATGGTCTTTATCTTTTAGGGTTACATACTGAAATATTTATGGGTAAATGATAGTTTGAGAGGTCCATTTCTAGAATGGTAATATGAGGAGCTCCACAGACCCACTGCCCAGCAAAACTTGGGAAAATTATTTTAAAGAACAACCATTTAAAGTCTCTAGAAGTAGTCCTAAGGCATACAGCAAATGAAATATTTTTCCAAGAAAATCTGTTAAATCTTGGTAAAAACAGAGTCTGGGACATTTGATCCATGAACCACTTCCTCCTCCTTCCCTCACAGCCTGGTGTGATGGAAACTGCACTCCAGGCAGGTGATGCTGGGAACACAGGTCTCCCTCTCTCCTGAGTTCACAGTTGAGGACCATAGAACTCCCCCCACCCCAGCCACTTGTTGTAGAGGATAAGTATCAGTTGAGTGTGGCCAAGAGATCTGGAGCTCTTTTCTTCCCTCTGGCCCCTACTCCTTAGGATGCAGGCTCTAACTTGGGTGCTGCATACTGAGAATATTGGGGCCCTGATAGCCTTTGCTGTAATTGGTTGTTGGGTCGAGGTTCTATGCTGGGAGAAGCAAGCCAAGGAGATCAGAGGCTACCACTTCATTTCCCACCACTCAGTGCCCTGTTCCTAAAGCAGATATATCACTCAGAGAGCACCAGCAAGTAAGTATAGAGTTTGACAGATGGATGTGGGTCAGGGAAAGAGATACTCAAAAGGGAGCCCTGCAAAAACTGTTGTCATCCCAGAGTGACTCTGCACATGTCCAAAGCTGTACCTTCTGAGGAGCAACATCAGAGGTTTCACACTACAGGAGTTGGAGGAAGTGGGAGAGAGGAAATAGACTTTACTAAAATCCAGTCAACCACCAAACAAACAGCAGACAACAGTAACAAGCTGGTAAGGGAGTGGGGCTGAACCAGTAGTAGAGTTATTGCAGTGTATTACCAAAAATGTTTTCAAACAAAAAAAAATTAGGAGAAACTGTGGCCCATACAAAGGAAAAAAAGCATGCAGTCCGTGTGAGGGTGACCAGATGTCAGATTTAACAGACAGAGACTTCAAGGAAGTCATAAGTACATTTTATTTTTTAAATTTTATTTATTTATTTATTTTTGGCTGTGTTGGGTCTTCGTTTCTGTGCATGGGCTTTCTCTAGTTGCGGGGAGCGGGGGCCACTGTTCATCGCGGTGCGTGGGCCTCTCACTGTTGCGGCCTCTCTTGTTGCGGAGCACAAGCTCCAGACGCCCAGTCTCAGTAGTTGTGGCTCACGGGCCCAGTTGCTCTGCGGCATGTGGGATCTTCCCAGACCAGGGCTCGAACCCGTGTCCCCTGCATTGGCAGGCAGATTCGCAACCACTGCGCCACCAGGGAAGCCCCCATAAGTACATTTAAAGAGCTGAAGAAAACTATGCTTAAAGAAGTAAAGTGTGACAGTGTTTTCATCAAATAGAGAATATCAATAAGGAGAAATTGTAACAAAGAACCCAGTGGAAATTCTGGGGTTGAAAATTATAATAACTAAAATGAAAAATTCACTATAGGAGCTCAACAGTAGATTTGAACTGGCAGAAGAAAGAATTTATTAACTTAAAGATAGGTCAGTTAAGATTATCCAGTCTGAAGTACAGAAAGAAAAGAGAAAAATGAAGAGCCTCGTAGAAATGTGGGACATCATTAAATATGTCAGTAAACATGTAATGGGAGTGCTAGAAAGAGAAAAGAGACGAAAAGAAAAAATAATTGAAGAGGAAATGGATGAAAAATTTCCAAATTTGATGAAAAGCAGTAAACTGCACATCTAAGAAGCTCATTGAACTCCAAGTAGGATAGAGATGTGCAAAGAGATCCACACAGAGACACATCATAAGATTAACAGCTGACTTCTCATTAGAAACAATGGAAGCAAGAAGGCAGTAGGATTACATTTAAAATGCTCAAAGGGGGGGAAAAAAAACTGTTAACCAAGAAGCCTATATATAGCAAAAGCATCTTTCTAACATGAAGATGAAATAAAGATATTCTCAGATTAAAAAAAAAAACAGAATTTTTTTCTTAGCAGACTGCCTTATAAAAAATACTAAAGGAAGTTCTTCAGTTGAAAGCAAGTAATTATAGACAGTAATTTGAATTCACATGAGAAAAACAGAGTCCCCAGTAAAGGTAATTGTGTATTTTTTATATGTATGTGTGTGTGTGTGTGTATATGTGTGTGTGTGTGTGTGTGTATATATATATATATATATATATATATATATATATATATGCATAAAATACATATGTACATATATTTATATTTGCTTTATTGAGCCCATAGCATATGGAAATTTAATATATTTGCCAATATCAGCACAAAGGAGTTGGATGGGAGGAAAGCTATATTGGACTAAGGAAATGACACCAGATAGTAATTCCAACCCACAAGATCAAGTGAAGAAAGCCAGAAATGGTATATAAGAAGGGCGATATAACAGATGGTATAAATATATACTTGGTCTCCTTTCTTTTCTCAGATTTTTAAAGACAATTATATGAAGCAATAAGTATAGCAATGTATCACTGGGTGTATAACATATGTAGGTGGCAGTGTATATAACAGTAATCGCATAGACATGGAAAAAGGGAAGAGAGCTATAGAGGAGTAACATTTCTATGTTTCATGGGTATTAGGGTTATACAAATCTGAAGTAGATTCTGTTAATATGTATATGGTAATAGGACTTCCCTGGTGGTCCAGTGGGTAAGACTGTGCTTCCAGTGCAGGGGGCCCGGGTTCGATCCCTGGTCGGGGAACTAGATCCCGCATGCATGCTGCAGCTGAGAGTTTGCATGCCGCCACTAAGAGGTCCGCATGCTGCAACTAAAGAAAAGATCTTGCATGCCACAACGAAGATCCAGCATGCTGCAACTAAGACCCGGCGCAGCCTAAATAAATAAATAAATATTAAAAAATAAAATAGATGTACATGGTAAGCCCTAGAGCAACCACTAAAGAAATAACACAAGAAAATAGAATGAAACAATTTTGAAAGGAATTAATATGTTACATTAGAAATTATTCACTTAAGTCAAAAGAAAGCAGTGAAAGAAGAACAGGAGCAAAAGGACATAAGATACAGTAAACAGAAGTTGCAAACTTAAATCCAACAATATTGTGATATTAATAGTATTAAATGTGAATGGATTAAAGAATCCAAACAAAAGGCAGAGAGTTTCAGAGTGGTTAATAAAACAAGATCCAACTATATGCTGTCTAGTTGATACATTTTAGATTCAAAGATACAAATAGAGTGAAAGTGAAAGGCTGAAAAAAATGTATTTTGCCTACAGCAACAATAAGAAAGCTGGAAAGGCCATACTAATATCAGGCAAAATAGATTTTAAACCAAAAAATGGTAGTAAAGAATGACATTTTATAGTGACAAAAGGACCGATCCATCAGGAAGACAAAATAGTTACATACACATCTAACTACAGAGTCCCACAATACAGGAAGCAAACTGACAGAAATGAAGGGAGAAATACACAGTTTGACAATAAGAGTTGTATTTTTCAGTATTCCACTTTCATTAATGAGTAGAACAATAAGGAGAAGCTCAACAAGGAAGTAGAAGATTTGAGTATAAAAGGATTGATAATACAGTGTTTGTTCTCTGACCACAATGGAATGAAATTTGGGAAACTCAGAAATATGTGGAAATTAGGTAATACACTCCTGAGTAGTCAATAGCTGGAAGAGAAGTCACAAAGAAAATTAGAAAATGCTTTGAGATAAATGGAATTTTAGACATACCATTCCAATCCTTATGAGATGCAGCTACATCAGCCCTTAGACATATGTAACTATAAATGCCTGTATTAAAAATGAAATATTTCAAATCACTAATCTTTCACATTAAGACACTGGAAAAGGTGTTAATGAAACCTACAGCAAGTAGAAGGAAGGAATTAATAAGATTAAAGTAAAAAATCAGTGAAATACAGAATAGAAAAAGTGATGAAAATCAATGAAACTGATAGTGCTTTCTTTGGAAAGACCAACAAATTGACAAATCTTTAGCTAGATTGACCAAGAAATGAATACAGGGCCATTACTACTGACCTTACAGAAATTAAAAAGAAGTGTAAGGGAATACTGTGAATGAGGAAGTGGACAAATTCCTAGAAAGATACAAACACCAAAACTGACTAAAGAAGTAGAAAATCTGAATTAGACCCATAGCAAATAAAGAGATTGAATTTGTAATTAAAAAACTACCCACAAAATATGAAAAGAAAAGCCTAGGTTCAGATGGCTTAAGTAGTGAATTTTACCATATGTTCAAATAATTAACACTAATTCTTCTCAAACTCTCCTAAAAAGTAGACAGGAGGATGCACTTCCATACTCATTTTATGAAGCTAGTATTATTACCCTATATCAAAACAACATGGACATCACAAGCAAAAAACAAAACCAAAAAATCACCAATATACCTTATGAATATAGATGCAAAAATCCTCAGCAAAATACTAGCAAGAAATTCAGCAACACATAAGAAGAATGATATACCATGACTAAATTGGATTTATCCTAACAATGCAAGGTTGGTTCAACACCTGAAAAATCAGTTAATGTAACGCACCACATTAATAGGATGAAAAGCAAAAACTTACGATCTTCTCTAAAGACACAGAAAAGGCATTTGACAAAATTCCACACCCTTTTATGATAAAAACACTAACCAAACTAGGAACAGAAGGAAACTTCAACCTGATAAAGGGCATCTACAAAAAGCCCGAAGCTAATGTTGTTATCACACTTAATGGTTAGACTGAATGCTTTCTCTGTAAGATTGGAACAAGACAGTGATGTCCACTTTCACCACTTCAATTCATCCAGAGCAATTAGGCCAAAAGGAAACGGAGTGGGGGGGGATTAAAAGGAATCCAGATTGGAAGGGAGAAGTAAAACTATTTCTATTCTTAGATAACCTCTTATATAGAAAATCATAGGGAATCCACTAAAAAAAGTTTGTAGTAATATATGAATTCAGCAGGGTTGCAGGATACAAGATGAATATACAAAAACCAGTTGTATTTCCATACACTTGGAATGAGTAATCTGATAATGAAATTAAGGAAACAATTTCAGTTACAGTAGCATCAAAAATGAATAATAGGACTTCCCTGGCAGTCCAGTGGTTAAGAGTCCACGCTTCCACTGCACCACTGCAGGGGGCACAGGTTCAATCCCTGGTCTGGGAGGATCCCACATGCTGCGTGGTGTGGCCAAAAAAATAATAATAATAATAATAATAAAGAAATTTAACAAAATAAGTGTACTTATTGTACACTTATATCTGGGAAGTTCAAAAACACTGGTGAAAAAAAACTTAGAGGTCTAAATAACTGGAAAGACATCCCATGTTCATACATCAAAAGATATAGCATTAACAATACTCCCCTGATATACAGATTTAATGCAGTGTCTTTCAGTATCTCAGTTGCTTTCTTTGTAGAAATTGACAATTTGACCCTAAAATTTGTGTGAAAATGCTAGGGATTCAGAACAACCAAATATTCTTGGAAAACAAAGTTGGAGGAATCACAAAACTTACTACAAAGCAACAGTAATCAAGATAGTGTGTGGTTCTGGTATAAGGATAGGAGTAATTCAGTGGAATAGAATTGTGAATCCAGAAATATATACGAAAAATTGATTTCCTGCAAGGTGCCAAAACAATTTAGCAGGGCAGGGATCATCTTTTCAATGAAGTGTATTGAGACATCTGGATGTCTACATGCTATAGAATGACATTGGATCCCTGGCATCTACAAAAGTGTCAAGGACCTAGGTTTAAAAAGTAAGCTATAAAACTGTTAGGAGAAAATGTAGGGGTAAATCTTTGTGACTTTGGATTCAGCAGTGATTTCTTAGGTACGACACTACAAGCAGAAACAATGAAAAATTAGATAAGTTGGACTTCGTGAAAAATTAAAAAATTTTGTGCTCCCAAGTACACTATCCAAAAAGTGAAAAGACAATCTGCCAAATGGGAAAAAAGGTTGTAAATATTTTATCAGATAAGGGACTTTTATCTAGCTTATATAAAGAACTATTACAATTCAGTAATAAAAAGACAGCCCAATTAAAAATGGTGAACAGTTCTGAACAGACATTTATCCAGAGAAGATACATAAATGGTCAGTAAGCACATGTTAAGATGCTCAATGTCATTATCTACCAGGGAAGCATAAAATTACAATGAGATGCCACTTCACACCCATTAGGATGGCTATATCCAAAAGTCAATTAATAACAAGAGTTGGCAAAGATGTGGAAAATCAAAACCCTCATACATTGCTGACAGGAATGTTAAATGGTCTAGTAACTTTGTAAAACAGCCTTTCAGTTCCTCAAATGGTTAATCATAGAGTTACCATTTGACCCAGCAGTTCCACTTCTAAGTATATACAAGAGAAAAGAAAACACGTCCATACATAAACTTCTATGTGAATTTTCATAGCAGCATTATTCATAGTAGTCAAAAAGGGACGAACAACCAAATATCCGTCAACTGATACATGAATAAACGAATTGTTTTTGTTATTCCTCCATAAAAAGGAACGAAATACCGATAGTACAACATAGATGAACCTTGAAAGAACTATGGTAAGTGACAAAAGCCAGTCACAAAGTATGTACGATTCCATTTATATGAAATGTCCAGAATAGGTGATAGGGATAGAAAGTAGATTAGTGGTTGCCTAAGACTGCCGGGTTAGAGGGTTGGGGGGTGATAAAAAGTATTGGATTTCTTTCTGGGGTGATTAAAATGTTCCAAAGTTGATTATGGTGATGGTTGCACCAGTCTGTGAATACGTTAAAACAATGAGCAATCACTACACACCTATTAAAATGGCTCAAATCTAAAACACCAAAAGCTGCTGATGATGTGGAGCAAGAGGAACTTTCATTCATTGCTGGTGGGAATGCAAAATGGTACAGCCACTTTGGAAGGCAGTTTGGCAGTTTCTTACAAAAGTAAATATACCTTAGCATATGATTCAGCAATTTTGATCCTTGGTATTTACCTGAATGAATTGAAAATGTATGTCCATGCAAAAACCTGCACATGGATGTTTATAGCAACTTTATTCATAATTGCCAAAACTTGGAAACAACCAAGATGTCCTTCAGTAGATGAGCAGGTGAACTGTGGTACAGTGGAATATTATTCAGTGTGAAAAGGAAATGAGCTCTCAAGTCATGAAAAGTCATAGAGGAAACAGATGTGTATTATGAAGTGAAAGAAGCCAATCTGAAAAGACAGTGTACTGTGTGATTCTAACTGTATGACTTTCTGGAAAAGGCGAAACTATCGAGACAGTGAAAAAGCTAAGTGGTTGCCAGGGGTTAGGAGGATAGGAGGAATGACTAAGCAAAGCAGAGAGGATTTTTAGGGCAGTGAAACTTCTCTGCGTAAGAGTGGTGGACACATACTATTACGTTATCCTGATGTAAACTGGACTGCGACTAGTAAGGATGTGTCACTGTCCAGAAAATGTGACAGAGGTACTGCTGTGGTGGGGGATGTCAGCAGTAGAGGAGGTTGTGCGTGGGGAGGCAGGGAGTTTATGGGAACTCTGTACTTTCTGCTCAGTTTTGCTGTGAACCCAACATTGCTCAAAAAATAAGGTTTATTAATTTTAAAAAATGGGACTTATCTCAAAACAATAAGTTGTAGAATGCAAACTGGTGGATGGGACAAGATTGCCTGTGGGTGTATGGTTGCTTTATCTGAGTGATTGGTGCATGAGGCTTATAATAATTTTTGATATCTGGGAAACCAAGTCCCCCCATTTTATTCAAAACTATCATGGGCTTTTAAAATTATTTACTATGGAAAATTTTAAACATACACAAGATTATGCTAAATATTATAAATAATGCTATACTAGTCTAGACAATACAGTATTGGCATGAGAATAGACAAATAGACCATATTTATAGCGTAGAGGTTTCATAATCAGATCCTCATATATGTGGAAATTTGATATATGACATAGATGGAATTACAAAAATGGGAAGACTGGGGCAAGAGTTTAGAACAAGGGGAACATGTGTATAGAAAAAGTGGATTCCTAGCTCACACCTGAATGCCCATGAACCATAATAGCTGATCTATTGGTACTCTGGTATTGCAATTAACGAATGAGGTAGTTGCATGTATTAGCAATCTCAAAAACTGATGGATGTGAGACAATTGCAGAAGAATACTATGCTACGAGAGCCTTAAGGTTTAAAAACCTGTAACATAAAGGTGTAAAATATGCATGGTAATGATAACTCCAAATTCCTGATAGTTGTTACTCTGAAGAAAGTAGTGTATTTGTAATGTTTTATTTCTTAAGGTTAAAAAGAAATTGAAGCTGATGTAGCAATAATATTAAAAATTATTAAGCCAGGTGATAGGTATCCATTACAGAATTCTTTATATTTGTTTCTGTGAAATATTTTATAAAGTATTGGTATCACCAAATGAAGTGTCTTGTTTGGATCCTAATTCAAACAAATCTTCAAGAAGACATTTTTGTGGCAGTTGGGGAAATTTCACTAAGATTGAGTACTAGAGTATATCAAACAATTATTAGTTAGGTGTGACAGTGGCACTGTGTATATGTAAGAAAATATCCATGTTTTTAGAGATGCATATATAGTGCATTAGATGCTGTAATGCAGTTTCTGGGACTTTTATTTTTTTATTTTTTAATACATGGGACTTACTTTTAAAAAAGAATAGTTGAAATAAATGGCAAAATCATTATAATTGGTGATAAGTATGCGGAAGATTGTTGTAATATAATACTCTCAACTTTTGAGTTTGAAAATCTTCATAATTACATATGCAAAAACAAAAAATAATTGTTCTTTAATAATAATTTGTACTATTGGCTACCATGTTTGAAATGCTTTGTTACAAAAATTTTTTTAAGTTCTGTTTGTTTCCTGGTTTAAATATACACATATACATATATTTAACATATATACTATATATCATGTATAATAAATAATGTATATTATGTCTTATCTACATATTTATAAAGTGAGTCAGGAATAAAATTTGATCCACTCTTCCTCCAGGATCTCTATACTGCTTTTAACTATGAGGAAACATGCCAAAATTAGTATTTAGCTTTATTGTTTATTTGCAGTTTTTCTTTTCATAGTGACAATGTGGTAGTGAACAGCTCTGGGTGATTTCCAAGAAGTCAAAAGTAGAAGGGATAATTAGCATGGGGAGGTGTTAAGTATGTAAACTTGAGCCTTGACAGAATTGTATTAATTTCTCAGAAATTAATAAAGTATTCCAGAAATAATGCTTTTTCTTTTATTTCACATTTTATGAAATAGCACTTAGAATATAGAGTTGATACACACACCCACTTCTTTTGTGGTTTCACGTGTTTATGTCTTTACTCAGTTTCTGGGTCATTCCCAGTCACACAACTATCACGATTTCTTAGATAGCCATCTTGCCTTCAGGATACTTTAGATAGTTACTTTCTGCAACTAATGCTTATAACTGTCTGGCTAGTGTTTCAAAATATTTTAATAGTGTTGACAAAATGATGGGAAACTGACATTGAGAGAGTAAAGATTTCTTAAATGGCTTCACTTAAAATTAGTATGACTAGGTTTTTTCCTGTTATTTGAACAACCAAATTAATTCCTGTGATTGTTTGATAATGATGAATATCTTTACAACTTTTAAAAGTTCTTTGATTGATACTATCTATTTGACTTTTTTCAAGTACTTAGAAGTTTATACAGAAAAGTGTTGCCATTATTCTGGCTTGATGGCCTTGTGACTCTGTTAAAGTTACACAGCTGGTTAGTAGTAGCGTTAGAACTTAAATCAAATTGTTTTCATGGCTGGTCGAGGTAGTATTGTGCTCCGTAAAGGAAATTGATGACTTTGCAAAGATGAACAGTTCTTCTGCATAAATGTTTTTTAAAAAGGAAGTTGAGACAAACAACAGCAGACTGGGAACAGTTTTGTAAGATAAAATAGTATTAATATCCAGTATGTATAAAATATTCTCCCAAATTAGGGGAAAAACAATTCATCGGAAATCCCAGGTAAAAGATATCACCAAAGAGGAAATACTGGTCGCTAATAAATGTATGAAAAGATACTCAACCTCTCTATTAATAGGGAAATATAGGTTTAAAAACTCACCATTTTCTACCCATGATGTTGGCAAGGACTTAAAAAAATGGAAAATAGTGACTGTTGGTAAGGGTGTGAGAAAACAGACACACCCCTATATACTGTTGGTAGGTTCATCTTTTTTGGAAGTCAATTTGGCCAGATATCCTACTTAGGCTTAAATCATGTAGTAGGCACATCAGATCAATTTAATATTTCAGAGATGGTAAAGGGGTGCCGAGAAATTAATCCCAACTTTAAAAAAGCTTAGACCTAGTTATCTGCCATGTACTCTGGCTTTCTTTCCTCTTTTATTAACTATTTCTTGAATTGTGTTTCAATAACTTGTTTTATCATTAAAACAACTTTCTGAGGTGGGTATTTTTATTCTAATTTTGTAGATGTGGAAACTGAGGCCAGAGAGGTTAAATAAGTTAGCCAGTGGGTGAAAGAGCCTAAATTTAGTTCTAAAACTATATGGCCTTAATCACTCTTTGGTTAGATAGTTAATAATTGATTCATGATACCCAGCATACCTTAAATCTTACCTTTATTTAAAATGATTTCATTTTCTAAGTTAACATTTAAAAATGTAATGCTTAATTTCTTCATTAGAATGTCAGCCTGATAAAGGTGAACTTTTCATTAATGGAAAGTCTTTTACTTTTTTTCCTAGAGGATCTGAAGAGGCAAAATGCAGTTTTACAAGCTGCACAAGATGATTTGGGACATCTTCGGACACAGCTGTGGGAAGCCCAAGCAGAGATGGAAAATATCAAGGCCATTGCCACGGTGTCTGAGAATACCAAGCAAGAAGCTATAGATGAAGTGAAAAGACAGTGGAGAGAAGAAGTTGCTTCACTTCAGGCTGTTATGAAAGGTAAAGATAAAGACAGATCTATTTTATGATTTTGTAAGATAACTGATTCTGATGATTGAGAACATTTTCAGGTCTTAAAATATATCCTGAGTTTCATTTATGTTTCATTTGTGGCTTTATGTATTACCATCTTCAAGATGTACTGTCATATTCAAAATAAAAGGGAAGCCAATGGGTATATCATCTGTATCTTTAACAAATTTAATAATGGAGAATTATTGATGAGAGTGTTACAGAGATACTGCATGAAATGAAAACTATAGTTCATTATAAGGTTTAAAGCAGGGCTTCAAAATGGATTTTCTTATAGGAGAGGCAGGCCACTAATGTTAATGAATGAAGCTGTGTGTGGGCACAGGAAGTGTGCTGAACTGGGAAGACCTCCCATGCAAAGAGTAAAGTTACTATTTACACTTATTAGTTCCAGCTAATTATTGCCCATCCAGGCCAGTGTTGCCATAATTTTACATTTTAAAGAAAAATTTGGATTTTTATGTGAAATCTTCACTCAGTCTATGAGATAGAGTGGCCTGTGGGTTAGAATAGGCTTTATGAGCTACCAGCTGGTGACCCTTGGTCCAAAGGAAGAGTAGTAGTTTAGTCTCTATCAACTTTTAGCACTAGTGCTTATTAATTCCTGCATTTCTGAGAAAATGATAATGAAATAAGCTGCCCCCTGAATCTTTGGGTTCCCAGAATTAGTTTTGTTAATAATATAAATGTGAAATAGTGATGACTCTTTTTCCCGTCTTCGCAGTTATGTGTCACTTTTGCCTTAGTACTCTGTGAGAAGGCAGGTAAGACTAGCACTGTTTTCTGAGTTTGTGGCTATCACGTAGGGATTACTCTAAGCCTCATGTTACATTCCTGACCATAACAGCTTACCCAAATAAGAGTTCGTTTTTTTCACATGAGAAATCCAGAGGTAGGTAACCTAGGGCTGGGTACAGTGGTTCCTGATGTCATTAGTATCCTAGGCTCCTTCAGCTTTTCTTTTCCTTCACCCTTAGCATGTGGTTTTCAACTTCATTTTGCCTTGTGGTTGAAAAAAATGACTGCTCCTCCTCCAGTCCGCCTCAGTAAAGCAAAAACTTTCTAGAAATCTCCAGCATATTTCCCCCTGCACCCCCCCCACCATACAATTTATAGAGGTTTCTGATTACACATAACTACCAAGGCATCTAGAAACTCTAGTTTTAAAATTGGGCCGTTGACTTCCTAAACAAAATTGGGGTTTTGTTAGTAAGAAAGAAGAGTGGAAATTAATGGACAACCAGCAGTGTTTATCACATGTTTTAAGATTGTATTAAAGATAAAGTCATTTTATAAAGACTTTATAGAATTTGTCTCAAGTTAGAATCTTGGGTTATAGTAAAAACATTCTGAAAATATATCCCTTTTCTCACCCTTTCAGGTATATAGTTGTACTGGGGTGACACGTTATATTTGTCTTAGGAGTCATAGTGTTGTATCTAAGAACATAGGGTTTAGAGTTGGCCTTAGGTTTGAATTCTAGCTCTGTTTCTTTCTGGTTATGAAATATTGGCCAGAGTATTTAACCTCTCCTAAGCTTTCCTCATCTGTAAAATAATATATGGCACAGGTTTATTGTGAAGATTAGAGATGATTTAAAGTCCTTAGCAAAATTTCTACATGTAGTAAGAACTAGAAATGTTAGTTTAGTGCTTTTGTTTTTATTTTTAGTGAATTAAAAGATTTCCAGAAACTAGGCTTAAATTATTTATATAACTACTTTTAAAATTTTAGTGTGCCAGGACATTTTTTCCAGAATGCTTAGAAATATTTGGTGATGTTTTGTAGAAACAGTTCGTGACTATGAGCATCAGTTCCACCTTAGGCTGGAGCAGGAGCGAACACAGTGGGCACAGTATCGAGAATCCGCAGAGAGGGAAATAGCTGATTTAAGGAGAAGGCTGTCTGAAGGTCAAGAGGAGGAAAATTTAGAAAATGAAATGAAAAAGGTATGAAGGAATGTATTCATCTGTAGAAACATTTGAATCCAAATATTTTTGTTGTAATGCTTTAACTAATATTATTATGGTAATAGAAGTTGTACTTTTTTGTTTTCTGTTAGAGAAATTATTTGGACACAGACTTAAATATAGTACTAAATAATTTGATGACCTTCTCCTAGATATATGTGTGGCTAAGTCCCTCATCTTCAAATCTTTGACCCATTGCCTCTACCTCATGAGGCCTATCCTGACCACCCCATTTAACATTGCAACCTGCCCACCTCCCTCCCCCACCTACCACAACTTGCTCTTATCCTGTTCTAATTTTTCTTTTTCCATAACATTTATTTCCTTACAATGTACATAGAGTTCACCTATTTGTTATGTTTATTACTGTTTGCTGCCTTTTCCTCCTCACTAGAATGCAAGCTTCACGAGGGCAGAAGTCTTGTTTGTTGTGTATCCTAAATGCTTAGAGTAGCGTCTCACGCATAGGTGCTTAGTAAATATTTGTTGAATGAGTGTTGTTGCTTGGTGTTTGTGTCTAAACCGAAGCCTGAGAACAGATTTTAGTTTTCCTTCTTTCTCAGTATACCTTGGTTCCTGTGTGACGAATGTACTGCACATTATGCTTGAACATTTTACCGTAAGATGCCTGAACATAGAACAGCTAAATATAAGGTGAAATATTTTATCATTGAGAAAATTTAAAAAGCTTTTTGGCCAGTTTGATTATGTAAGCTTTTAGTTTATTTTTTTATTTTAGTTTTAAAAATTGTTATTGGAGTATAGTTGATTTACAATGTTGTGTTGGTTTTAGGTGTACAGCAAAGTGAATCAGTTATACATATATACATATATCCACTCTTTTTTTTTTCTTTTTTAAGATTCTTTCCCCACGTAGGCCATTACAGAAACTTTTAATTTATTAATTTATATGCATACATATATTTGAAATCACATATAAAATAATAATTAGAATTTTATTTTTCTTTTCAGTTGAATTAATCATAATCTTGGTTCATACAAGGACTACTTTTATATATTTAGAAGTTTATTTAATTTTTTTTTTATAGTGTAAAAATCATATGAGAACTCAACACCCAAAACAAAAGCTTGAACCTTGAGGAATAATTATTTACATTGTCTTATTTCAGGAAAAGATTGTAATTCAGCTTCTTCATGAGGATCTGACAATGTCTTCATGAGGATCTGACAATGTCTTCATGATCACTAGTCACTTAGTCATCTACCATAGTTAGCCAAAGTAGGTAGCCTTCAATTCTGTCATGTCTTTTCAGAGTAAATCATAGTTGATGCTATCATTAGACATTTTATTCAGAGCCACAGTACCATTCACATGAGGATAGTTTTTTTTTTTTCCATTCTTCTTATATATTCATAGTCGTAATTTCTGCAGTCTGCCACTTTTTATCCTTTTTAAAATTTATTTTATTTTTTAAAGTTAACTTTATATTTTAGAACAGTTTTTGATTTACAGAAAAATTGTGAAGATACTACAGATTTCCCATATACTCCACTCCCAGTTTCCCCTATTAACGTCTTAATGTTAGTATGGTACATTTATCACAATTAATAAGTCAGTATTGATTATTGTTAACTAAAGTACTTTCTTTGTATTCAGATTTCATTAGTTTTTACCCAAGTCCTTTTTTCTGTTCCATAGTCCCATCCAGAATACCACATTACATTTAGTCATGTCTCTTAGGCTTCTCTTGGCTGTGATAGTGTCTCAGCTTTTCCTTGTTTTTAATGACCTTTCTGTTATTTAAAAAAGTCATCTTTAAAAGTTTTGTTATTATGATATGCATCACTTGGAATTGTGAGGTCATTGTTGCATTAATAAATAACTCAATCTGTATTAAATTCTTTGCCTCTTCTCTCCTTTTTTTCCCTGATGATTTTAATCAGCAGACCTCTATAAGCGTCCCAAATTAGCCTTGGCTGAAGATATTTTAAGCTCACATGTCTTTTCCAAACAGTCCTTAGTTCAAAATAAAATAAATGATGAAATGACTTTGCAAGCACTGGAAAACAAAGTGCGTCCCTCTTTTCTGAGAGAGAGCATTTTTTTTTTTTTAAATCTCCACTGACATTTTGGCGTAGAAAATATTTTCCCTATCATGAACACTTTAGGATAAGCTTGGACTGTTTTAAATTCAGTGAATAAGATTAATTTTCATTTACACTAGAAGGAAAAAAGCTAACTTTTTGAGTCTGCCTTTGTTTCTGTGTGAATATACGTGTGTGTATATAAAATAAAATTAAGTTTCTTACCAACTTGCTAGTTTATGGATGTTGTTTCCTTTTAATCCATGTTTTTGAGAATGAAGGATGGAAAGCAGCATGGTTTTAAGGGTTATTTTTTGGGTTTGTTTCATGTAGATATCAAAAGTAAAATGATAAATACCCTGTTTGAATAATTAGATGGAAGCCCTTTTATAGAAACATAATTTTCTAATATTTTAGGAAATGTTCTATTTTTTATGTTAAAAAATTAATTAGTCCTTTCAGTATTTGTAAGAGATTATGGTTTCATTAATTTAGTAACCAGAATTATAAAAATTATTTATTATATGCATTTCCTTTTATATATAGATATTTTCCAACTCAGTTACTCAACTAATTAAAAAGTCAAATTTGTGGCTGCTTTCACTTTCTGAGACAGACCGCATTCTGTCTGTGGAATGTGTATCTCTCTAAATAAACCTGCTTTCACTTAAAAAAAAAAAAGTCAAATTTGTCTTAGTGGATCCATTTTGCTACTTATTCCCAAGTTCTAAATGGAATATTTGGGAAAGTTGTGATTATGACTTGACATTCAAAGTAATGCAGCATTTAAAAGTTAGACGTGGTTCAATTTTGTGAGTGCTAATACAGTGCCTGCTGGACTTATTTATTATACTAATTTTAATAAGTGGAGAGGTTAGAGTTTTTTAGAAAAGCAATAAATCAGTAAGTTGTAGCATTTAATTCTTTTTAACCATAGGCCCAAGAGGATGCTGAAAAACTTCGGTCTGTTGTGATGCCTATGGAGAAGGAAATTGCAGCTTTGAAAGATAAACTGACAGAGGCTGAAGACAAGATTAAAGAGCTGGAGGCCTCAAAGGTTGTGGAACATTGTAATCCATTTGCTTGAAACCAAGGTTTTGCCCTAATGCCATGAGCAAAATTAGAATACTAAGGGGGTAAAAACTGTAATTTAAACTATGCATCTTAAGACTCTTGCTTTCTTGAAAATGCAAGAAAATGTTTGGAGATGATTTTGCCCTTATGGATATTTAAAATAATGACAGTAGTGATGCTTGTGCTGCTTTGTTACAAAGTCAGTGTTTATTTTCTTAGCAAAATGAGACCTGATCTCTCTTGTTTTGTTATGAAGGAAAATAAAGTTTTCAAAGGTGACTTTGTTTTCTGACATCAGCCCCAGAATTGATCTTTTAGAAATGACGTAGCTATAGTGTGGCTGGATTTGTTGGCTATAAAGACACAACAGAAGAAATACAAAGGGATGTCAAACATTTTAATAATTAAAGTAGGAAAGAAAGAAAAAAAATTTTAGAGGTAATAAACAGAAGCACAACATAGGAATGTAGAAATACATATAGGAGTGTAGAAATGGGCATGTATCAATAATCCTAGTAAGCTGATAATTACCTACTAAAAGAGACTAGATTTTAAAAATCAAAATTTATATTGCTTGTAAGACATATACCTAAAATAAAACTACAAAGTAAGATTGGAAAAAAAAAAGAGAGAGACTTAAAGCAATGCCTTGTAAATTCTAATCAAAAGAAACTTGGTTTAGCAATTGTAATATGAAACAGGTAGGATGAAAGGAAAAAAGAATTAATAGAGATAAAGAGGGACCCCTTCTAATTTATAATTCATCAATAAGATATGATAGTCATGCACTTGACTGCATCTTACATAGCCTTGAAATATGTGAACTAAAAAGTGACAATTGTGAGGGGAAATTGACATTCACAATTATAGGAGGGGATTTAAACTGTCCTTTAGCAAATGATAGTGCAAGCAGAAAAAACATATTAGTAGGGATATAGGGGTTTTGAGCAACTTGATTAATAATTTAGATGTAATGGACATAGAATCCTGTCACTAAGAGAGTGAGAAAGAGACTATATTTTATACAGTAGTAGAGCATAGTAGTTAAGAGCTCAGCACTTATTAGGTGGATGACCTTGGGCAAATTAATTAATCTTACTGTGCTTTGGTTTGCTCAACTGTAAAATGGGGATAATACTACCTCCTTCATAAGGCTGTCATGAGGATTATATAAGTTAACACATAAGGCACTTAGGATAGTGCATGGAATAAATATTGTTATTTTTAGGTACATTATACTTTTCATAATGTCACAAAGGAAATATCGTCAGATTTTGAAGATTTGATGTTATACACATCCAAATCTCTGACCACAGGTTATTAAATTATTTACAATAAAACATAGCTAAGATGAAATGTCTGGAAAATGAAAACAATTTAACTCATATGGAAAAAAGAATTGTAAAATATTTAGAGTGATTTGAATTTTTTACTCAATAATCTAAAAAAAGAACAATAGTACAAACAGTATGAATGGAAGGAAATAATGCAGATAAGAGCAGAAATTAATGAAATAGAAAAGCAAGAGGAAAATTGTGAATATAATGAAAAAAATGGAAAAAGTAGTAAGATAGACAAACCTGATAAGCCTAATTAGGAAAAAAGAAAAAAGACTTAAACCATTAGAAATGAAAGAGGGAAATAACTACAAATCAGTAGAGACTTAAAAATAATAAATACTATGGACAATGTCACAGCAATAAGTTTGAAATGAAGTACGTTTGGTGAAATGAAAAAATTCCTGATAGGAAATAATTAGCCAATATTGTCTCAAGATAAATTAGGAGAGCCGATGTAGTTAGTAACTATTAAAGAAAGTGAATTTATAGTCAGAATCTCCTTTTCTCCTGTCTCCTATCCTCCAAAAGACATTAGACTCAGTTAGTTTTGCAGACAAGTTTTTCCAAACCTCTTGGAAAGAGGTAATCCTTATATTTTACAAGCTGTATTAGAGAACAGAAAAAGAGGGAAAGCTCTCCAACTCATTTTATGAGACAAAACTTCATTACAAACAAACTCACAAAAAGGTATTAAAAGAAAATTGTAGATCTATCTCATTTAGGAATACAGAAACAAAACTTTTCAGCTGGGTAGTTAAAAAAAGGAAAAGAAAAAGCAAAAAAGACATCATGATCAAAAAGGGATATTCCCAGGAATTTAGGATGGTATATCACCAGAAAACCTATTATTTTTATGTACCACATAAAAAGATTATAGGAGAAGAGTAATAAATTCATCTTAGATTCAGAAAGGCATTTGATAAATTTAAACACCCAATAACTTATTAAAGGGCTATTTATCAAACCTTCAGCAAACATCATACTTAATGATGAATGTTTAGCAGCCTTACCATTAATGATGGGAACATATGAGGAGACCCGTGCTCAGTGATTTTGTTCAGATTGTTTATGTGGTCCTAGGTGATAAGATAAGCCGAGATAAAGAAATGAGGCATAATAACTGGAAAGAAAGCAGTGAAACTGATTTTCTGTATAGGAAAGCAAGAGAATATTCAGACATACAATTAGACCTAATAAGAGTTCAGGAAAGTTGTTTCCAGCAAGATCAACATGCAAAAATAGTAGTGTTTGTGTACTCCAGTAATATCCAACTTACAAATGCAATGGGGAAAAATTCCTGTTCACAATAGCAAACAAACAAACAAAACCTATATTAGTTACCTGAGAATATATCTAAATAAAAATGAGTAAGATCTTTATGGAACACATTATAAATGAAAATTTGAATACATGTGTGCTCCTGAGTGAGAAAATACTGTATTGTAAAGCAGGCAGTATATCCCCAAATTAATCTGTAAATTCAAAATTCCCCTCAAAATCCAGCAGGGTTTAATAAGGAACTCGATAAGTAGATCCTAGAATTCATATGGACAAGCGAAGGATCAGAAATACACCCAGCAAAAATTTTTTAAAATTAATTAATTAAATTTATTTATTCTTGGCTGTGTTGGGTCTTCATTGCTGCGCGCGGGCTTTCTCTAGTTGAGGCGAGCGGGGGCTACTCTTCGTTGTGGTGTGCGGGCTTCTCATTGCGGTGGCTTCTCTTGTTGTGAAGCACGGGCTCTAGGAGCGTGGGCTTCAGTAGTTGTGGCGCGCGGGCTCAGTAGTTGTGGCTTGTGGGCTCTAGAGCGCAGGCTCAGTAGTTGTGGCGCACGGGCTTAGTTGCTCTGTGGCATGTGGGATCTTCCTGGACCAGGGCTCAAACCCATGTCCCCTGCATTGGCAGGCAGATTCTTAACCATTGCGCCACCAGGGAAGCCCCGACACCCAGCAAAATTTTGAAGAAGGCAAGGTATGGAGACTTGCCCTACCTACCAGTATTAAGACTTACAGTAGCTTTACTATTACTGTAGCTACTGTAATTAAGATAGTTTGTTGCTGGTTTAAAGATAAACAAATGGACCAGTGGAACAGAATAGAGAGCCCAGAAATATATCCATATATATATGGAAATTTGATATTTGACAGGTGGCATTACAAGTCAGTGGAAAAAGTATGGATTATTTAAAAATAGGCTTTTCAAATAGTTATAAATATGGATTAAAGTGAGGTTAGCTTTCTACCTCACACTTTTCAAAAATTAATTTAAGTGAATTAAAATCTTAAGAGTAAACGTAAATCTTTAAAACTTTTAGATGTTTAAAAAGGAGAATATGTTATGTGAGATATAAAAACATTTCTTAAATAAGGTAAAAATACTATGAAAGAAGAGATTGACAAATTTGCCTATATTAGAATATAAAACTTCCTTATTAAAAGATATCACAAAAAGTTGAAAAGAGAATTATAGACTGTTAAAAGTTACCTATACCTGACAAAAAATTAGTGTCCAAAATTAATAAAAATTGCCATGTCCATAAGTGACAAATGGCCCAACAGAGAAACAAGTAAAGAATATGAACAAGCAGTTCACAAAAGAGGAAGTTAAGGAATGTGAAAAGATATTCAGTCTCACTAGAAATCAACGAAATGTAAGTGAAAATCAAATGCCGTTTTATTCTTACCAGATTGTAAGTCTTACAACATAAATTTGTTGTGTTTATCCACTATTGGAGTGTGTGAAACTCTTCCCACTTTTCAGCTGCTGTCGTGAAGTTGGAATCCCTGTTGAATATTTTGGGAGTTCTCCGGCCCTTGTTGCTTCCCTTTACTTTCTCCTGCACAGACGCTGATACCATGTAATTCCATATAGGTAGCTTTCAGTGGTTTGTCCCCACCCTCTAATTATCGCTTTTTTTTCTGTTTGGTAGATGTTCATGTATTCTGAGTTCTGTTATCTTATTAGTTCTGTTGTTAGGGTGTGTGGAATTCAAGAAAATCCATGTACCACACATTCACTGTCACCATCTTCCCAGAGTTCTGCTCAGTAGCTTTCGAATGTTAGAAATTAATTCATTATTAATAGAGTCAAATATTTATTCTAAGAAGTAATAGCTGATAGAGTTAGTGGTTATATACCACCATTTTATATCTGACATATTGACTTTCCTTTATCATTAACTGAATTACCACCTCTCCAGGTGATAGGGAAAGTGCCTGACAACAGTCAGCACTTTGTCATGCTTGGTTAGTGTACAGTATGTTTCTGGTTGGCTGACAGCCTCCAGTGAAGCATCAAATGGCAGCTTAAATAATCATTTTAGTCCATGACCAGTGCTAATGTATTAATGATCTAGGAGTAAAGATAACTGAAAACAGATCAGCCAGCTATTTTGAAGAAATGGGAAGATAAAAGGCATAAATATAACCTTGAAAGTGAAATTAGACATAACCATTTGAAAAAGTTGAAAGTTAGTTTAAATGGCCACAATTTAGGATGGGCAATTTGT
Source organism: Balaenoptera ricei (assembly GCF_028023285.1). Taxonomy (NCBI): domain Eukaryota; kingdom Metazoa; phylum Chordata; class Mammalia; order Artiodactyla; family Balaenopteridae; genus Balaenoptera; species Balaenoptera ricei. Next base: position 53,822,819 of record NC_082658.1, on the reverse strand, counting down.
AAGGAAGGGTAGAGCAAGTGATTCTTTAATCACTTTCTGGGGCAAGATTGCATTTTATTTTGGTTAGAACTATTTCAGATATTAGACTATATTGTTAATATTTGAAAATTATAGTTAATTGTTCAACAGAAATAAGACATTAAAAAAGAAGATGTAGGGCTTCCCTGGTGGCGCAGTGGTTGAGAATCTGCCTGCCAATGCAGGGGACACAGGTTCGAGCCCTGGTCTGGGAAGATCCCACATGCCACGAAGCAGCTGGGCCCGTGAGCCACAATTACTGAGCCTGCGTATCTGGAGCCTGTGCTCCACAGCAAGAGAGGCCGCGATAGTGAGAGGCCCGCGCACCGTGATGAAGAGTGGCCCCCGCTTGCCACAACTAGAGAAAGCCCTCGCACCGAAATGAAGACACAACACAGCCATAAATAAATTTAAAAAAAAAAACAAAAAAACTTGACCTTTAAAAAAAAAAAAAAAAGATGTAATTTTTAAGAAGTATTCTGCACTTGGCTTCAAGTTTATGTTCATTACAGTATGAGACAGGTTGTTTTTTCCATCATGGCTTCCTCTTTTTTCCTTCCATGAATTTATGTCTATGAAAATGTCTCCTTTTTATAAATTTAAGGCATTTGGAATTACCTCACCAGAAATCAAAGAAAAGCAAACTTACAAGAGTATGATACCATTTTTATCTTTAGAAAATACTGTTTAAAAAACAACAAAAATAAAAAATAAAAAACAACCTGGGTTCACTGAGTATGTGATAAAATGAGCACATGTGTATGTTGCTCTGGGAATACAAATTGGAACCACCTGTTTAAAAGCAAGGTACAAAACTGTTATGTGTAATCTCAATTGTATATTTACTCTGGTGATGATTATGGATAATGCTTACTATTAATTATTGTCAATTGTGTTATTTTCCCAGTTTTCTTTAGTAAGTATATGTTTGTTTTGTAATTAAAAATTATAAATGTTAATTTGGGGGTAAATTTAAATTTACATAATTATAAATGTAAGCTTTTTTCAAGGCACCTCCAGAACTTACCATTATACCTAAGGTAGACACTGTTGGAAATTTTAGTTTAATGGAATTGCATCTTTTTCAGGTTAAAGAACTGAATCATTATCTGGAAGCTGAGAAATCTTGTAGGACTGATCTGGAGATGTACGTAGCTGTTTTGAATACTCAGAAATCTGTTTTACAGGAAGATGCTGAGAAACTTCGGAAAGAATTGCATGAAGGTAAATATATATTCTTTACATTTTTAATCTCAGTCTGTAAGAGAACTATGTAAGTAAAAGTGATATTTATTAATAACAGTAACAAATTCCAAAATGCCAATCCAACATGTTAGTGATTCAGTTTAAGCTTTGCAGTTGGTTTGAAAAGATATTTGGATTGTTAATGGTTTCTGTTTCCTCCAGGACCCCAGTAAGAATTCACAAACTCTGGGCAGAAAGATAATAGGAAGTTGCTGCTTAAACTGCTTTTGCTCCAAACCTATTTTGGTGGAGGTGAATTAGCAAAAGTGAAAATGGGACAGAGAGGGCAGATGGTATATTCTAGTGTTCTTAAGTAGCACCCCTGTTTATAAGAGATAATTTTGATTTCGCTAGTCTGGTAGCAGAGTGATGCAGAAATTGACTCTGTTTTCTCAGGATAGGGGAAATAGGCTCATCCTTTCCCATTAAAATATATATTTGTCTTTAATTCTTTTGAATCTTGTATACCTGAGATTCGTAATAACCCTTTTGTGTCACAGACTGCTTTGGCAGTCTTGTGAAGCCCTCTCAGAATAATGTTTTTAATACATAAAATACATAGAATTATAAAAGAAATCAATTATATTATAAAACAGTTATCAAAATATAAATAACTGCAAACTTATAGTAATAAATGTGCTATTTTATCAATGCATTAAATAACAAGGTCTAGTACCAGGTCTAATAACTACTGTAATTTTGAAGTATGATGAGCATAAATAATATATTAAGATATCTGCAACAGCTGTACTGAGATACAAAAGTATCTATGACTCCTGTTAGTGACCAAGTCATGGGTATTGTTATACTTACTGTGGTTTGTTGTCTATATTTTATAATTGAAGGAAATGGTAAATTTCAGTTAGAGGTTAGTGAAAATAAAGGTTAAATTTTTACCTCATCTAAATGCATGGACCTCTTGAAATCTTATATTCGTTGCAGGTTATACTAGTAACATGTTTTAATATGAAAATTTAAGACTGTGGTCATGGAAAATATAGCTCTTCCATAAATAATTCAGGTTTGCATAGGAGTTAGGTTTTTATCCCAAATAGTGGGAAGTTGAAATTATATAAGCCTACAGAATTATTTTATAAAATGTTATTAAAGTAATCCAGTGTTTGAGTCTTTGGCTCTCAGGAAATGCTTTTCAAAAGTGCTGCTGCAGTCAGAAAGACACTCAAACTCTGAAAGGGTGTCCAGAAGAAATAGGACTTTCTGTTTAACCTATGTGTCCCAACCCTTCCAGAAATAGTACAAGACTACCAGACCTTCCTAATATACCTGGAGAAGTATCTGAGAAATTTCATTAAAATGAGTAAGGGGGTAGAGTAATTTCTACTGAAACATTCACACCAAAAAAGTAGTATTTACGTGAAAAGAAGATAGTTAAAAATTGAGCAGCAGTGTAAATTAGAGCCTAAATTGAGGAAATTAGATATGCAACCAAGTGCAGTGCAGTTGCATATCATATGTGCTAGGAAGTGTGTTAGGAGGCAACGGTGCCATGAATAGGCTTCTTAAAAGAGGTTGTTAAGTGGAGTTTTGAAAGATAGGTAGGTAGGTGTTTGTCAGGTCGTCAGAGAGGAGCATGGCATTCAAGGCCATTTGCATGTGGTGCAACAAGGTAACGAAACTGTAAGAAATACAGTTCAGCAAAATTAAAATGCAAGAGGCAGTGGGGCAAAATGTGAGACATGAGAGGTAGACATGGGCCAGATCCTGGAGACCTTATGCTAAGGATTCTGGATTTTATCGTGTTGGTAATAAGTAGGCTCTGAAGGATTTAGAAGTTTTTTTTTTCCTAAATAACAGCTTTACCGAGATAAGGTACCTGTTCAATGATGTTTAATATATTCACAAAGTCGTACACCATCACCACTATCTACCTCCAGAACATTTTCGTTACTCCAAAAAGAAATTTTGTAACCATTACCAGTCATTCCCTATTCTCTTCTTCCCCCCAGCCCCTGGCTACCACTAATCTACTTTCTGTCTCTATAGATTTGCCTATTCTGGACTTCTGTATAAATGGGATTATACAGTATGTGGCCTTTTGTGTCTGGCTTCTCTGAAGGGTTTTAAGCTTGAGAGTGGTAATGTTTTACCTTCTAGAGAGTTCAGTTTTACAGCAGTGTGGAGGATAGAATAGAGAGGGCCAGACGAATGGCAGGAAGGGTTATGAAGAGACTCCTGTTGTAGTTGTCTAAGTCCTAAATCTAAGGCAGAAGGCAGAAGATGGAGTGTCATATCACACAGGAAGTAGCATTAGTAGGCCTCTGTCACAGTTGAATGTGTTGGGTGAGGAAAAGTCAGAAGTATGACTTTTCTCTCAGGTTTCTGGCTTGGGTAACTGGGTAGATGGGCTGATAGATGATACCATCTATTCTTTTTTTCCCAAAGAAGATGGCTGAGCTGATGAATATCAATAACACAAGCATTTACAAAGATTCTTTGACTTATCCTGAGAGGTCAAAACTAAATGGACTCGAGAAGGATTCCTGGATAACAAGATTTATTCAGAATGTATTAAAGACAATTAGGAGTGGTTACTATGTGTTTTCCCTTTAGAGCAGTGTTTCCCAAATTGTATTCCCTAGAACATTTGTTACATGAGTGGCACTGTGGAAAGAATTTTTTGGTCAAATAAATTTGGGAGGTATTGTATTATATATCACCTTACAAGAGAACATAGACATACTTGAGACCCTGAGTTCAAAGTCCTGCAGTAAAGAAATCTTTAAAAAAAAGTTTTTAACCCAAGGTTTCTGAAACTCACTGAGCACAGAAATCTTTTTTTCACACGTTGCTCTTCCTAGGAACACACTTTGGGAGACTCTGCTTAGACAGGTGGTGTGGGGACAGCTGCCTTGTCCTATGGCAGGTTGCCCCTGGGTTCTTGTCAGAGGCAGAATCCCAGACCGGATGGACCTTTGGCCGGGTCTAGTCTAGTTAGTCCTATGTTAAAGAAATTGCCTACCATTAAAATTCAGTGTTTTTGGTTGGGGGATTCCTAAACAGTATGCCACCTCTTGGAGCAAGAGCGACAACAGCACAACCAGTTGAAACACACGTGGCAGAAGGCCAATGACCAGTTCCTGGAATCTCAGCGTTTGCTGATGAGGGACATGCAGCGAATGGAAATTGTGCTAACTTCAGAACAGCTCCGACAAGTTGAAGAACTGAAGAAGAAAGATCAGGTGAATACCAGTTTTGTAGGACTTGTTTGCCTTGTTAATAAACCACTCCACCCCGACACATCATATTTCTTTATGTATATTATAGATTGACTTAAGCCTGAAACAAAGTTGATGTATGCCATTTCAAAAAACATAATAGCTGCATTTGAGGGATTTTGTTTTTCAACTTTAGAAATGGCCTTGTCTGGGGGGAAGGGGAAGAACTGATTTAGAAATGATCCTCTTCAGTCTGCAGGATGCAGTAGTGCATATTTCTGAGAAAATCTTTCTCTACAGTTCTGTCCAGTTCTCCTAGGGCTCCTGAATTGTGTTAATCCAGGCCATGTCTTTTGTGACATTGCTCTGAAAGCCTTATTAGACAGTGATGGGTGGGGATGGAGAGGCTGAGTGACATGAAAAGGCAGGTGTCTAGAGGGCTGCATACCCAGGATCCTGTTTTCTCCTTATCTTAAAAAACAATTATATGAGTAATACATAAATACATTCTCATGTTAAAATATTTTGTTTTAAATACAAAGTGAAAAAATAAAGTGATAAAGTGAAAATCTCCCTTGACATCTCACATACTTCCCTTCACAGAAATAACCACTTTTATAATCAGGAATAATCAGTTTGGAAGGTAGTATTCCATACCACTTCTATGTGTTTATAAGTGTATATTCACGTTTCTTTTTTTTTTTTTTCCCCATACAACTGAAATCATAGTATAAGTATTCTGTAGCTTATTTTTCTCATAAGCATCATCTTGGATATATTTTCACTTTAGAGATCTATCTCATTCTTGTTAGCTGGTGACATGGATGCACTATATTTGATTTAATCCTTCTCTTTGTAGTGGGCATCTAGATGGTTTTTCTTTCTTCTTTTTTTTTGTCATTTCAAATAGTTTTGCAGCTAATATCCTATACTGTGTTGTGTATGTGTGCAAATATTTCCCTAGGATAGCTGTGTAGAAGCTTTTGTAGGTACTGTAAGAAATATTTTAAATTATCTTGTGTAACTTAGGTTAGATTTTGTTTTTCAGAAGTTTCTTCCTTTTTAAATTTCTTTTCTCTTAATTGATTCATTCATCTTGTGTGTAGACACAGTCAACTTGAGGATTTAGATTCTAAAGTACAGATACAATCATGCTTTTCCTGCTTCCCATTAGAGTAGTCTAAATTCCAGAACTGGTCATTTAAGGCCTATGCGCCAGCATTGTGCTAAGGCTTTATATGTAAAGCTTTATCTCATGTGGTTCTCAAAACAGAAAAACACACAACAAAAATTCCCATATGAGATAGGGACTAATGGCATATCTGAGGGTTGACCAGTCTCTGATTCCAGAGTCTAAGCACTTAATCACCACCCCCTTCTCCATGTACCTCACTACTCATGTGCCTGCCCTCTTTTTAGTCACATGAGATTATTCAGTATTCCCCACATGCCTGCTCTTCCGTGCCCCTCTCCGTTTTACATACTTCTTTTCTCCCTGGAACCCTTGCTTGTCTCCTCTCATACAATTGGCAAACTCATCTTACTGATTCTTCAAGATCCAGCTCAAGTGTTACCTTCTTTGGGCCCCCCTTTCTAGCTCCCTCAGATGAAATCTTTGTCTTCTCTCCTATAGGACCTTGTACATACTTATATAGTGATGTAATCGTGTATTTGTCCCTCCCCACTAGAGTGTTTTGCGGGGGGGGGGCATTGAAGGTATCTTTGATCTTTGTTGAGTGAATTATTACATCAGCTTCAATCATTCATTTGTATTTCATATAAATTTGTACATGTTTCAAATGGATGTGTAATGCCATAACTTTTTCCTATTTGTTTTCCATAATAAGCTGAAGGAACATTCTATGTAAATTTTCTTTCTCAAATCACTTGAAGAAGAGGTGGGTGATTTGCTCTCTTTTGTTTTGCCTTTCATGTAGTATACTTTTATATTTGTTTTGAGTGGTTAAAGAACTGTGGGAATCATTAAGTATAGATTACCTGGGTAATATGTATTTTTTCTTCCTAACTTTTAGGAGGAAGATGAACAACAAAGACTTAGTAAGAGAAAGGATCACAAAAAAACAAATGTTGAGGAAGAAGTAAAAATACCAGTAGTGTGTGCTTTAACTCATGAAGAATCTTCAGCCAAGTTATCAAATGAGGAGGTATAATGAATCTATAATTAAAATCATCATATACACAGTGTTAACCATTTTTAGCTTCTCTTACATCAGTCAGTTACATTGTTCATATGGGAAGTGGGTAGTAGCTACTAGCTGAAAATTAGATAAAGTGATAATACTTTATTTTCAGCTGTTTTCACAGTATTATAGGTAGTACAATTTGAAACATGCAGTTTCTCTCATGGTCTGTGAAACAATTAGATGTTCTTTTTTCTAGCGGTTCCAAAATTAAAACATCAGAAGAAAATTTAAATAATATCTGCAAAATCTTTTTTTTTTTTTTAAATAAATTTATTTATTTATTTTTGGCTGAGTTGGGTCTTCGTTGCTGGGCGTGGGCTTTCTCTAGTTGTGGCGAGCAGGGGCTTCTCTTCATTGTGGTGCGCGGGCTTCTCATTGCAGTGGCTTCTCTTGTTGCAGATCACGGGCTCTAGGCTCACGGGCTTCAGTAGTTGTGGCACGTGGGCTCAGTAGTTGCGTCTCGTGGGCTCTAGAGCTCAGGCTCAGTAGTTGTGGTACACGGGCTTAGTTGCTCCGTGGCATGTGGGATCTTCCCTGACCAGGGCTCTAACCTGTGTGCCCTGCATTGGCAGGCGGATTCTTAACCACTGTGCCACCAGGTAAGCCCCTGCAAAATCATTTTTGATATGAATAAATGTTTCTAATACTTTGAGCTTTTGTTTAAAAGAGATTTTATCTAAAGTATTGAAACACTTAATTCTCTATGGCCTGTATTTGAGTATTATCAAGTATTAGATCTTAAGCCCTGAGAAGAGTGTATGGGGTTTGGCAGATTGTGATGGAGTAGGGTAGAACATTTCAGGTATTGGGAATGGGCAGAGTAGAGAGACTTGGAGGTGGAAAGTGTAAAGTGGTGTTCCTATGGCCTCATCGCCTCTCACCCACATGTGGCAAGGGCCTCCTCATTACATTTCCTGTCTTCAGCCTGTCCCATTCCACTGTACCCTCAGCATTACTGTCAGATTTATTTTTCTTAAGTGCAGCTATAGTCAGGCTACTCCCCTAGTCAGAACCACCACCCACTCCCATTACCTACACAATTAAGTGCAACTTCCTCACTCAGACAGTCAAGACCCTTCATAATATGCACTCTGGTTTAGCCACATTGCTCATCTTGTTGTGCTATACTCTCTGTCTTGCACATTGGTTCCTTTACCTGGAGTGCTTACCTCCCTCTGCCTTTCTGAGTTCTGGAATTCTTCTATTCATCCTTCAAGACTCAAGCTGATATCTCTTCTTCAGGGAAGGAAATGCTTCTGTTAATTGACTGTAGGGTAAAAACTAAGGTCCCCAGCTTGCCATACAAGGGCCTTTGGAGTTGAATTGACCCTTCCAGCCTTAACATACTCTCCACTTCATCACAGCCAGACGTTTCTACTAGCTGTCCATTCTCATATGCATTGTTTATACTGTCCCTGCTGTTTAGAGATTCATACTTACTCCCCCACCCCTACCTCCTTTCCCTGCCTGGTGAACCAGTTTCAGGTAAATTGGATAAGGGTCTTTTCTCACTTTCAAAGGTATTATGTTTCTGTTTAGTTTGCAGATTTACGCTGAGCCATGTAAAATCTACTTGCTGGTGGCTCATATTTCCATGTTTATGGATTATTTGACATTGAAAAAATGCTTTAAAAAATCCTAGTGGACACTGAAAAGTATGATGTAATTGTTTTTGTACATTCTCTCTCTTGGCTCATACACTGAGAACCTTGCCCTGATTCTGCTTTGTCTTTTTTTTAAAATAGATTTCCAAGAGAATGTCTCAATTTTTGCGTACTGCCAAATATTATGTGGTTTCTGCATCATGCAGTCCTGTGTCCAGGAATGTTTGGCAAAGTTTCAAACTTTAAAAAAAATATTTTAGCAGGAAAACAGGAAAAGGAAATTTGTTGTGATTTACAGTGAGGCACTTAAAATTTTTTAATAGTGTCTTAACAGATTCATACTGTATATTGTGCATAACATTTTCTGACATTGAAATATCTTATAGCCTTTCAGATCTGATGTTTTGCAGTTTGAATGTTGAATGTACTTGTTTTGTATTGAGAGGCAGTGACAGTTTACTTTAGCCTGTTGATTTAAAGTTAATATGGAATGCTTTGGAGACTTAGATATATTGCTAAAGCCACTTAAAATTTGTAGGACCCTATATCTTCTTTAACCTAAATGCTTAGAATATGCTTTTCTCACCACAAAAGTAATATGTGTTCATTATGGAAAATTTGGAAAGTACAGAAAGTCATACAAAATAAAAATAACTGATAATTCTACTAGCCAGAGATACCACCACTAACATTTTGGTATGTACCTCTCCTTTCCCTCTTTTTCCATTTCCAAAGGTAACATATGTGTGTTTCTATTTGTACTTTTTAAACATAATACAGATTGTAACTGTACATGATGTTTTATGTACATTTTTTCCCCCACTTAAATCTGTCTTTAAAGGTTTTGGCACATCAGTAAGTGTTTTCCCCCAAAATGATATTTAATGACTAACAGTATTTCAGCATGTAAATGTACCATAATTCCTTAATCTCCTACAAATTGATTTGTGCCCAGGTTTTAATTTATAAAGGTGACCGAGTGATGACATAGGTTAATGCCATTGAACAAGAAGTTTAATGTTACAGTCCCTCTAGAAATGAGAGTCATGGTACACTGTGCAGAGTCACATGGAGAAGCACCAGAGTTGGTTATGAAGCAAAAGCAGGAGCAAGGGGAAAGCACAGACCACAGCCATTATTGGGATTTTCGAGGGAAAGGTAGGGCAGGGTAAATAGCATAGGACTGGCTAGTTTGAATAAATCCAGTGGGCTTTGGGGCATAGAGTCTATTTTCAGTTTTCTGGTACCTGGCCCTGGGTTGATTTAGAGCAGGGGAAATACTGGCTTGGTGTGTAAGAGTTAGATAAAGGAGTTGGTTGGGAGTATCGACTTGAGATTGGTTGATTTAGATGTGAAAGACATATTCATAGGCAAGTTGTTTATTATTTCTAGGAATTAGCTAGTTTGGAAGAGGCAGTCTCTCCTCAGCCAGCAAGGCCTTCAAAAGGTCAAAAACATCATAAAATATAGAAAATAAGCATGATTAACACACTAACAGATAGTCAATTATTTCATTTTTCACTAGTAAAAAAATTTTCATTATTATGAGTAATGCCATAATGCTATTATATATAATTCTTCTTTGTATAAAAGTCATGGACTTATCTGATTACTCCTTTAATATAAGTTCTTGGGAAGAGAACTGCTGAGTTTCAGAGCGTAAACAAACATATTGTTGAATCATCTTTCAGAAACAGTGTAACAGTTTACATACCCCTACAAGTATATGTTCCTTGTAAGTGTTGTTTTCAGCATGGTAGTCTGGTGTTTTTTAAATGGCCCTCACAACTTTCTTGTCCTTCTTGTCCCCTTCCTTCTTTGGTGTCACAGTAGCATTGTGTTAATATATGATAGCGTTAGATATCGTGTTCCTTTATAAGCCAACAGAATGTGCTCTCTCCAGTTTTTATTAGGGTGCTTATTTGGGACCTTTGCCATAGCTAGCTCAGTATATACTAGATTTGTGTTCCTCAGCCATCGGAATTTCACAGATTAAAAAGCCTTATAAAAAAAAAACCACAACATTTAAAAAGAAATAAATGGAGGAATTAACATAAAAGTTGTCAACTTTTTATTACATCAAGTAAGGATATTTTTAAAACATTGAAAGAAAATCTGTATTTTAGTCTTTTCCAGTTCATAAAAGGAAGGACATTTAACAACAAAAAGTAGACAGGATAGTATCTTAAAATAAAAGCCAGTTCTTTAAATTGAATAAATTTAGTTTCAAGAAAAACTTGCTACATTTTCCTTGCTTTCTGATTTTCCTACAAACTGTGCTAGAATGGTACTGGTGTGCTTTTTTGACTTTGGGAGTGTGCTGCACCACATTAAAAAAAAACTTGAAATGGAATTCACATAACAAAAAATTAACCATTTAAAATGTGCAATTCAATGGCCTTTAGTACATTTACAGTGTTGTGTAACCATTACCTGTCTAGTTTCAGAAGATTGTCATTGCCCCCAAAAGAGACCCCTTATATCACTAAGGAGTCACTCCCTACTCTCCTTTCCCTTTAACCTCTGGCAACCACTAATTTGTTTTTGGTCTCTGGGGATTTACCTATTCTGGATATTTCATAGAGATGGTATCATACAGTGTGTGACCTTTTGCGTCTGGCTTCTTTCACTTGATGCAGCCTTATTTAACATGTTGATTACACCTTGCTTGAAACTTAGTTTCTAGTGTACAACATTATCCTCATTTCCCTTCTATTCTGGGTACTCCTTCCTCTGTCCGTCCCCAAAATGGACAAAATTGATGTTTCTCAGGGCCTTGCCCTTGGCTTTCTTCATATCCTACAGACTCATCCTAAGTGTTCTGATTTGCTGCCGTGGCTTTAATTATTACTGTATAGTGGTTACTCCCAAGTCTCTATCTAAAGACTTCTTTGTCCCTCTATTGGGTGGACATCTCTACTTGGATATACAGCAGGCACCTCGTGTTCCATATACCCAATGCTGAATTTCAGGAGACCTTCCCTGATTCTTATGTCTGGGCTGAATTCCTCTCCGTGAGCTCCCAGAGCATTCAGTACGTAGCTGTAGCCTGTCATTTTATTGAATATGATATTCTAATAGCCTGTTTACTTGGTTCACTTGTTTATTTTTTTCATGAAACTAAGCATTTTGAAGTCAGAGATTGTTCACAGTTGTATCCTGAGTGCTTGGTTTAGTGCCCAGGGTATAGAAGACACTCAATAAATGTTTGTTCAATTAATATATGAAGGCAGCACACTGAAGATTGTCATGTGTAACGTGTAGCAAAATACTTTATAAAATATGGTAGTTTTTCTCTTTGAAAATATCAGGAATTGTCTAACTGGCAATGTATTTTCACATTTCAGGAGCATTTAGATAGCAACCATGGTTCAGTCCATTCTTTAGATGCAGACTTACTGTTGCCATCCGGGGATCCATTCAGTAAATCAGACAATGACATGTTTAAAGATGGGCTCAGGAGAGCACAGTCTACAGACAGCTTGGGAACCTCAGGCTCACTGCAATCCAAAGCTTTAGGCTATAACTACAAAGCAAAATCTGCTGGGAACCTGGACGAATCAGATTTTGGACCGTTGGTAGGAGCAGATTCGGTGACTGAGAACTTTGATACCGCCTCCCTTGGGTCACTGCAAATGCCAAGTGGGTTTATGTTAACCAAAGATCAGGAAAGAGCAATCAAGGCGATGACACCAGAACAAGAAGAAACGGCATCCCTCCTGTCTAGTGTCACACAGGGTATGGAAAGTGCTTATGTGTCTCCCAGTGGTTACCGCTTAGTCAGTGAGACAGAATGGAATCTCCTGCAGAAAGAGGTGAGTTATCTTCCTGACTTCTCCTCTCGCTCACTTTGGGGGATACTGGGTAGCTCTGGATTTATTGTTCATTCAAGAGATGGTCCCTGGAGTCAATGCTCGCACTTGTTGCCAGCAAATGGGTGTTAACCCATATTGTCTGACCCTTGTCATTGTCTGCTTTGGCTGTTCCTGGTGATTATGACAGAGAAGGGAACTGACTAGCTGATTGTGTTAAGTGTGAACTTCTCCACCTGAAGTCACATCTCTTAAGTTGGAGCGATCTGCTTGAATAGCATAGCTAACTTTGTGTAGCCCGAATTTGGTTTCCTTGCAGTTTTCTATAATCTCAGTGTATTCGAAGATGCATATTCTTTCATCTTTCCTTGAGGTCTAAAGTACAAATGCTTTTCAGCAGTTGATGCTTAGAATGAGTTTAAGGAGGGGGTGGAAAATATGGGAGAGAAGAGAAGGCAACCTTTAATGAGGTTAATTTTCCTCCTAATAGTATTTGCAAACTCAGAAGTAAGATTAGGAGATAAAAACTTAAATATGTATTTGCATAGTGCTTTACAGATTACAAAGCCTTTTCACATACCTCTTCTCTTTGAGCTTCTTGATAATAATGAGACAATCAGGGCATGAGTTTCTCCAACTTATAGATGAGGAAACTGGCTCAGAAAGGTCAAATGAGTTGCTCAAGTTTCCCCTTCGACTAAGTAGCAAACCTGGGTTAGGATACAGGTTTTATGACTTCCAGTGCTTTCTTTTACTCAGGGCTACTTCTCTTTAAAGAAGCTGTTGATTAGCAAGTGGAACAGCTTATTAAGCCTGAAAGAAACTGTTCTCCTTGGTCTCATGCAAAACGTTTGAGAAGGTGCTATTTAATTGTTTCATACCTCCTTTGTGCTTGGAGCTGGTGAAATGGTTAATTTGCACTCCACCCTTCCCCATCCCCTCCCTTGTTGGGTAGTATTGATTTAAATTGTGAGTGCCACGGTGTGGTACCTTTTGCTTTCCTTGTGTTTCTCTCAAATGTGGTGTTTTGTGGCCCTTAGCCTCTTGATGATAAAGTTGTGTCCCTTGTTTTCCTGTCATACTTATATTGGACTTACGATTTTTTAGAATCCTGCTCTCTATTGTAACTTCTTGCCGTAAGTCCCTGAATAAGTTGTTTACTCCATTTTCAACTTCGAGTAACATAGGTAAGACTGCATGTGTTCCTCAAGTATGTGATGTAGACTTGTTTTGTTCTGCCTGATAAGAGGTAATTTTGGTGCCCTTCAGGTACATAATGCTGGAAATAAACTTGGTAGACGTTGTGATATGTGTTCCAATTATGAAAAACAGTTACAAGGAATTCAGATTCAAGAGGCTGAAACAAGAGACCAGGTGAGTTTCTTTTGGGGTGTGCGAAGTTGGTGAGCTGTTGTAGTTCTCACTGGCGGTGCTGAATTAATTGCCCTTCACCCCTCCCAGTTTGCTTTATGAAGTATACTCATCTCCTTAAGTCTGAAATAATCTGGTACATGCAACGTCAGTTACATTTCCAGTGGGAGCACACTATAGAATTTTTGCTTTTGTGTGTCTTTGCTTCATTAGCTTGCCCAATACCACACAGGTCAGCTCAGCTGGCATATCTCCTCTCCCAACCTGTTCCTTCTGCCCAAGGCCTAGAAATGTTATTGTCAGGAATGCATGCACACGGAAAGTGCTTTATGATACAGTGATTTAGGGAGATAAGGGGTTGGGTTGACTGTTGCTTCTAATTGGATAAAACTTAATTGAATATTACATTAATCAGTATTTGTACTCTTCATTGCTTATTGCCTAATTCTTGTCATAAATTTGTTGAAGTAAGTTTAGTTTGCAGGGTCACAGAAATTAAGATTTGGTAGATTAGGTATGCTGAAACTGAAAAGTACCTTTCCAAATACAGTGCCTAATAATGGGTTCCCTGATAACATTTAGGAAATGATGTAGAACTTCATGAGAGTAAACTTGTGAAAGCATATGTAAGGAAAAAATAACTTTTTTCTTATATTTCCAAATTGTTCTTTGGTTGTTATGGAGAGTGTTACCGTAGTCTTCAAAATAAACTTAAGCAGGTTAGAATGATGGTTTAATATTTTCAAATGCCTTCGGCATTAATTTTCTCCATATATGCTTTTTTTTTTTTTTTTTTTAAGATGGCTTAGAGGTAAATTTCTAACGCTATTTGTGAAGCTACTATATCAATAGTTGGCCTCTGATAGTGTGGTATAGGAATGGGGTATCTTGGATTCCATAGTCGTGTCAATAGACATTTTACTCTTGCTTCATCTGTGCAGGTACTTCGCTGGGTTCTGAGTATTCAGATACAGATAGAACACCGTACTGCCCATAGGGAGCTTTCAGTGTTCAATCCAGGCCATCAGTTCAATATGGTTTGTTCCTGTACGTGTACAAGTAGAACTAGAGGATGAGCAGAGGCATCTAAGTTAACTATGGGCTGTTAACTAGGGAAGGTAACAGTTCAGCTAAGTTTGTTTTAGAGCTAGAGTAAAAATTAATTAGGAAAAGAAGTGGAGAAAGGGTGTTCAAGGAGAGGAAATGTGTACAAAGGAACAGTTATGAAGGAAAATTGTGTGTTCTAGGAAGTATGAATAGTTTATGTGGCTGGGCATAAGGGGGGTGGTGTGTGTGTGTGAGAGAGAGAGAGAGTGGAGAGAGAGTGGGGGGAAAATAGTGGGAGAGGAAGCTACAAAGGGAAGGCCATGATGAGATCATTGAGGGAGGGGTGTGATGACTAAAGGGATTTAAATTTTACCCTGAAGACTTTGGGAGGCATTTAAGGATTTTAAGTAGGGAAATAATATGATTTGACTTTCATTTTAGAAATATTTATTGTGTTAGAGTGGATTGTAGATTGGCAGCAGAAGATAGAGTCAGGGAGGCCAGTGCCTAGCCTAGAAGACCCAGGAGGAAAAGCAGATATTTTCAAATGAGGTAATGGATATGAAAAATGTTTTGTTAACTGTAAAGCACAGTATAGTTGTCGAATGAGGTAATTCATCTCAGTTTTTTCCCAAATTGACAAATTTATTTCTCAGGAAAGAAGATTAGGTTTAAAAAAATTTTCTGGAGGTAGGGATTTTTTTTTTAATTTATGAAAGTTCTGGTACTTCCTTCTAATTGACGTTTAAAATTGCATAGGTGAAAAAGCTACAGGTGATGCTAAGGCAAGCAAATGACCAGTTAGAGAAGACAATGAGAGATAAACAGGAGCTGGAAGACTTCATAAAGCAGAGCACTGAAGATTCAAGTCACCAGGTAAGTGAGGGTTTTAGAATGTGGCCCCTGGGAGATGACTGAGTTGTTTAAATAAAAGCCTTCTGAAAACCTAGTAAGGTTTCTTTCTTGCCCTGAAGATCTGGCAGTTCTATTTTCCCTCAGATAAGAATATCTCAAACTGATCTTTCTCTGGTGTCTGTTTTACAGATTTAAGGAAAGTAACTTTTGAAATAACTGGTTAGTAAATATCAGGAGGCTCTGGTTCTCTTTTCCCCTTTGATTTTTATTAGGTTTTTCTGCTGCACAAGAAACCTGCTGACAAGAAAGATGCTAGTTATCTTCTTTTTGACTTTTTGAAAAATACCATGCATGGGAAAAAACGTGACCGTATACAGATATACCAAACATATCTGAACTAATATCTGTGTACCCACCAAGATCGAGTAATAGAAAATTAGCTAGTACCCCAGAAGCCCTCACTTTCCCCCTCCACTTACTACTTCCTCCCTAGAGGTAACTACAGTGCTAACGTCTAACACCATTAGATTAGCTTTGTCTGCTTTCTTATTTTAACAAATGAATCATATAGTCCATATTCAATGAATGACACAATCATTCATTGTGTTTGTCTTCCTCCATTCAACATTGTGAGGCTCCTACTCACAAATGTGTGTGGTAGTTGTTATTTTCATTGTTGTATACTCATACCATTGTATGGATATATTATAATTTATCTGTCTTAATGTTATGAGCATTTGGGTTGTTTCCAGTTGTGGGATATTATGAATAATTCTACTTTGAAATTTCTGTATAGGGCTTGTTGCACATGTTGCTGCTGGGTATGTGCTTAGGAGTAGAATGCCTGGGTCAAAATGTTCAAAATGTATGTCAACTTTTGGAGATAATAGTGCCAGAAAGTGGTTGTATGAATTTATACTTTCCCCAGCAATGTATGAGAAGAATTCCTGTGGGTCTGCAGTCTTGACAGACTTCATTTTGTGTTATTTTAATTATAGCCATTTTGGTGGGTGTGTAATGGTATTTCATGGTGGCTTAGTTTGCGTTTCTCTTATGGCCATTGAGGTTATTTAGCATTTTCCATGTCTGTTAGCCATTGGGATATCATTGTGTGGGGTGTGTGTGTGTGTGTGTGTTTGAAATTACTTCTCAAGTCTTATGCTTGATTTTTTATTGGATTGTCTTTTTTTTTTTTTCCACTTATTTTTCTGATAGGAGTTCTTTATATAATCTTATTAGAGCCTTTTGGTGATGTGGCCCAAATGTCTTCTACTCAGTACCTTAGATTTTCATTATTTTAATGGTGTCTTTTGATGAACAGAAGTTCTTAATTTTAATGTAGTCAAATTTATTGATCTTTTCTTTATGATGAGTGATTTTTATCCTGGTTTTTAAAAGAATATTTTCTTACCCTGGGGTTATATGAAGATATTTTCATGTATTTTGTAAAAGCTTCATTGTTTATAGCCACTCACATTTGTATCTAAAACCCATCTAGAACTGACTTTTATGTATAAGCTGTAGATATGGGTAAATTTTTATTTTATTTTTTCATATGGAGAGTCAGTTCCTTTACCATTTAGTGAAAAGATCACCTTTTTCTCACTGCTCTGCAAGATCATCTTTGTTAACTATCAAGTGAATGTACATGTGTGGGTCAGTTTGAGGACTCTGTTTTATTTGATTAGTCTATTTGCCTATTTTTGTGCCAGATTCTGTGCTGTAATTTATAGTAAATTTTTCATTTGTTTCTTTAAATGAAACATAAAGTTATAAACTTTAAAGTTATAAACTTTAAAGTTTAGAAACGTATAGTTTCTAAAAACTATAAAAGTTTTTCTCTGCTGAGAACTATGTTTTCATTCGTTTCAACAGTATTTACCTTTACACCAGGCAGCGTAGTTACAATAGCTACTTTAAAGTCTTTGATAAGTCCAACCTGGGTCATCATGGGGTTGGCATGTGTTGATTTTCTTTCCTCTTGAGAATTGGCCACATTTTCCTGATTCTTTTTATGTCAAATACTTTTAGATTGATCTTGGAGATTATGAATATTTTACTGTGAGACTCTCAGTTCTGTTAACCTGATTAGGTTCAGTTCATAAGTTCTGTCTTGCCTTCTGTAGTAGGTAGTTCTAATGTCAGTTCGTTTTTTAAAAGCCTTTGCAGTGCTCCTTTGGATGTGTCCATGTATGTATATAGCTCACGGGTGAGTGTGAGACTTGTTCTGGTTCATGCACAGAATTAGGGGATCCTTTTCCTAGCTCTCTTCTCTCAGTACCACTCTACTCGTCAGCTCATGGGGACCCTGTCCTGGCCCTGTGATCAGAAAAACAGTTGTTTGTCCTGTGCTGCTGCATCTGTTGTGGCTTCACAACTGGGGCAGCTCTCAGATTCATGCTGGCAGAAAATAGGAAAAAAAACCCAAATAAGCAGTAAACTGCAGTATGAATTGTTTCTTCCCGTTTTGATTTCCCTCCCTAAACTGTCTGCTTTTGCTTATTTTTTAGAGTCCTCAGGTAGTTGCTTTTTGTATTTTTTCCAGGGTTTTTAGTTGTAATAAGGGGAGAGAATGGCCTTGGTGGGCTTAATCCATCTTGGACAGTGCCAAAAGTCTCTGTTCTCTCATATTTTTGTTTATTAGACATATCTTTTTCTTTCCACCTTCATTCAAGAAGGATACTCTGTGGTCAGGTATAGAATTCTGAGTATTTATGATATTTTCTTTCAGCACTTTGAAGTTCTTATTCCATTGCTTCTGCCTTCCATGTTTCTGATGAGAAGTCAGCTGTAAGTCTTATTGTTGTTCCTTTGAAGGTGAAATATTATTTTTTCCGTGGCTGTTGTAAAGATGTTCGTTTTGGCTTTTGTTATTAACAGTTTTACTGTGCTATATACCTAGGTGTGTTTTTCTTCATATTTCTGCTGTTTGGAGTTCACAGGGTTTCTTGGATCTCTGAGTTAATGTCTTACATCGTGATTGGAATATTCTCAGCCATATGTCTCTTTAAAAATTTGTTTTTATTGAGATAAACATAAAGTGCATAAATCTCAAGTGTACAATTTGGTGAATTTTAACGTGTGAAAAATTTTACTAGGGTAATAAATCATCATCTGCATCAAGATCCTGAACATTTCTAATACACTCATGTTCTTTACTAATAAGTAAATACCCCACCTGCCTATTCTTAGAGGTAGCCAGTATTCTAACTTTTAACGCTATGTTTTAGAATTGCTTGTTGTTGGACTTCATATAAATGGAATCATATAGTATGTAGCCTTTTGCATCTGGTCTGTTGGGTCATTATGTCTGTGAGACTTATCCATATTGTTCTGTGTCTCAGTAGTTAGATTTTAATGCTATGTATATTCTATAACATGAGTATACCATAATTTATTTATCCATTCTACAGTTGAGAGATATTTGGATTGTTTCTGGTTTTTGGCTATTGTGAATGAATACATTTTTTAACTTTCTTGTACATGTCTTTTAGTGGACATGTGGACTTATTTCTCTTGAGTATACATAGTAGTGAAATCACGGAATTTTTGAGTTTTTGCACAGGTATATTTTTAGCTCTACCAGCTATTTCCATTGGCTGTTACTTCTTCAAATATTTGTATATGTTAGATGTTCGCATTGCATCTACATGGCTTCTTTAATCTCTCTTCCGTATTTCCCATCATTTTTGTCTTTGTTTATTATCTTCATATCACTGATTTTCTCTTCAAATAGGTCTAATCTATTAAACTCATCCATTGTATTTTTAATTTGGATAATTGATTTTTTTAGTTTATTTCCATTTGGTTATTTTTCATCGTTTCCATTTCTCTGGTGGTTCTAAATTTCTGAACAGATCAAATACAGTTATTTTAAAGTCTGTTTCTAATAACATATCTGGATTCATTGTAGATCTGTTTTTGTTATCTGTTTTGTTTTTTATCATAGTCTTTTATTTATTTTTATTAATTAATTTTTGGCTGTGTTGGGTCTTCGTTGCTGGGCGCGGGCTTTCTCTAGTTGCGGCAGGTGGGGGCTACTCTTCGTTGTGGTGCGCAGGCTTCTCATTGCGGTGGCTTCTTGTTGCGGAGCACGGGCTTCGGTAGTTGTGGCTTGCAGGCTCTAGAGCGCACGCTCAGTAATTGTGGCACACAGGCTTAGTTGCTTCGCGGCATGTGGGATCTTCCCGGACCAGGGCTCAAACCTGTGTCCCCTGCATTGGCAGGCGGATTCTTAAACACTGCGCCACCAGGGAAGTCCCTATCATAGTCTTTCCTTGTGCATTCTTAACTTGAGTACTAGACATTATATGTGAAAATTGTTGAAATAAAGCCATTTTTCTTATGAGAGGCAGGCAACTAGTTGTACTAACAATCCTGGATCACCTTTATTCATTTATGGGAATTGAGATTATATGAAGTTTTGAAGGTTGGATTACTTTAAATTATTCCCTTACTGTAGGGTGTGTCCCTTTGGAGACCCAATCCAAAGTGCAGGGTGTTTACCATGGATCCCTTTGTGTATTGGGTCTTGGACTCTTAACTTTTGCCACCCTGTGCTGGGGCTTTCAGATGCTCTGCTCAGCTTCTCAGTGCTGCATCTGTTTCTTTTGGAGTTGGCACGTGCTTCTGGAGAAGAGCTGTTCCAGATGCTGCACCCAGTTCTCCATGTGTCTTCATTCTGGTCCTTGGCTCTGTGATTCTTTTTTGCCTTGTTCTCCCATGCCTTCATGTAGGTGTCTTTCATATTTTTGTCTGGTTTTCTTAATTAGCAGGAAGGTTGGTTCACATTACCTATTCTGCCACTACTGGAAACAAAATTCTGACAATAATCATTTTTTAAATGTCTAAACAAATTTATTTTGATTTATTTTATAACTCTTATGTATGAGTCATCAACTTTCACATAAACCCCTCATCAGGAACACTAAAACTAATTCAAGGGAGTTTATCATGTGTCTTTTGCTCTTAAGTAAACCACCTTAGAATACTGCAGCTAGTTCAGAGAAGATTCATTTATCCTTTAAACTGTTTTTGTGGACAGAGTTTCAAACTTTTTATTGATTTTTAATAAGCTCCTTTAAGAATAATATTTATAACTGGGTCACATGGATTAATATCTATGTCTAGAGGCCCATATAATGCTGTTGTTCATGTATGGCAGCGTATGACCCCTGGGGACTTTTGGTACTGCCTTATGTCATCTGAAAGGCTGAGGCTTTGTACACAGTAGATGCACACATATCTGTTGAATGATGGATGAGTGGGGTTTGATGAACTAATAAAAAAATCAGTTCCGGACATCAAATAAGCAGGAGATGGAAGAGTTAGTTTCAGAATAACCAGATTCCTAACTAAATTTTCTGTGTATGAATTTTTTTTTTCTTTCAAGATCTCTGCACTTGTCCTAAGAGCCCAAGCATCTGAGATCTTACTTGAAGAGTTACAACAGGGGTTTTCCCAGGCAAAGAGGGATGTTCAGGAACAGATGGTAAGTTAACATTTAAATAAACATTAACTATGTTAAATATATTCTATCTTGAAATAATCTTTGATGTGACTTTATCTTCCTGGCCAAAGTGGTTACTATTATGTTCTCCAGAGCCTATAGAACGTTAGTAATGGACAAGATTATGTAAAGACATTATTCTTTTTCTGAACCTACCTCTTGACCAAAAAAATTATCACCTTTAACTTAATTTATTTTTCTTCGATTTGAGAAACCTAAACAAAATAAACTGTGGACCAGCATTTAATTTTTAGTTCTAAATACAAGCTAAAAGTTGAAATCTCTCAAAGCCCTAGGAGGTACAGCTTTTGAGCAGTCACTGTACTTTTCCTGGACAGCTAATTTATTTAAAACAACCTCAGTAATTTCATAGGATTTACGATAAAACATGCACCATAACTGCTGTGGCGCTGGAAAACTTCCAGAAGGCTGTCAATTTTGAGAGGAATTGGAACAGAGAGCTTCTTAAAGAGTTGCCTTGAACGTCTGCAGAATTGTTCTCCAGCTTTGGGCCTCTTCCTCACCAGTCAGGCTCCACTTGCCTTGCTCTTCCTTTTTCTCACAGTTGGAACCCTGCATCTGATGGCCCTTCGTAAACTATAGCAGAGTTGGTCCTGCTGGGGTGATCCTACAGAGTTGCCTCTTGTCCAGCTCTTCCAGGGTTGACAGAAAAACAAACAAACTCCAAGTTGTATGGTAATGGTTTGTTTTTGATTGGCATTGGGTCAGTATCTGAATGGCCTTTGAGCTGATCCCTAAATACTAGCCCTGGTCTGTTGAGAAACATCTCACTCTAATCAATGACCAGAGAGTTTCATATCTTTTCATTAATTAGAGAATATGAAATAATCATTGTTGATCTCAAGGACACTGTTAAATGCTGACAAAGTTTCATAGTGTTTAGCCTCCTTACACTCCCCTGTCCCCTCTCATCTTTTCCTTCTCATCTTTTAAAACTCATCTGCTTTTGCAAACATTTTTCAAGTTGATTCCACTTAAAATGAATATATTGCAGGCGACATTGAAGAATTGTTGAAATTAAGGTTGAGGTCTTGTGAACTTTAACATCTTACCATTTTCTTGAAATTACCTTTAAATGTTATTACACTGAGAAAGGTAAACTCAATTTCTTATGCCCCTTCAAAGAAGGGTAGCTATGGTAGTGGTTGGGATCTTAATATTTCCCCTGAACTATTTATTTTGAAAAATTTCAAACTTAGAGTTGTTTATGGAGTGAACATTCATAAAATCTTCACTTAGGTTTACCAGTTAATATTTTGCCACATTTTTACTGCTTGCAGTTGTTTCTCAGTCTCTCTCTTTCATATATATGTATATTATATTACATATGTATTTGTTTCTTTTTCTGAACCATTTGCAAATAAGTTGTAGACATCATGACACTCCTAAATATTTCAGTATGTATCTCCTAAGAACAAAGAAGTTTTTCTGCATAATCACAATACTGTTATTATATGCTTAAAATGTAACCATTGTCCCTAAAAGTCCTTGATTGTTTTTTAGTGGTGGTTTTACTTTTTGATCAAGGAACTAGTCAAGGATCACATATTGTATTTTGTTGTCATGTCACTTTAGTCTCCTTTAATCTAGAACAGCCACCCACATTTTGTTTTTGGCTTTTATGACATTAACATTTTTGAAGAGTCCAGACCATTTGCCTTGTAGAATGCATTTGTCTTATTATTTTCACATGGTTCAAGTTAGACATTTTGGGAAGAATACTACATGGATGAAATGATGCAATGGAAAGTTCATAACAAGAGGCATGTTATGATGGGTAGTTCCATTGTTGGTGATGTTAAGTTTGATCACTTGGTTAAGGTGATCACAGTCGTTTTAGAATGACTACCAACAGCATACTTACTAAGTGAAGTTCAGCATTTCTTTGTTGGCCCTCCATATCCACGGTTTCCACATCTGTGGATACAGAGGGCTGACTGGAAGTGACTTGAGCATCTCAGTTTTTGGTATGGGAGCGTGTCTTGGAACCCAGTCCTCTGCGGATACCAAGAGACACCTGTAGTCCTTTTTACCCTTAGAATGTTATGCCAGGTAAAGGTTTACAGTCTGGGTGCTGTGTTCAAAAATTACTTGAAATGATTTTTCTCTCTGTGGTTGTGTTATCAATTTGATACAAACAGAAACAAATGGAGCTATGTATTACATTTTTGGATTTTCTTCTTTTTTGATTGACTTTTTTGTTTTTTGAACATGCAACATGGTTCATATGTCAGAACTATGAAAGTATATAAACACTCAGAAGTTTCAGTTCCATTCCCTGTCCCTTTCACCCTGTTCCCACCAACTCCTGTACATGATCATTTAAATTTATTTTTGGTTTATCCTTCTGTTTTTCTCTTTACAAAAATAAACAAATATAAACATATTCTTCTTTCCCTTCTTTTATATCCAAAACGTAGTGGGATGCTATTATTTTGTTGTAAATGGGTTGAAAGTGAGCATAAAGCAACAATTGATTCTGGTCTGAAATAAATAAGAGCCAGTAGAATTAACCAAAACTTATGCATGACCTTGCCTGCCTACCAGCAGTCTATTTGTCCTTCAGGATGCAGCAGTCACCTTTTGTGGGAAATGTTCTTGAACCCTCTCCACTAATTAGGTACCTTGTGTCCTTTTATCACTGCTGTACCCATTGTCTGTTACAGCACTCGTAGTATGGTTGGGTAATTTTTGGTTTACTTATCTTTCCCTCCACTGTACCATGTGCTTCTCTAGGGCAAAGTCTATCTTTTATCCCTGTATTCTCCATGGGCAGCAAATCACCTAGTGTAGAGTAGTAGCTGCTGAACAAATGTTGGATGTGGAGTAATCTACACTTACGTATATGTTCAATGGTTAGTAGTAAAAAATTAGCAGAAATACTTTTGCAGAATTTTATCTTATACTCAAATTAGCTGGACTAACTTTTATATTGATATAAATTAATATGAAATACCTAAAATTGTTGTATACATCAGCAAGTGGAAGAAGTAGGAACGTGTTCCATTTTAAGAATGAGCTGCTCAAATGTCCTGCATTTCCTAAGCATAAAGCCTCGTGATGGCGTCTAATATTTGGGGTCCTTGGGCCATTCCCAGTGATCCTGAGCTTGAACGTATGTATATTTAATGAAAGGTGAAGATACTGCTTTTTGTTTATCCCTGCCTCCTGTGGAACGCATGCTGTGAGGAAATAGGAGTTGTCTTGGAGTACACACTTTTTTTGATATAAGTCTTGATTACGTCCACCTCTTCCATTGAGCTAGAGATGCTGGTCCTAGGGATATGGGGGAAGAAATTCATTACTTTTAAGCTGTTGGTAGAAACAGTGGAGAATAAGCTCAGATACTTGCTTCATTTCCTGTCCCCTTGAATATATGTAAGGGCTGTAAATCAATAAATCTCTGAGCTGCTTTTTTTAAGTCTTAACAGAGCTTTATCATGTACCATCCATCCTCAGCCCTTATTTCATTTGGCCTTTGTTTTTCTCTGGTGCAGTTATCAGCAGATAGGATTTACCTTTCTGGCCGTGATTAGTGTCTGTTTCTATTTTAGGCAGTGCTGATGCAGTCACGGGAACAGGTTTCAGAAGAGCTGGTGAGGTTACAGAAAGATAATGACAGTCTTCAGGGAAAGCATAGCTTGCACGTGTCATTACAACAAGCAGAAGACTTCATTCTCCCAGACACTATAGAGGTAACTTATTTTCTATAAGACCAAAAATGTAAACAAGTACATTTTC
Organism: Balaenoptera ricei; assembly: GCF_028023285.1. Lineage (NCBI taxonomy): Eukaryota > Metazoa > Chordata > Mammalia > Artiodactyla > Balaenopteridae > Balaenoptera > Balaenoptera ricei. The sequence continues at coordinate 53,798,216 of NC_082658.1, read as the reverse complement.
TGAAATGGCTACAAATTCTTTTTTAAAAAGTCTACAAACAACAAATGCTGGAGAGGGTGTGGAGAAAAGGGAACCCTCCTACACTGTTGTTGGGAATGTAAGTTGGTGCAGCCACTATGGAAAACAATATGGAGGTTCCTCAGAAAACTAAAAATAGAGTTGCCTTATGATCCAGCAGTCCCGCTCCTGGGCATATATCCAGACAAAACTATAATTCAAAAAGATACATGCACCCCTATGTTCATAGCAGCACTATTCACAATAGCCAAGACATGGAAACAACCCAAATGTCCTTCAGCAGATGATTGGGGGCTTCTCTGGTGGTGCAGTGGTTAAGAATCCACCTGCCAATGCAGGGAATGTGGGTTCAATCCCTGGTCTGGGAAAACCTGCATGCCGTGGACCACCTAAGCACATGTGCCACAACTACTGAGCCTGTGCTCTAGAGCCTGCGTGCCACAACTACTGAAGCCCGCACGCTCTAGGACCCACGTGCCACAACTACTGAGCCTGTGTGCTGCAACTACTGAAGCCCGCGTGCCTAAAGCCTGTGCTCCACAACAAGAGAAGCTACCCCAGTGAGAAGACCATGCACTGTAACGAGGAGTAGCCCCTGCTCACCACAACTAGAGAAAGCCCATGTGCAGCAATGAAGACCCAACGCAGCCAAAAAAAAAAAAGATGAATGGATAAAGAAGATGTGGTACATAATATACCATGGAATACTACTCAGCCATAAGAAAGAACAAAATAATGCCATTTGCAGCAACATGGATGCAACTAGAGATTATCATACTCAGTGAAGTTAAGTCAGAAAGAGAGAAATTCCATATGATATCACTTATATATGGAATCTAAATATGACACAAATTTATGAAACAGACTCACAGACATAGGGAACAGAATTGTGGTTGCCAAGGGGGAGGGAGGGTGGCGGAGGGATGGACTGGGAGTTTGGGGTTAGTAGATGCAAACTATTACATATAGAATGGATAAACAATAAGGATCTACTGTATAGCACAGGGAACTATATTCAGTATCTTGAGATTAACCATAATGGAAAAGAATGTATGTTTATGTATGTATAACTGAGTCACTTTGCTGTACAGCATATATTAACACAGTATTGTAAATCAGCTATACTTCAATTTGAGTGAAGTAAGTCAGAAAGAGAAAAACGAATACTGTATGCTAACGCATATATATGGAATCCAAAAAAATGGTACTGATGAACCTAGTGGCAGGGCAGGAATAAAGACAGACGTAGAGAACGGACTTGAGGACACGGTGGGAAGGGGAAGCTGGGACGAAGTGAGAGATTAGCACTGATATACATACACTACCAAATGTGAAATGGATGGCTAGTGGCAAGCATAAGGAGATCAGCTCCATGCTTTGTGACGACCTAGAGGGGTGGGATAGGGAGGGTGGGAGGGAGGCTCAGGAAGGTGGGGATACGGGAATATATGTATATACATAGAGCTGATTCACTTTGTTGTACAGCAGAAACTAACACAACATTGTAAAGCAATTATACTCCAATAAAGATGAAGAAAAAAAAAAGGATTCCCTGGCAGTCCAGTGGTTAGGACTCTGTACTTTCACTGCTGAGGGCTCAGGTTCAATCCCTGGTCAGGGAACTAAGACCCCTGCAAGCCGCATGACGTGGCAAGCAAACAAACAAATACATACATACATACAGGCTTTATTGGGATATAATTCACATACCAAATAATTCAGCCATTTAAAGTGTACAATTCAATGGTTTTTAATATATTCTCAGATGTGTAGCCCTCACCACAGTATTTTCATCACCTCAAGGAGAAACCCCTTACCTTTTATTCAGCCCTTCCTCCCCAAGGCTTAAGCAACTTCTAATCTTTCTGTGTATAGGTTGTCCTGTCTTTCTTTCCTATGAATGGAATCATACAATTTGTGGTCTTTTGTGTCTGGCTTCTTTCACATATCTTAGTGTTTTCAATGTTCATCCATGTCATACCATGTATAAGTACTTCATTGCTTTTTATGACCAAATAATACTCCACTATATGGATATTTTGTTTATCCATTTGTCTGTTGATAGATATTTGGGTTGTTTCCACTTTGGACTATGAATAATGTTGCTATAAACATTCGTGTATAGGTTTTGGTGTGGACATACGTTTTCATTTCTCTTGGGTAGAAACTTAGGAGTGGACTTGCTGGGTCGTATGAGAGCCCTGTTTTATCCTTTGAGGATCTCTCCACATCCTCACTAACACTCATCGTTATCTCACATTGTGATTATAGCCATCCTGGTGGGTGTGAAATGGTATCTTATGGTAGTTTTGATTTGCATTTCCCTAATGGTTAATGATATTGAGCATCTTTTCATGTGTTTATTGGCCATTTTTATATCTTCCTTGGAGAAATGTCTATTCAGATCCTTTGCTTACTCTTAAATTGGGTTATTTGCTTTTTATTTCTTTGAGTTATAAGAGTTCTTTATATATTCTAGATACAAGTCCCTTATCAAGTAGATGATTTACAGATATTTTCTCCCATTCTGTGGATCATCTTTTTCATTTTCTTGATGGTGTCCTTTGAAGCACAAAAGTTTTTAATTTTGATAAAGTCCAGTTTATTTTTTTCTTCTGTTGCTCATGCTTTCAGTGTCATATCTAAGAATCCTTTGCCAAATCGAAGGTCTGTATTATTCTTGCAGGACCAGATTGAGAGTGCACCAGAAATTAAATATTTGAAGGGGGTCACCATGCTGGCTCCTTGTGATATTTGTTTTTCTATATAGCACTTAGGGCACAGCACACTCAGCCTCCTTCTGTCTACCGATAATTTTTATGGCATTTGCTCACTTCCATTCTTTTGTAGTTGGGAGAATCAGGGCTGCAAAACCAGAAGTTTCCTGAGACATTCATAAGTATCTCTTTAACTTTTTCCAGACTTTATATTCATATGTTTTATTTTTTTAGTTTTATAAATTTATTTATCTTTGGCCACGTTGGGCCTTTGTTGCTGTGCACGGGCTTTCTCTAGTTGCGGCGAGTGGGGGCTACTCCTCGTTGCGGTGTGTGGTCTTCTTATTGTGGTGGCTTCTCTTGTTGCGGAGCACGGGCTCTAGGCACATGGGCTTCAGTAGTTGTGGCACGTGGGCTCAGTAGTTGTGGCTTGCGGGGTCTAGAGCTCTCAGGCTCAGTAGTTGTGGCTCACGGGCTTAGTTGCTCCGCGGCATGTGGGATCTTCCCGGACCAGGGCTCGAACCTGTGTCCCCTGCATTGGCAGGCGGATTCTTAACCAGTGCGCCACCAGGGAAGTCCCTCATACATTTTAAAACCTTTCAACGTCATGAAAAATATCATCTTAGGCTAAACCCAAGTAAACACTACAAACAGTATAGGCAAAGATGAGATTTCATAGAGCAACTCTCAAAATGAAATAGAAAAAATATTTCCTGTAAGATCCTTCTGTTTTTTTTTTTTTTAAAGAAATTTATAATTGTTAAATTTTTAAAAGTCAGACATTACAGAGATTTATAGTTTTGTAAGTAACAGTTTTTCCTAATCCTACCCTGCAGATTCAACCCCTACTGTTTGGACCTCGTTCTTTTTTCCCATATAGATTTTAACATGACTCTTAGTTTTTGTTTTTATTTGCTCATTTACACAGGCTCCGTTGCCTACCCTGCCATTAGCTCCTTGCTCTCCCTCTCCTTTCCCTGCCCTCCCCCAGCTTGTGGTCTCAGCTCAGGTTACTGACACCCTGGAGAGCTCTCTCTCCTTTCTGAACTGGTGACTGATCTCATCAAGGAGAAAGTGTTGGGGACCTGTCTATTTTTGCTGTCAGCATACCACTTCCCACCTCTGTTAAACTTTTCACTTGGCAGGAAAGGTTCTTCTCTTCCATGTTCTATAAGGACTTTTTGTACCTAGATTTAAAAAAAATTCCAAGAATCCTTGAAGGTTATAACCAGTCTAGCTTATAAATCTTGATTCTGTAATAAATCTTAACGAAATTTTTCTTGATACAGTTTTTCAAGAAAAACTGCCTTTTTTTTTTTTTCTCCTGCTGTTCTTTAATTTATACATACATTTGGTAGTTATCTAAGAATCCCAGTTTTTACTTTAGAGTTGCTTTAGGATATAATTGGGAGGATTTTTTTGGGGGTGGTGGAGGAGGATTTTTAAAAGAAGACAACTACAATTTAGGGAAAAAATAAATTAAGATTTAAACTGAATTTATTACAGAAAAACAGCTGATCACCTTAGAAAGCCTCTCTTTGCCATACCTGCCTCTGGCCTAACAGTACTTTGCTTTTGTGGTAGGTGTTCAACAAGTGTTTGTTTGAATGAATAAATGAATAAGTAAGTACATTCTGTCCTCTTGGAGTTCATACTTGCTTCTGAGTTTCAGTCTTTTTGGTCCTCATTCACTAACTCCCTTCAAATTTAAGCAGGTAATAGTGGAAGTGTCTAAGCTATTCATAGTGAATCCCACATTGTAAGTCACTTCAAATTTTAATTTTTCCATTTATGAAACAGTTTTGAGGGAAAAATATGTAGTTCACAATACACATTTTTTGGTTAGTAATGTTGTTATTTCTTTAACATACTGAATAATAACATGGCATAACACCTGCCCCTCGAAGCCAAGAGTGGGTTGGAGTTCAAAGTCCTAAATTTTGAACCGTCTAAAACAACATCTGAAATTCTGGTTGCAAAAAATCTTTAGCTTTTTTTGTTTATTTTCTTTCACCCTTATAAACCCAATATCCATTTGTTTCTTGAATCTAGGCGCTCCGGGAGTTGGTATTAAAATACCGTGAGAACATCATTAATGTGCGGACAGCAGCCGATCACATGGAAGAAAAGCTGAAGGCTGAAATACTTTTCCTGAAAGAGCAGATTCAAGCAGAACAATGTTTAAAAGAAAACCTCGAAGAAACTCTGCAGCTAGAAATAGAAAACTGCAAGGAAGAAATAGGTGAAGATAAAAGTGATGTAGTTTAGAATTGAAGGCACTAAATAAAACCTTTTCTCTGGTTATAACAGTCTTAGAATGTAGAAAACAAAAAAGTATAGGAAAGAACTAAGTAAGGACTCAGTCCCTTTTCCCGGATGTTGATATATCCAGTGATTAGGAGTTAAAAAAAAAAAACCAAAAAACTCATCTTTTTAGGAGCTCTGGTGGCCTCTCTGGCAATTACTAATAGATAGGAAATTCAGGACTTGAACCCAGACGCTGGGGAATATGAGTAGATGGATGGCATTTCCTTGCAGAACTCAGAAGTGTTAACAGACTCCTGCTGGGATTAGCTCCCCCCACAGCCCCCCGAGTTAGGTGTAGGTATTTGATGCAGAGACAGTTTATGACATGGTGTTCTCGTGTGGACTTTCACTTTTCCTGAGCTTGATTATGATGCTGATTGGTTGGGGATAATTTTGAGAAAGGGGTGTTGGTCCCGCACCCCCATTCTGCCCACTGTTCAGTACAACATTTGACTTTCATTGCATGAGATTGAGCTTATGGGGGAAAGGGGTGTTTTAAGAAAAGACTTAAATGCAAAATAATGAATAAATGCTAACATGTCTCCTCCTTTTTCCCTCCTAGCTTCCATTTCTAGCCTAAAAGCTGAATTAGAAAGAATAAAAGTAGAAAAAGGACAGGTGAGTTTCATGAGTTTCAAATTGATTCTGTCAGCAGCCAGTATTTATTTATTGAATCCTACTGTGCTGGACTCAAGGAATAAAATATAGTTAGGACATAGTCCCTGCCTTCAAGCAACTCCTGGGAAAAATACAGTGGAATACGGGCGTGATGGTGGTAGAGACCATTTAATGAGAGCCTGCTCTGTGTTGACTGGAGGAGATACAGGGAAGACTAAGATGTGACTTAGCCTGGAGCTTCCACTGTGGTGGGAGGACAGGCAAGGTGTGGCCTTGACATGATAGATACTTAAAGCTACAGTGGAAATAAGTACAAAATCTTTTACAAACAGGAGGTGATGTTTTCTAGCTGGCTTAGAGTCTCCTTCTGTTAGACACCATGAACACCTTTTGGTAGATGACCCCATTCAGCTTACTGGCCTCGTTATTCATTGACTCAGTGACCTTTGCTTCTGTGCTGCCCTGCCTTGCCACACTCCTGCCTGCACCTTGCCCCACTTCTGACATCTCACTCCAGGCTCATGCCCCTGACCCCTGTCTACCATCTTTCCAGCCCTTAATCCCATAGGTTCATCTGTCTGAGTACCTCATTCAGACCTTCAGTTCCTTAAATTTTTCCTTTTCTGTTGGTTCTAGCAACTTCTTCATGGCTTTGCTTTCTTTCCTTCTAAGCTGCATCTGACATGGCTTGCCTCTTCAACTAGTCTCCCACTAACGCCTGCAAGCCCCCTGATTGCTTGTTCTTGTGCTACCCTCACTTGATACCGCCTAACCCTGGATTAATCCTGGTGTCCCCCTTCTGTGCCTCTGCCCCCAGCTGCTGGTTCCACTGGAATGAGTAACACTGCGTGCTCCTGCTGCCAGGTGCTGCTCCGTAGCCTTTCATTTGCTTTTAGTTGCTCCTTTCCATTCCTCACGGTGGATGTTTCAGTCACCACTCACCTCACCTCCTCATGATGGCACGTGATGGCCTTGTACTCCTGTCATAAGCAGGACCTACCTTCAGCTTCTTGGCTCCTCAGTTACATGTTCTCTTATTTTTCTTCCCAGCCTTCTCTTTCTTCTTCAGAGGAAAGGATGACCTGTTTCTGACTAGTCTTCTGTCACTGCACATGTGCTTTGACTGAGTCCCTCACATCTTTTCCTGGCATCCTCTCCATCTTCCCCTTCCAGTATGGGCCTTGAACTTCTACCTCTTTGTCTTTTCCATTATGTATAACCAATCTCAGAGGTCTCCCGGTAAGAGGGGAAAAGTTTCTCTTTGGATTGTACTTCTTTCTCCAGCTACCAGTCCTTCTTCTTCCTTCTATACCCAGAGTTCTTGAAAGAGTCATCTCCACTGCCCGACCTCCCAGTCACTCCTCAGCCCACTACAATCTGGCTTTGGCTCCCACTGTGCTATCAGGTTACACTGGCAAAAGTCGCCAGTGTTCCAACGTGTCCCATCTTTCCCACTCCCTCTGCCACTGTTTGGGTCAACTTCAGTGCTCACCTGGCGCATTGTAACAGCCTGACTTCTTTCCCGGCCTCCAAAATTTATCCTCTTCAGATTTCATTTTCATATTGAAACCGAGGTGATTATAAACTTGACTGTGAGCCAGTCTGGTTTAAAACCCTTCTGTAGTTCCCTTTATCTATATTCCTTAGCCCAGCTGGGATCTCATGCCTCACCACTGCCTTTCCGGCCTTCGCCTCCAGGGCCCCAGCACTCTGTGCTGTAATGTAGCAAGAGCTCACCTCAGTTCTTTAACTCATTTTTTTATACGTCAACTTCCTCTTTTTGGAGTATCTCTCTCCACCTTCTCCCCCTTACCACCCTTTAAGGGTCAGATGTCATCTCTTCAAGGAAGCCCTTCCCAACTTTTCTGGCAGAATTAAGTGCTGCTTCATCCATGTTCACATGGCATAGTTAACTTACATGTCTGTCTCTCCTGATTTTTCCATCCCCAGGCCTTAGAACATAGGAGGTGCCTAATAAACGTTTACTAAGAGAAAGAATAGGTCTTGAAGAATCAGTAGAAGATCCACAGATGTCAAAGGGTAAGAAGAGCATTCCAAGCATAGCCAGTATCCAGGGCCTAGGAGGACGCGAGCTTGGGTGCGTTTCTCCAGGCTGCAGGCCCCTCCAGGCAGGTGTGCTGTGACCTGTAGGGAGTTTCTGTGTGTTTCAGCTTTTCCCTTTTTAATTTCACAGTTGGAGTCCACCTTAAGAGAGAAGTCTCAACAGCTTGAGAGCCTTCAGGAGATGAAGATCACTTTGGAAGAACAGTTAAAGAAAGAAACTGCTGCTAAGGTGACATTTTTGTTGGTAGTTTCATGAAAAAGTGTGAAGAATGTAGAATCACATCTTCACTGTTTAAAAAAAAAAACCCTGCTGCTTTGAATAGTGCCACCTTCTGAAAGTTGGCAAGACTCTCCACTCGCAGAAAGAAAATGGAATGACTTTGTCTCTTCAGAGTTGGGTCAGATGTGCACACTGCCAGCTCTGGAGGTCTGTGTCACAGGCTTAACTGGCTTTTTAGGCATTGAGCTAAAGGCCACGAACCAAACTTGGCACTGCCATAGCCAGAAGCACTGCTTTGGAAGTGTCATTCCATTTGACTGATTTATGAAATATTGCACTGAACCATATTTGCTGCCTAAATTCTGATTAGTCCTGTTAGAATAAAAGTGCATGGGGCTAACTGTGGGGGAAGTTTGGTTTTGGTGGGCTGTGATCTAACCTTTAAGTGTAAAAATGTTGTGTATGTGTTAATAGTCCTGTTTTTAGAAAGGCTCCCACATAGGGAGTCCTGCTGAAGAGTTTCCCTGTAAGGAAGACTGGGGATAGCTGGGGCTGCCTAAGGCATGTTCATTGAGAATTTTCCTGGCAGATGCTTGACTGCTGTGGTTGTCAGAGGAAATCCCTAAAGATCCTGTCCTGTTGCTATGACAGCTACTGATCTTACGGCAGCTGCTTTTTGATGATTAATCATTGTCACCAGGCTGCTGGGGGTGAGGGGTGGAGCGCAGCACTTTCATTCATTTTTAATTTGGCTCTCATACTCAGCTCATTTTAGGACCTAGAGCAAGTAGCTTAGGCAATGTGCACCCTTGCCCTGTAAAGACAGAGACAAAGGGAGACTCACAGGATACAGGAATGTGATGGGCACCCACCTTTCCTCTCTAGTAGTAGGAAATGACAAGTGCCTAGACTTCCTGAGTGATTTGACCTATGGCTCTCCAGCATTAATCCTCATTCAAAACTTGTATTTTTTTAGGTTACTGTTGAACAACTAATGTTTGAAGAGAAGAACAAAGCTCAGAGGTTGCAGACAGAACTAGATGTCAGTGAACAAGTCCAGAGAGACTTTGTAAAGCTTTCTCAGACCCTTCAGGTGAGGCATTTGGGGAACCCCTAGACAGAACACTGAGGAGGCACTTTTGGGGTTCTTGTTACCCAGGAGAATTTGCTAATCCCTGACTGGCCCACTGACAGTAGCCAGAGGATTAGAAATTATGGCTGCCCCTGCCCCAGCTCCTGGTCATTTAAGCTGGAAACCTGGTTTATACCTCAGACTTGTCCCCCTTTCTTTCCCTTTTCCTCTTCCTTGCTGGCCCTTAAGGGTAAAATATAAAGTCCTTAGCATAGCACGTAAGACTCTTCCCAGCCAGGCCTATCCCTGCGTTTTGTCCATCTCTCTGCCTTACATTTTATATTCTATGTTCTAATTTTTAAAAACTACTTGTGGTTCCTTGCCCACAGCATGTGTTCCCTCTGGAAGCATGGCCCCCTTGCTCCTTTCTTCCAGGGCCCTGCTTAGCTTTGTCCTCCTTGTGGAACCCTCTCTAGGTCCGCAGGCTGGTATAGTGACATTTAGTATATTGTGCTAAAACTCCATGTAAGCTTGTTCTTTTCCCCCAACTGAACTGTGGGTTCTCAGAGGTCAAGGATCAGGTCTCATTCATCTCCATAGTCCCAGCACCTTATACTGGGTCTGTTACACAGCAGCTTTTGAGAATTGTTTTTTGAATTTAATTGTTCTTGCTGCCTCTTTCCTTTGAAGTGACTAGTCTCTGGTGAGTTAATCTCCATCTCAGCTAAACCAGCCAGAGTGAACCAGAGGTCTAGGCAGGAGCCGTCTGCACTTACCTCGCTGCATTATTTCTCTAGGTGCAATTAGAGCGGATCCGGCAAGCAGACTCCTTGGAGAGAATCCGGGCAATTCTGAACGATACCAAACTGACAGACATTAACCAGCTCCCTGAGACATGACACCCTCATGGCAGGACTCTAGCCTGCACTTTGGGTTTTTAACTCATCTTTAGAGCAACATTAATTATTATTTAACTCTTAACCGAAGAAGAAGTCACACACAGAAAAAGGAAGACTGGAGAAATGCTTAAGTCTAGTGGGCAGACCGTGCAGCGCGGGAGGAGCACACAGCCAGGGTGATTTGCAGCAGGAAAGACCTTTCAACTGGGAACCAGACTCCAGACCTGACTCCAGTGGGTGTGGGGTCAGATTCGGTGATGGAGGAAGTGCCGTTTCCTTGCCTGCTTTAGTCAACATTTCCCTGCCCTACAGCACCGTCCCAGTAGTGTTTGAAATGGCATTTCCTGTTCATAGCTGTTGGAAGAGAGAATTTGTTTCTGTTGTCTAGAGTTCATCAGTAACAGTATTCAGCTAGCAGACAGAGGTGGAGTATGCCGTATGAATATTTTATATTAAAATATGAAGTTTGAGAGCAGCCCACTGGCTAGTGACTGTATTTCCTAGCTCAGTGTATTTTTTTTTTAACCATTTTATCTTGCATTGGAGGACCTTAAATGCTACTGAAACTTGCCTGAGAACCATAAGACGGTGGCAGACAACCAATTCAATTGAATTGGAACCGAACTAATTATGAGGATTTGCAAACTTGGCTGGGGCTATATGTATTGGAAGTTGAGGTTAAAGGAAAAGCACAAGAAACTGTTTGGAAGCACTTTTCCTGCTACCTGGGTAAGTTTCGTGGACTCACAGGTACCAGGGTCAAGCTGAACTGGCACCATCTACTCTTTTGAAAACTGTTTTAGTTTAGTTATTGGATCAGTGGAAAAAAATATTAATAAAACAAGCTATGTCTGACAACAGCTAGTATAAATTTATAAGTCTGCTGCTTATTTTATTTTCAACTCGAGTCAGTGGGCCTGAGTACGTACTTGTTTCAAAAGTGTCAAATACAAAAATGGTGATAACTAGGTTTGGCAGATGCCTATTTTGTACTTTTCTTTTATATTTTAGACCTGGAGTGTGATAATGCTTGTGGTGAAGTTGGGGAAAACCCAGTTAGTTGATCAGTTTGGAAATCTGCTTTGTCATTTCTATGAGGTTAGATTCCTTTCCTGTGTGGATAAAGCTTCAATGAACAGGTTGTCTTTGCCGTAGCCTTATGAAGTGTTGCAGAAAGCACAAGGATGGATTTATATTCACTGTTTACCTGCAGTACTGTTAGCCAGTGGAAGACTACACTGTGCGATTCATCATACAGATGGTTCCAAAGTAAAACTGTTGTTTTCAAATTTTTGTGATTGGTGTTGTGTAATGGCAGAGTACTTGAAGGAACCATATGGAAATTAAGTGGATTGAGTAGATTGTTTGGCTCACATAAAGCTACAACTTGAATTGTCTTTGTTATAAATGAAGTCATAATGGACTAGCCCTAAAGATCTTTATTTCTGTCTTCCATAGGACAGGACAAGGTAAGCCCTACATACCTCATTCCTTGGGCTATTGCTGTAGTCTTACATTCATGATTATGAATTTTGAAAGTAAACACTAATTATGGAAATAGTGCTATAGGCTTGCATGCATGAAACATTATTTTAGTTGGTTTAAAGTCCCTTTGTATAAAGTACTACTCTGTTTCCTTTAAAGGAAACATGTATCCTGATTGATTGAGTTACAGGGAATTTTATTAATTCCAAAAATACAATCACTTTAAATTACATAAGTGTCAGACTAGTCCCTTGGATAAACTCCAAGCTAATTTGTTTCAGATTATTAAAATTAGCACCATAAATCAAGATGGATAATTCATAACCTTCCGGAACGAACTGAACTACAACTCCCAGGGAACTGCTTGGCTGAGACTGGGTACCTTGCTGATGCTGATGTTTTTCTCCGTAAGACGGTCCTGGGCCCATAAAATTCATGATTAGGAAACTGTTAGCACTCTCTACAGTGGCAGATGCAAATTGTTGGAACCCACTTTTTTGAGAAAAATATGCTAGAAAAACCCAAACTGAGACTAGGTTTTGTTAACAATCTCTACTTCTGGTATGAAACACTTCTTTAAACTGGGTTTTCTTTATAAATGGGAAACTGATTTAGAAGGTAGTGTTTAGCCCTTCAAGACAAAAGAAAAGGTCAGCTGGGTTTCACGAGTGTTCCTGCACTTGTATTCAGTCTGTGTACACGTGTTCTCACGCATGTCTAACCTGATTTACCTCTTACCTGTAACCTACCACCTTACCATGTATGTGGCTTTTAATTGGCAGTCACTCAGCCATTTCTAGGCAGGTACAGTATTACCTTTCAGAACTCATTGGCAGGTATAAAAATATTACCTAATGCTAAAAGACAAAATCATATACTGTATACCAAGCTATTTGTTTCTCCATTTGAGATCCTACATGTGCACCTCATACCCACTCAGTGACATGTATTGGGACACAGAGCACAGCCGAACTCAGCTCTGAAAGGAAATACTGCCTGTCGAGGAAGTGAGCCAGCAGTGGCCTTGCAATTGTGGATACCGAGTTCTGCTCTGAGCAGGTTTCAGGTATAACCATTTGTTAACTGTACTGAAGGTGTGTCCTTAAGAAAGTGTTCAAATTAAAAAAGCTGCTGTCTAGTATACTGTGTGGCCTTTTCCTTTGAGCTCTAGGGTTCTGTCCTCTTCAGAGTCATATTTCTGGTGCTGCTACGTTAAAATGCAGCTTTTATTCTTGTTCAAATATCAAGAAAACTCAGTAGGGTTCATGGAGGTCTGGCAGTGTGCAGCTGAAAGTCTTGGGCACTTTTTTTTTTCTTTTAAATCCTAGGCCCTTGCTGAATACAGTCATATACTTGAGCTTGTATATAAACCACCATCCAATTTTTAAATAAAAGCATTTATTCAATAATTAATTATAAAACAAGTAAAGTATAAAAAGTGATGAACAACCACACCAAAGTTCATCCTTTAAAATGCCTCTTTATAAATTAGATAACGCTACCTGTTCGTTTTACAATGAGTTTAAGCCTTCACTTGTGTTAATTTCAGGTGTGAATCTGTTCCTGGTGGTGTCAGAAGTTTACATGATTTCGGATATCGTTAATTTGCTTCACCATTTCTCTTATGTGCTCACCCCTGTAAAATCATAAAGTTACTCACTTTGGGTAATACAACAGATGAATAAACCATTAATATTGATTCGTAAGAACTTAGTAATACTGAAGTATCTTAGAAGTGCTCTGCTAGAATTAACGGCTAAAGGTTTCAGATGGATAGTAATGGTAATTCATTTAAGGCTAGCGGCAGCAAATATAGTAGTGGAACTGCTGGAAATATTTTTGAACATATTCACTGGGGAATACCTTGACCACACAACAAAATTATAAAGAGAGACATCCTTTTTGACCCTCTCACTATACTCATCTATTAAGTCCATATCTATCACCGTCAAGTCCTGGTAATTACTTGACCCGCAAATGTCAAGTGGTCTTATCTGGGCAAAGAAAGGTTGATTTTGGCATTTTGCAAAGAAAAAACTACCTCGCACTAATAGCTGATTGGTACTTACTCCTCCTTCAGGATGGACTGAATGCATTTTCGCTGGTAGGCGCTGAGAGTAATGGTGGGCTTTTGAGGACTTAGTACCTTTTCCATCTTTCGTTGTTGATAGTCTTTTTTCATAGTAACCTTAAGTATCAAACAGAACACAGACACTTTAGCTATGGTTTGCTGTACATTTTCATAGTATCTATTTTAGTCTATTCTTTTTACATTTTATAAAATTATTTTCTGTAGAAGGAACACTTTAAGAAGTACCAAAGGTAGCCACCTTGTACCCATTCCTACCTGTTTGATGGCGTTGCCCAAATGTCGAAGTTGATCAGGTATCAGCTGTAATTCTTTCTTCATGTCTCTCTCACTGTCAGAGAGAACTGGGAGCTGAGAGTGAAAACTGTGAAGTACTTTTTTCATCCTGTGGAAGAGGTAAGCAAACATCTCAGCTTAAGATCTCGGCTCCTTAGGAGGAACACAATCCTAACTAAAGCTCCTAATTTAGGAATCTGGTGTCTGTGAAGGAGGCCTCCACAGGACGGGTTTGGGGAAAGCATCGCTGCACTGTCTTCCGTAGAATACACCTCAGAGGGAGTATCTAGCACCCGAGAACTTAATAACACGAGTAGTACCTGACCTGAGTAGGGAACTGAATGTTATACAATTACACAGCCCACTGACCTGGTCATGATATCTTCTTGTTTTTCCTTGGCTTCCTCATATTTGTCAGCTAAGCGCTCGGCCATTTCCCGCAGACTTTTCCTAATGGCATAAAAAGCAAGAGTCTCTAGGGGTGCACCTTGATGGTGAAGCCAACTAATGTGGTTCAGTATCTTAGGGTGAGACACAGTTCCAGTCTAGCTGAACTATTTTTTTTCTCCCTTGTCTTGGCACTTACCTCTCCTCTCGACAATAATTGAGATCTTCTAGTTGTTTCTTTTTTTGGTCACATAACAATTTGACCCTTCAAGAACAAAAAGAAATTTAATCAAAAGCCAGGTCTAGGCCATTATACAGTGTCAGCCACCAGCCAGGGACCGACTGGTATGTGAACAGAGGCCATCCTACCTCCGCTGAATCTCCTCCTTTGCCAGGTCCTGTTTAAGAATGTACTGTTCTCTGAACACCTGGGTGGCTCTGCTGATGAGCTGAAGGCATTCTTCGGGAGGAGGAGCCGTATCTTTTTCAGATGATCTTAAAAAAAAAAAAATTTCTGTCATTACTTTGCTTAGCTGAGTAAAACAACTGAAGACAGACTCACGTCTTTTTACACTTCCTGTTTATCTTTCTCAGATGCCTCCATATCTATGTATTCTCTGTCTGTTCTCACTAGCTGATTAAATATGCCCTGTGTTTCTTCCAACTCCAACATAGTAAAAAGTATATGAAAAGAAATAGCTGAGGACAGGCTGAAGAGTAATTACAAAACAGAGAAGGGAGCCAGTTTTTAAAACGGATACGCCCTAAATTACATACTTCAAAAATGCTGGATTTGCAACACTACGTTGCAGAATGCTTCTAATATGTTTTTCAAAGGAATCCGGGGTTTCAGCCAGAATACGGAGGGGAGACTGTGCCACTTCAACATCGTCTCGGGTACAAAGCAGGGGAGGAGACGCTGGATGGACTGTGCTTCTGCAAAATAAAAAAATAAAATAAATTTTATTTATTTTATTTATTTAATTTTAAATAAAATTTACCATGGAGTGACTTGCTGTAAGTATAGGAAAACCTAAATCACATTCATCCAGAATTCTGAGGATATAAGAAACTATAAAGTGTTACAAATACTCTCAATGGCAATTTCAGAAAGCTTGAAAGATTGCAAACTTTAACAGCATGGCCAATGACTTACTTTGCAATAATTCACATCTGGGAGTTTGTTAATAACATTACTTCATAGACAACTTGTATTTCAGAGAGTTGGCAGAAACATGATTTGAAGGTATCTAGGTAACTAATATTCAGGAGTTTTTTTCCCCTTTGGGATTCATGTTTTTATTCTGAAGTATCCTAGTATGACTAGGTCTTACTTTACTAAAGGTAGGGTAGGATTTTAAAAACATGCCGAGGCAACAGGCAAAAAGGCAGTTTTTTGTAGTGACTTTATTACTTTTGTTCAGTCTTGCTAGTTTTTAGTCTCTTGTAGTGTAAATATCACAAAATTGATAGTGAATTATTTTCTTTTCCAAATGATGTCACTTCTCAAAGAGTATGGAAATTCTTCTAAGGAGAGTAAATTAATGCCAGTGTTTTAAACTATGTCAATACCTAGAAGCACATGCTTTCACAAATGACACCAAGACACTGGGGGGAAAGGGGTCTAGTGTTCCAGTACTCCAGTGGCTTGTTAGAGACTCCTATTCCTGCATTTATAAAACTCAGAATGACCTTCCAGAGCTGTTGAAAACGGTACTTATAGCTTAATATGGGTTCCTTAAGGGGAACAAGGGTTATGAGTTCAGCTATATACCACCTTTCTTCCAGAGTCTACATATTCTGTGATGTCCCTATGAGGCTGGCAGAGATGGAGAAACTGGACTTTGAAGTCAGAAAGCCCGGTCTTTGCAGCCCAGTTCTACGTGCTCCCTGTGACTCTGGCATGTACATAACCTCTCTGTCCCTGATCCCTCCTCTACAAGATGAGGATAACGGTGCTGTCCTTAGCGCAGGGTTGTTCTGATTGCCGGAGGCTTACTTCTGAGCCTGGCACATAAAGTTTAAAATCATTAAATCAGGGACCTCCCTGGCAGTCCAGTGGTTAAGACTCTGCGCTTCCACTGCAGGGGGCGAGGGTTCGATCCCTGGTCTGGGAGTTAAGATCCCGCATGCCACGTGGCGTGGTTAAAAAAAAATCATTAAATCTAACTCGTATTCATGATGGAGTTCAGTATTTTAGTATTCTTTCCACACTTGGGTAAAGCTCTTAACTCTCCGCTAGCTAAAGGAGATGCCAGAAATTATGCCTAAAATAAATCCTTACAGAGATGGCAGGAGCAACAGAAATAACCACCCCTCCAACCCTCAAGTCAGAAGCCAAAGCATAAACCATGTATCTTCAGTCCGGTTACTAAGGACATCTTCCCAGCTTAGATTTTGCAGAATTAACGAGAGCTGTGTGGGAATACAAAGTGGGACGTACAGTAAAGGCCTTACGACGCATTCGTAGTTACTGGTGATGCAGATCATCGTAGGCCCCAGGATGTCAGGGACAATCCAGAACCCTCGAATCGGAGCCGGCTGCCTGAAAGAACACACAGCCAGAGTTAAACTACAAGACGGCAAAAGCAGTGGGTCCAAAGGCAACGCTATGGCTGAGGTTTGTGGCCCTCTCAGGGCTGGGCTGACAGTTGGGTGGGACATGGTATCAGTGCAGTAACCTCAGGGGTGGTGACTTGGAAACCTGTATTACTTACAGCTCTGATCGGTTTGAATCAAGCTGTCACTCAGCAGCCAGACGTCGCTTACAGGTCACTCAGGAACCCACAGCCTCATGGTGCTCACTGTAATCTCGGCAGTTACCACGATACGAGGAAGCCAGTTCTTTATGTGTCTTTCTCCCAACTCGCACGTAAGCTCCAGCTACCTCTGCATGCCTAGCCGAGCACCCAACCCAGATTAGGTGCTCAGAAACTGTTGACTGAATAGTGTCTTTCTCACCTTAAAAATTCAATGCAGGCCAGCATCTATGTCACAGGACTTAACGTACTGTGCACAGCACGCGGCTCCCTCTCAGTCTCAGTTCTACTTCACTGAAGAACGTGAAAACGGGGCCTCAGACAGGAACTGTCTTTCCTGCCAACGCGCTCAACCCCCCCACGGCTCACTTCTGCCCAGACTGTTGACGCCGTCTCCTCTCGCCTCTTCTGAGATTTGCTCCGTCAGCTCTGCAACCACAGAATCTCCCTACTGTCCGTTTACCCTCAGCTTATAAACAAGCTGACATCGCTTCCATTCAAAACACTCTCCACTGTAGTTTCAAGCTCTCCTTAACCTACTCCCTCTTCCTTTCCCTTTAGAGCCAGCAGTCTTTCGCAGTAGCCTGCAGTAGTATTTCTCCTTCCACATCTCTCATTGGCCTTTTTTTGCAGGGGAGGGGAATGTGGTGAGGGGGAGTCTGGGAGGTCAGAAAAAAATTTTCTTCTGCATTTCTAGTGTGAAATCTACATACAGAAGAGTGCATATATACACTCTGTGACCACTGTCCAGGCCAAGAATTACAACACTACAGGGGCCTGAGACCTCCCGTGTGAACCTCCTGATCACAACCTTCCACTTGATTTGTATGATACTCATGTTCTCGTTTTGCTCTATAGCTTTCCTATCTATGTATGTATTCATTCCTAAGCAATACAGTTTTACCTGTTTTTGAAATGTATATATTATATATACGTATATATTATAAATGAGATTTTATTATTTTCCCCATTCACTTTTCACCTGTGCTATCCGCTCCCTCCCACAAAAGCGTTTCTGCGTGGTTCTCGATGAACGCCCACGTTGCCAGATCTGGACACCTCACCGCTCTTCACCGCTCGGCCGTACTTATTTGATGCTGCTCCCCTGCCTCCTCTTTGAAACCTCCTCCTCCCTGGCACCCTTCCCCCGGGTTCTCCTTCAGTCTCTCTGGCCGCCTTTTACTCAAGTTTCCTTCCTGGGCTGGGCTCCTCATCCTCCACTCACTGCCTGTAAGAAAGTGTTGCTCAAGACTCTCCACTCAGGTGTCCTCTACTCACTCGAGGCCCTTTCCTGGGGAACCTTCACCAGAGTCCTGGCTCCAATGCTGACAATTTCCACATCCATACTGTCCTAGCCCAGACCACCCCCAGCTCCAGACCTACGTGTCCAACTGCCTACTGGGCTCCTCCACTTGGATGTCCTTTGGAACAGAAGACTCCAAGTGCCCCCATTAACCCATCTTGAGTCTTCCCACATCCACTTTCTCCTATGTCCAATTTTTCTGAAGGGTACCGCATCTACCGTTATCCCGGGTAGAAACCTGGGAGTCACTCTAGATATTTCCCTTTATTCTATTCATCAAATATTTACTGAGTATCTACTAGGCACCCTGTCAGACACTGAGTGTACAGACGTGAGGCGACGGTATAAAGTATGAAACAGACAGACATGGTCTCTGCCTTCGTGAAACATTTATATTCTAGTAGTGGTGACAGACATTAAACAAACAAAAATATCAATTTAAGTATGTGCTACAAAGAAAAAGAATAATAGGAGAACCCAAAGGGGTTCTGGGAAATCAAGGGAACCCTCTTATGAACTGACATTAAGACCAGAAAAGAATCAGCAAGTGAAGACTGACTGGGGTTATGACTGGGGATATACCTCCCAGACAGAGGACACAAAATGTGGAATGGCTGTGGGCAGAGGAGAGCTTCTGATGCCCAGACACCCTTGGGGTGAAGTATCATGTCTGCATGGGAGTGTAATATACATATATACCTGAATTACTGAAACAACAATTGTTATCTGTGTTTAGAAGGGAGAGAAAGTCCATACCTGCATGGCAATGGCTTCGTACAAAGAATGTGTTCTACAAAGCATTTCTGTTCTGTAGCTAGTTCCTGTAAACTGTCCTTATCTTCTTCGTCTACAAAAGAACACAATATATAAATTAAATAATAAAAGTCTCCAAATTAAAATGCTGATGATATTAGTTAAATGCAGTTAAGTTCTTGTCTCAGACCACTGCTTCTTAGAGGCTATGCCTCTGACATAGAAATCTCCTTACCACAGGGGTCTAGATTTCTGTCTCAAGAAGGAAAGTGGATTTTCCTTGGTCAGAAATGCAGAAATGTTTCATTCAGGAGAACAATCCCAGAAATCATTCCCTTCCATTCTCTTCCTCACCCACACCAATTTTATTTTTATAACAGCTTTTTGAAACGTAATTCACAATACCACACAACTCAACCATTTAAACTGTACCATTCAACGGGTTTTTAGTATATTAAGAGAATTGTACAACCATCACCACAAAAAATTTAGAATATTTTCGTTACCCAAAAAGAAACCCCCATGATACCCATTGGCAATCGCTTCCTAGTTTCTGCCAATTGCCCCAGACCTATGCAACAACCAATAGTCTACTTTCTGTCTCTGTGGACTTGCCTGTTCTGGATACTTTATATAAATGGAATCACACAGCATGTGTAGTTATCTGTGACTGGCTTCTTTCACTTAGCAGCATGTTTTCAAGGTTCATCCATGTTGGAGCAGTTACCAGCACCTCCTCTTTCTGTTGTTGAATAATATTCCATTGTATGGCCATACCACGTTTCATTTATCTAATCATCAGTTGATGGACACTTGGCTATTTGGCTATTATGAATAATGCTGCTATGAACATTCATTTAGAAATTTTATCCAAGTATGAACATGTTTTCATTTCTCTTGGGTATATACTCTGGAGTAGAACTGCTGGGTCATATGGTAACTAACTCTATGTTGAATCATTTGAGGAACTGCCAGACTGTCTTCCCAAAGTGGCTGCACCATTTTACATTTCCATAAGCAGTGCATGAGTGTCCCTATTTTTCCAACACTTGTTAATTGTCTTTTTAAATACTAGCCATTTTAGTGGGTGTGAAGTGGTATCTTGTGGTTTTGTGGTATCTCATTTCCATGACTGAACATGTTTCCATGTGCTTATTAGCTATTTGTATATGATCAATGGAACAATGTCTATTAAAATATTTTGTCTGTTTAAAACATTGGGTTATCCTTCTATTATGGAGTTCTAAGAATTCTTTGTATACGCTAGACACAAGTCCATTATCAGATATATGATTTGGAAATATTTACTCCCATTCTGTGGGTTGCCTTTAGTGTTTCCTTCTAAGCGTTCTATAGTTTTAGTTCTTATATTTTAGTCTTTGATCAATTTTGAGTTCATTTTTGTGTATGGTGTGAGGTATAGTCCAATTTCTTTCTTTTGCATGTAGATGTACACTTGTCCCAGCACCATTTGTTGAAAAGACTATTCTTTCCCCCATTTAATTGTTCTGGCACTCTTGTTGAAACCAACTTACTGTAAATGTAAAGGTATATTTCTGGACTCTCAATTCTATTCATTGACCTGTATGTGTATCCTTATGCCAATAGCATGCTGTCCTGATTACCATAACTTCGTAAGTTTTGAAGCTGGGAAGTGTGGGTCCTCCAACTTTGTTCCTGTTTTTCAAGATTGTTTTCGCTATTCTAGATCATTTGCAATTCCATATGAATTTTAGGATCAGCTTGTCAATTTTTGCAAAGAAGCCAGCTAGGATATTGATAGGAATTACACTGAATTTATATATCAATCTGGGGAGTATTGCCATCTAACAATATTAAGTTTTCTGATCCATGCACGTGGGATGTTTTTCATTTATTTAGGGTCTTATTTCTTTAAACGTTTTATAGTTGTTTTTTAAAAAATGACTTAATTAATTAATTAATTAATTGGCCACGCCATGCAGCATGCAGGATCTTAGCTCCCGGACCAGGGATCGAACCCCTGCCCCCTGCAGTGGAAGCACGGAGTCCTAACCACTGGACCGCCAGGGAAGTCCCTGTTTTGTAGTTTTAAGAGTGTGTTTTGCATTTCTTTTGTTAAATTCATTCCTAAGTATTTTGTTCATTTTAATGCTATTGTAAATGGAATAGTTTTCTTAATTTCTTTTTAGATTGTTCACTGCTAGTGCACCGAAATAGACCTGATATGTGTTTATTGATCTTGTATCCTGCAACCTCTCTGAACTCATTTATTAGTTTAAACAGTTTTTCAATGGGCCCTAACAATTAACTATGTAAAAGATTGTGTCATTGGAGAATATAGTTTTACTTCTTCCTTTCTAATCTGGATACGTTTTATTTTATTTTCTTGGCTAATCTCCCTGTCTAGAACCCCCATTATAATGTTGAATAGAGGTGGCTAGAGCAGACATCCTTTTGTTCCTGATCTTAAGGGGAAAGTGTGGAAGGCAGAACTTGTATAACAATTAAATCAGACATTTAGCTGAAGACATTTCTAAGCAAAGTGTTGAAGATGTGGTCTGATTTCTTCTTGCTGATTACAGGAAAATGTGAGGAAAATATAATTGAGGGAAGAACTGTTAAAATGGAACAAGGACTTGATGATCTAGGAAATTCTCACAGCCTATGTGGATGGCAAAAGATGCTAAAATTAAGAGAGTCACCTTCCGGAAACATGTTTTAGAGAAAAAGCCACTGGTGTGACTGTTCAGTCTTTTGCTAATACCTCAGAAAGATCAAAAGGTCAGAATATTCAGTCACACAAAAGGCTCTTTGACGAGATTAAGAGCATGACTTAGATCCTTCAGGTCTCAGCAGAAGCCAAAAATAGAGGTGGGATTATATAAGGAAGACAGTGGATGAACCTCTACTATAGTGACTCCTCATGATATATACAGGAGACCCAAAAAGTTCTTGAGAATTTTATACACACAGAAATACCACCGGCTTGAACTGAAAGGGTCAGAGGATGAGAGAAGGCTGTTCCACCCTCAAAATTCTACAGGCAGAAAACAGGCTAATAAAACTACTCAACTACAAACAAATACTATCTTTCCTGAAAAATGAAGGATTACTCAGAGGGCAGAGCTACAAGCCCAGAGGATTATCCCCAGGCCTTGAAACACAATGGAATTTAGATTTTTAAATTTCTTGGAACCTATGGTTCCTTTTTCCATTCCATTTTCTCCCCTTTTGAACTAGAGTATCTATAAGTGATACCTATGCCTGCCCCACATTGCGTTCTGGGAGCAGACAACTACTTTCTAGTTTCATAGGTCCACAGATAGAGAGTAATTTTGCCCCAGGGTAGATTATACTTAGAGTCTAACTATAACTGATTTAAATGATTTAGATGATGACATTGCAGTACTTTTGAGCTCAGGACTTTTAGATGACATTATGAACTTTGTGTGGCTATAGGGACAATGTATTTTGTCAGATGTGAATGTTTAGGGGCCCCACGGTGGAATGGAGTAGGCAAAATGATGGACTCCCCAAAGATGTCTGTGTTTTAATCCCTAGAACCGGGAGAATATGCTAGACTACCTGGTAAAGGGGAATAAAGATTGCAGATGGAATTAAAATTGTCTACCAGGGCTTCCCTGGTGGCTCAGTGGTTAAGAATTCGCCTGCCAATGCAGGGGACACAGGTTCGAGCCCTGGTCCAGGAAGATCCCACATGCCGCGGAGCAACTAAGCCCGTGTGCCACAACTACTGAGTCTGCGCTCTAGAGTCCACGAGCCACAACTACTGAAGACTGTGCGCCTAGAGCCCATGCTCAGCAACAAGAGAAGCCACCGCAATGAGAAGCCCGTGCACCGCAACGAAGAGTAGCCCCCACTTGCCGCAACTAGAGAAAGCCCGCGCGCAGCAACGAAGACCCAATGCAGCCAAAAATAAATAAATAAATAAAATAAATTTTTTAAAAAATTAAAAAAAAAAGTTGTCTATCAGATGTCTTTGAAATAGGAAGATTACCCTGGATTATTTGGGTGGGCCCAGTGTTATCACAAATTTCCTTAAAAGTGAAAGAGGAAAGACTTCCCTCGTGGTCCAGTGGGTAAGACTCCACGCTCCCAATGCAGGGGGCCTGGGTTTGATCCCTGGTCTGGGAACTAGATCCCGCATGCACGCCGCAACTGAGAGTTCGCATGCTGCAACTAAGAAGTCCGCATGCTGCAACTAAATATCCCACGTGCCTGCAACTAAGACCCGGCATAGCCAAAATAAATAAATATTAAAAAAAAAAAAAAAGTGAAAGAGGAAAGCAGAAGAGAAAGTCAGGGTTATGCAAGGTGAGAAAGATTCAACTCTGTCCCACCACTGCAGACTCTGAAGACGGAGGAAGGGGACTAGACGCAAAGGCAGGCAGCAGAAGCTGGGAAAGGCCAGGCAGTGGGTTCTCCCTTAGAGCCTCTGGAAAGGAGCACTGCTTTGTCCAGTGAGATCATTCTAGGACTTCAAACCTACAGAACTACAAGGTAATAGATCTGTGTTGTTTAAAGACACTAAGTTTGTAGTAATTTACTACAGCAGCAATATTCTAGTACAGAAAGCACTTGGTCTTTTTCTGTTAAGTATAGTATTAGCTGTGGGTTTTTCATAGATACCCTTTTTCAGTCTGAGGAAGTTCTTTTCTATTACTAGTTTATTTAGTGTTTTTAACATGAAAGCCTGTTGGACTTTCCTAAATGCTTTTTCTGTTTTCTGTGTCTGTTGAGATGATCATACAGTTTTTGTCCTTTATTCTATTTTTTGTGTGTGGGGCGGGGGGACGGCCCTGCCGTGCAGCTGGCAGGATCTTAGTTCCCGGCCCAGGGATTGAGAACCCGGGCCCCGGCAGTGAAAGCGCTGAGTCCTAACCACTGGACTGCCAGGGAACTCCCCTTTATTCTATTGATATGGTATAATATTGATATATCAATTGATTTCTCAATGTTAAAGTAATCTCACATCCCTCGGATAAATCCCACTTAGTGGTGTATAATCCTTTTTATATGTTGCTGGGTTTGGTTTGCTAGTATTCTGTTGAGGATTTTTTACATCTCTATTCATAAGAGATATTCGTCTCTAGTTTTCCTTTCTTGGATGTCCTTGTCTGGTTTTGGTATTACGGTAATACTATCTTCATAGAGTGATCAGGGAAGTGTTTTCTGTTTTTTGTAAGAGTTTATGAAGAATTGGTATTAATGCTTCAAATATGAAGCCATGTTGTCCTGAACTTTTCTTTTTGGGTAGTTTTTGATTACTGATTCAATCTCTTGTTATATATACGTCTATTCAAATTTTCTATTTCTTTCTGAGTCAGTTTTGGTAATTTGTGTCTTTCTAGGAATCTGTCCATTTCATCTGCGTTATCTAATTGGCATACAATTGTTCTTGACACTCCCTTATAATCTTTTATTCTTGGTATAGCCTTATAATCTTGTATTTCTGTAAGGCCAGCAGGAATATCCCCACTTTCATTTCTAATTAATTTGAGTCTTTTTTATTTCTTGGTCAGTTTACCTATAGGTTTGTCAATTTTGTTGATCTTTTCAAAGAACTATCTTTTGGTATCATTTATTTTCTCTATTATTTTTCTGTTCCAAACTACTTTTTGATAGAATCTGTGAAACATACTGAAAAGCGCAAAAACTCACCTGATCCAAGAAATTTCTGAAGTTTATGAATCCAAGTTAGCCCAACACTATGTACACCAGCTTCATGAGTACAGTGATATCTTGAGGGACACTTGGGATCTGCAAATGGAATCATTAATGATATAAAGGAAGCCATTAGAAAACTGAGAGAATTCACCTGAGCAGGCCACAAACATATCTGTTGATGGAAGTGATGCAAGGTCTACAGGACCTTCACACTGTGGCACTATGTCAGGGGTTTGGGAATTTAAAAATCTGACTTCAGTTTTCAAATACATTTTAAAAGTATAATTAACAAACACAATTCAAATATGTTATTTTCTAAATATTAATACAGAGTTCACCAAACATTAGCATTTGCTGTCAGGTAACTCACTTATGCCTTTCTGTCCACCTCTGTGCATTTATTTACAGTTCTTCAAAATAAAATGGTGAGTAAGAAAGGCTGTAGTTCTGTAGGAAACCTATGCTTGCACGCATCTACTTACATGAAACTGCTGAAGCTACTGCACTCCAATAGCACAGGTACTAGAAAGACTTAAGCACAGCTGCTTAGTGAACAGTCCTGTCATAGATGGTAAGTCAGGTGTAAAATGTGAAGTTTTACTTGTCTTGATAATGTTGACTTACAGATAGTTGTTTAAGTTTTAGATAGAATTTTTGTATTTATATTTATACCAAGAAATATGAGCAGTTGTTACATAATTTTAATGAAAATTTCTGTATTTCCATGGAGCCCTAGTTATCAGTAAGACTATCGTGAAACTAAAAGATGAACTCTTGAATACTTAATTTATAAATATTTATCTCTGTGACTCACGATTTTTAAAACATTAAACAACCAAAACAAGATACAGAAATAATGTCTATACTAAAGCTGATTTAAGATGGCAACTGTCATCTATAAGACCCTAAACCAAATTTTTCTTTTATTTAACAGCCTCACTTTCTTACTGCTGACTTTATAGTAAGTAAATGTAAAGTGAATGTTATATTATTTCCATCTGTTTTATATGTTGGGGTTCTGCATAACACCTCGGAAAATAGCATTATGCTATAAAAAGTTAAAAAAAAAAAAAAAAAACTCCTGGCAATCTCCGTGGTAATCATCTCTCTGAACAATAAAGTACTAAACAGTTTCTTTTCATTTGCGCACACCTGAGACTTAATTTAAGGCTCAAATCATCTCATTAGGTCTCCCAGTGTTTAAAATGGCTTTTCAAAATGTGTCTGTGGTGCTGAAGTCAACAGAAAAACCTTAATATTGGGATGTGACAGAAATCTGTTATGAAAAAGGCAACATTAGTAACTGAGGTAGGAAATTTGCTAGACACCCCTGACAAGTTATATGGTAGCCATTCACTTATGTCATTAAAAATCTGGGTATGTTTCAGGTATTGTAATATGCCTTAAGTACAAATATGAATGAGTCAAAAATTTATTAGTTTCACGTATGAAAATGTTATCTCTTATTCAAAGAATCAAGATAAAAAAGCCTACAATTAAGATTTCCCAAAAACAGGTACCTTTTAAGGAAACCAATTAGTTTATGTCACTTTACCTCACTAGGTCTCAATTTCCTCATATATAAAGCAAAGTTCTGAGACTTAATATTTAGACTATATCTCTCCAAACACTGTTCAATTAGACATGCCCAATGAATCCTTTTTGCTGGTTTATTATATAAGGACTACTATGCCCTTAAATGTCTTGACTACACTTTAGTACAGAGTTGAAGCCATTATTACTAAACCCAGGCAAACTGGCTAACAGGACTGTAGGCAGGTTAAGTCAGGCTGCTACAAGATTGAACTCCCTTTCTCTGGACTGGAGAGAGGAAAACTATGAAAGGTACACGCAATTATTCCACACTGAGTAAGCTTTTGTTCCTCACAGGGAGGAAGACTAGATCCTAGAGGAGACTCTGAGAAACTGTTGAGGGGCAAAAAGGATTATAGGATTTTTATGTCAGAAGGGACCTTAGAGATCATCTGATGTTATCCCTATTATTTTTATGTGAGAAGTTGAATAAATGTCCGATACTACAGAGCCTATTAATGTTAGAGCTATAACGAAAACCTAGGACACTCCAGACTCCTAGTTACAAACTCCTTCCACTGAGCCACGCTGAGTCTGGACAACACACAGAACACATTCTTTGACTGTCTCAGCAGTTTATCCAAGAGCGCCCTAGATGAACAGACATAAGTTGCCAGAAGGATCTGGTGCCAACCCAGGTAAGTTAAAGCAAAAGGAAAAAAGATAAAAAGGAAACATTCAAATGGTTCTGGGTATAACAATATGTTCGAAAATGAAGAAAGATATTTTAAAGAGATACCTTAATACCAGTATAATTTTATTTTTAAAGTTATTTTTAAAGTTTATTAAAGTTTGCATACATTTAAGAACTTGAATCATGAAACCTCCTTTTGGTTGGACCAGGAAAAAGTCACTGTTATAAATCTGAGTGGATCCAGACTGAAGACCACTATCCTAAAACTTGGGGAATTTGCTTAGTCTTTCTTGGACCTACAGTGCAATGTTGTAATTAAAAGGCCAAAAGAACCCAGTCAACTTTTTAAAGGTTGGAACTACAGAAAAAATAAATTACACAGAAATAGCCTGTGATAATCTTAGTACAAATATAATGAAATAAAAGAACTAAATTTAGTGAAAACTTTACCTCTGTGAAGTTTGATTGGACAAGAAAAGTCAGAATCAAAGGGCTCGTCCTCTCCGGATGCCAGTTTCAGGGCAAGCTCCAACTCCACACACTCAAACACATACAGAGAAGGAATGAGGTCTGCCCTGGAATCCCAGGACTTTTCTGACTGAAAAAAAAGCACTGTAATTTTAGTGTTTCATGTTCCTTTGAAAATGTACACAACTAAAAACAGAAGCAAAAAGCTGGATCAAATAGTGCTTTCAAACTCTTTAATTCCACCCTCTATTCCAACAGTGCCTTGTTATTCTTAAAAGCGAAAAAAAGGCCTCTCTTCTTTTAGGAAGTTGTAAATAAACAAGTTTAGAGAAGAGCCAATTCAGTGATTCAAAGGTTCTTTATACCTGTCACCAAAGGTGGCAAAATAGAGTTCAGAAAGAAATATATAGGTCGCTGGACCAAGTAACCTGGGCACATTTTAACTTCCTTCAATTTAAGTTTTTAAAGTGGGCTTCAGTTACTTTTAAGTGTTAAGTTTTCAAAATACACATAAGTGCCAAATAGAAACTATAAAATTCCTCATATACGAAACATTCATACTGGTCCAGGAACTATCCCTGGTGTTGGAGATACAAGTATGCCCACAGCAGCCCGACTTACTGTTTGGTCATCTTCTTCTTCCCCTTCCAGCACAACACAGTGATACAGCATTCCTGATTCAGTAGCAATCACCAAGATGTTGGGGACACATGGTAAGCAGAGAACAGCACAAGCATCATAACCATAGTTATCTTCAGCTGCAGGATGCATGGGCAATGGGCCTAACAGCTTTCCCACACTCCCAGGGCTAAAGAAAGAGCGAAAACATACTTGGGAAATGTTGATAGAAGACAACCATGCTCATCACTTAAAACCCTTTTTGACTTTGTCTTTCCCCAGCTATCATACACTAATTAAAAATATAGTATATTCCCAATGTCTCCACTTGCTCATTTTCCCACTCAATTTCCACCTCTTTGGTACTTCTCAACTGGACATAATTTTGCCCCCAAGGGGACACTGGCATGTGTCTGACGACATTTTTGGTTGCCAACACTGGGAGGAGGGGGAGAGGTTACTGGTGTCTAGAGGCCAGAGATGCCGCTAAACACTGCCCCACAGGGCAGTCCCCTACAACAAAGAATTATTCGGCTCAAAACGTCAATAGTGCAGAGGTTGAAAGATCCTGCCCTAAATTTACTGTGGTTTATGCCTTCACCACTCCACTGGAAGCTACTCTCTGGCAAAGGTCACCATTGAGATTCTAGTTGCTAAATGCAAAAAAGGCCCTTATCTCGACCTTCTGCAGCATTTATAACTGGTTAACAATGACTGCTTTGTAATACCCTTAACATCTGTACATTCTTTCTCCTAGTTTTCTCTTCCTACCTCTCTGAACACACCCTTCTAATACCCTTTCCTAATTTCTGTCTCTTAAATATTTGCACTGTCCCGGATTCCACTGTAAACCCTCTTCTCTTTTCAAAATACACACTTATATAAGCGCATATTAGGACTTCCCTGGTGGCGCAGTGGTTAAGAATCCACTTGCCAATGCAGGGGACACAGGTTGGAGCCCTGGTCCAGGAAGATCCCATATGCTGTGGAGCAACTAAGCCTATGCACCACAACTACTGAGCCTGCACTCTAGAGCCTGTGAGCCACAACTACTGAGGCCACGCGCCACAACTACTGAAGCCCGCGCGCCTAGAGCCTGTGCTCCGCAACAAGAGAAGCCACCGCAGTGAGAAGCCCACGCACCACAACGAAGAGTAGCCCCCCTGCTCGCCACAACTAGAGAAAGCCTGTGCACAGCAACGAAGACCCAACACAGCCAAAAATAAATAAATAAATTTATATATTTAAAAAAAAAGAGCATATTAACTATGCCTGGTTTTAACTACTACCTGTATTCTGATGATTCCCAAAACTTTTATTCTGAAGTGCAGCTTATCTTCAGACCCACTATTTAATTGGATTAGACAAATACACTTAATGAGTGCTAGATAACACCCCCAAGGAACTAATGGTTTAGTTGGGGAAGCAGACATTTAACTAGAATTACTATAACACCTGTAATAATGCAAGGATTTACAGGGTACAAAGCAACACTGAAAGGTACAAAGCAAGTGAGATATGTAAGAAAGGTGTCAAAAATAAGATCAATGGGAACAGCATATTCTGGGAAGGGGTGGTGAGCATTCCAAGCTAGGGAGCAGCATATATCCAGCCCTGGAGGAATGAAAGGCGAAGAATTAACGGGAAGGAAACTTAGCTTGGTACGATGGGAGGCGAAGTGCAAAGTCTCAGGCAACAGAACAGTAGCTGGGCAGATAATCAGGACTGGCTTATGAAGCAGACAGTCTCGTAGGCCATGTTAACGTGCTCAGAGTCTCTCCACTGGATGACAGTGTGTCGCTAGAGGTTTAAATCAAGAGTGATAGAGTTTCACTTTACTAAGATCAATCAGACAGCAGTGAGGAGGATGACAAAGAGGGGACCAAAACGGAATTCAAGGCAACTATTTAAGAGAAGAATGATCCAGGCAGAAGATGATGAGGGTCTGAAGCAAGGACAGGGGACTAGAGAGACGGGTATATACATTCAAGAAATTTTCATGGTAAAATCAATAGAATTTTGGGACCAGACTGGATTTAAGAGGATGTAGAAGATGACTTTCAGGTTGTGGGCTAAGGTTACTAGGTAGATAATGTGGACAAATAAGGGCCAAGTAGTTTGGGGAGGAAGGGTAAGGGAGGGTAATAATGTTACCACAAAAGCCTCCCGAGAGAGAGATCATGTGTGAAAGGCAGAGAACATTTCTGTCCAGGAGAACAGGATTGACAGTGACTCCTCACCATTCTGCAATCTATAAACCTCTTTCATCTTTCTTATTTATCTTTTTCATTTTGCATCCTCTCTTCTCTCTCCTGGATTCACTTCTGCCCCCATTTCTACCTAGTGAATCCTTCAGGTCCAAGCTTCTGTATTACCATCTTCTAAGTCCTCCAAGACAGGCAGCCTAAGCACTTACTCTGTCCCACTCCCAGAGCACCCTGTGACGCCTTCAGCACATCACGTTGTACTAGTTTTGGTTTGTTGTAGGCCTTTCTGATAGACAAGGAACCACATAGCAGGGACTCTGCCTTCAACCTTGTATTCCCATAATTTGCCACAGAGTGAGCCCTGAATGAATATCTGTTGATTTATAAATAAATAAATTACAATGTTCAGATTCGGGCCGTATGCCTCTCTAGTTACAAATTTTCCCAAAATTCTTATCCTCTATTGACTCTAACTCTCGCCATAACAGATGATTCTTATTTCTTTATTTTACCTGTATTTTCTCTCTAGTCCTGTATTTCCAACTGTCCATGGAATATTTCCAAATTAGTTGCCCTTCCTGACTTCATTATTTCTGTTAATGGCTCACTCCCTTATCCAAACAGCAACAAAGTCTTATTGATCCTTCCTTTGTAGTATGTACTATGTTCATTTCTCCCTTGCATTACCACCCTAGTTCAAACGCTTACAGACCTTAAACTAAAATTTGGAAGTTACTTTAAAAGTCTCTCTGCTCCAGTCCCTTTCCTAACCAATTGTTTTATCCTTCTCCTGTTTAGAAACCATCACTGGCTTCCTACTAACCTTTTCCTACAGAAAAGACTCCACGTCCCTTAACTAGGTATTTAACTCCACCACATTTTCCCTGGACAGGTACTTCCAGCTTTATCATTAGACGCTCCCTACCTGAATCTTCTGCTCTAGCCCCAAGTGTCTAATCATTGGACCTTAAACGACATTTGCACTTGCCTGTTTTCATACTTGACTTCATGCTGCTCTTGTGACTAAAATGGTCTTACCCTTCCTTGATGCTTCATTTAATCCTGCTTTAAAGCCTTAAGTCTCATATGACATCAGTCCTTCTCTATGAAAATCTCCTTAACTTCTTCAGTCAGAATCATCTCTCCTTCCTCTGGGTTCTTATTATGCACCACGAATGCAGTACGAGTCATTATCTTTCCATGGTTATGTATGTCTTTTCCCCACAACTGGGACATAAAGATACCAGATTACCATGTCTAACCATCCCCATGGTGCACTGTTCACATAAGATACACGATACAGATCTTCCTTGACTTATGGCGGGGTTACGTCCCAATAAACCCATTGTTAAGTTGACAATATTGTAAGTTGAAAATGCATTTAATACAACTTACCTACCAAACATCATAGCTTAGCCTAGCCTACCTTAAATGTGCTCAGAACACTTACATTAGCCTACAGTTGGGCAAAATCATCTAACACAAAGCCTATTTTATAATAAAGTGTTGAACGTCTCATGTAAGTTATTGAATACTGCGCTGAAAGTGAAAACCGGAATGGCTGTAAGTAAATCAGCTGTTTACCCTTGGGATCGTGTGTCTGACTGGAAGCTGTGCTAACTGCCCAGCACCACCAGACAGTATCAACTGAGTATCACCAGCGCAGGAAGAGATCAAAATTAAAAATTTAAGGTACAGTTTCTACTGAATGCATACTGTTTTTGCACCATCGTAAAACCGTAAGTCTGACTAAGTTGGGGACCATCTGTAAATACTTTTTTGATTGACTAGCCTTTGTGAACACAAATCCAGTCTTACCTTAAGTGATTATCCACGAATTCTATAGAACTTACCCAAATAATATGAGGAAATGAAAGGTCAAATGATCTGTATCAACTTTCTCTTCAAAATATGCAAGCCAGCCTTGAAAGGCTGCAATACTTCCACAAACTCAAAAACATGGACCCCAAGTGCAACCATGACAATCTATACTGGAGCACAAGCTGGGCTTTCATTTCAGGTGGGTTACCTCCTCAGCTTACCTGTGCAGCAGACTAACATATGTAAGGAAAGTCTCCCCGTTCTCATATAAGATGTACAGGGGGTAAGCCAATACTTCATCTTTGCCTTTTTGTCCAAATATGTTCTTCGGGACTGCCGACAATGGCCCAAAGTCAAATGCAACTGCTGTCTCTCCTAGAGATGCGGTGTAGGCCCTTCTGAAAAGAGATTTTAAAACCAACTGGTTGGAAACGAAAACAGAAATAAAATGTCCAATAACAGCAGGTGGGGATGGAATTTGTATTCAATGGAGTGATAAGACAAAAAATTGTGATTATGAAGAATGTTAAACAACATTGGAAAATTCTCATAAAATTCAATGAAAGAAGTAGGCCATAAAATTATATAAAGTTGAAATATACAATCACACAAACAGTAAAAATACACACATACAGACATGCATAAACACAGAAAAGAAACAGGAAGAAAACACATAAAGATATCAACAGTTATCTCTAAGCAGTAGGAGGCATTCAGTCCATGAATATCTACTAGATATTACTAAGCGCTCAGTGCCTCTGGTTCTGGGAAACGTCAGTGACTTGAACAAAGGCCCCCCTCTAACGAGAGAGACGTCCACAGAGAAGCCAACCACACAACACAGAGCCAGACGATGATGTTATGAAGAAAAATAAAGCAGGGGAAGAGAGTACTGATGGAGGTGCTGCTTTAGGTGATCTGGGAAAGACTCTGATAAGGTGCTATTTGAGCAAAGATTTGAAGGAAGTAAGGGAGCGAGTCTGTGGTCACGCAGAGAAGGAGCAGTTCAGGCAGAAGGAAGGACACATGCAAAGACCAAGGAGGGCGGTGGCAGGAGTGTCTGAGGAATGGCAAGAAGGCGGAGTGGCTGGAGCTCAGAGCCTGGGCAGCGGGAGCACTGAGCTGGAGGGCTGCAGCCAGCGGGCAGAAATCAATGGAGTGCGGAGAGCGGGGAAGTACAATGAGCTGATTTATACCGAGAAGTAGCACTCTGGCTGCTATGCTGAGGACAGACTACAGGAAATTTTAAAGTATTTCATTTTCTTCTTAATACTTTTTTTAGTTTTCCCAATTTTCTACAACAAATATACGTTACCTTTATAATCAGGAAAGACAAATGATAAAACATGCTGTTTTTGTATTTTAAAATTTAGTATAGTTTGTTATTCAAAAAGATTCCAGTTTAACACAAGGTTAATGAATATGGTTAAAATAAAACCACAATTTCATATAGCTGAGAAAGTCAACATCATTCCAAGCTGTTATAGGTACCATATCTTAGTTTCTTTATCACATGGAAAGGTATATGGTATCAGGAGGCAAAAAATGAGGAATCCCAAAATCCAGAATAAAAGAACTGCCTGAGTTAAACTAAAAAATTAAGACAATGAATGGAAACAAACAGACAAAGCAGTTATTTCAAAGAGACTTAAATACCAAGCCATCCAAACTTAACTGGAACTTAATGAATATAGTAATATTTCTAATAATGGTAGTAGGTATCAATTAATGAGTACTTACTCTGTGCCATGCTAAGCACTTTTTATGCATGATCTCATTTATTCTGTACAATAATCCAAGTAAGTGGTCACTACTTTTTATATTCATGGACTATACAGTCATGGAAATGACGCTTAGTGCAACTGAATAACTTGCCCAGATGCCACAGCTGACAAGCGGCAGAGCTGAGACTGGAACCCACCAGGTGTTGACGCCAGAGCCAAAGCTCTTAACTACTGCGTTTGCTCTACGGCCTCTCATCTGGACAGGGTGCCTGGCAAAGGAGGTTGGAAAGCAATGGAAATGCACTGCCGACACCAGAACAGGACCTATCAACTCGCAGAGGCAGGTATTTCCCCACTGTGGAGATGGATGGATGCGAGGTTAAGGAGCTGGTGCTATAAGACATTAAAATCATTGGACTGAAACTTTCAGTTGTGGGACTATTAAAGAGAATTAAAGTGGTCCCAGGCTGGTGGCAACCTCTGACTCCTAGCAGAAGCAGATGAAATTCTTCTCTGGAGGAACACACCCCCAACTCAGGCTCTCAACATTTCAAAGCATTAAGATCAAGTAAACATAAGTTCACAACGAGAGATCAGCAATCACAGGAAGAAGCGACCATGATCATGGGGCAGGAGGAAGAACACACACAGATTTAGATCCCCACCTCCCCAGGACTTCAGATACTGAAACTGTCACATACAGAACAGCTGTATATAAAATATTCAAAGGAATAACGGTTAGAAAAACAAAAATAAAGAAGATTATTAGATATGACCATCATGGAGACATGAAAAGAACTAAATGGAACTTCCAGAAATATTGCTACTAAAGGCTCCTCTCTACATGCACACACTGTGGGTGATCATGTGTGGTAATCACCGGAAAGACTGATCAGGAGGCCAGAGGAATGGGGTTTGTAAGTTCAAAGGGTGATTCTGTTAGTGGTCAAAGTAGCCAGGAACTTGCCCCTGTAGTGGGTAAGAAAACATAAAAGAAGCCAGGGTCACAGGAGAATCAGAAGGGCTCTCTACGTTCTGCTCCAGCTTCTGGGGTACTAGGTGCTGGGGGTCCAGCCATCTGCCCATCCACACTGAGTGAACAGCTGGCAGGCCTCCAGCCCAACACTCTCACCTTCCACCTTTTCTGTAACTTTGCAATATTATAATTCATTCTCTTATTCAAGATACAACAGGGAATAAATTTCAGCTATTCACATTTTTGAACTTTCTTGAAAAAAGACCAAGTTAGTAGTTATAGTGACATTCAGATTTGTAACTTTTCGTTACCTATTCATATCGCCTATTTTTGCTTATTTCTCACATTACCAAAAAGCATGCTAAAGGCACCTTTGGAAAATCTTGCAATCTGCTAAAATTGCATTTATAATCCCGATAAACTAATTTTAAAAAATTTCATGACACAAATAAAAACTTACCCTTTATTGAGTATCAGACTTTCCTCTTCTGCTTCTGAAAGTACAATGACCTTAGTGGGTGTCTGGGGCTCACGTAGAGAGTAAATTCTAGCAATCAAAAGAGAAGAAAGCCAGTACTTAAAATTCTCTTTCATTTCCCAAAGTTCCTCTTTCCTTTCCATCTACTCAGTTCCTGAGAATTTTCCTACCAGTTATCACAACCATCTGCCAAAGATCTTGCTGTTACTGACAAAGTGGCCTACTTCATTTGTTCCGTAACAACATAAGAGGAAGGTTTCCCTGGGACATGAAGAAATGTTCTCTACTCTAAGCAAAATGCCTCATCAGCCTTCCCCAACCACCACACCTCAGTCCTTAGCCATATTCACCTTGTCTAGTCATCTCACTACTGCCTCTAAGTTTGCCAGCTTCCCTTCAGTTATACCCATCTGTCTCTGCCTATGAGACACCCAATCTCATCAGGGAAGACACCATTTCTCACTCTTCTTTATATACCAACTGGCCAGCACAGTGGGTGACTTTTAGCCTGCAATTTGTACATATTTGTGTTATATAAAGACACAATGTCTTCCCTGCTTTCTCAAGAGGTTAGTATAAAACTAAAAGAAATTTTCTTACCAAAATCATTTTATTTAAAATAAATTTGGGGGAAATTCCCTGGTGGTCCAGTGGCTAGGACTCTGCACTCTCACTGCCAGGGACCCGGGTTCGATCCCTGGCTGGGGAACTAAGATCCCGCAAGCCACACAGCGTGGCTAAAATAATAATAATAAATTTTCCCAGCATATATAGCTATTGTTAAAAGGAGAAAAAAAATTTTAAAGGCCAGTAGTATCATTGTTAGAAATCCAGTGTCCCTCTTAAAGTCTTTATCAAGTTAATCACTTATTTTGTCTGACCCCACAAAGAATTTTTAAACTTAGTTTGTTCCATTATCAATAGAATGTCATTTAATAAACGTTTTTAATGAAAATTTGATCCAATTGAACACACCATTCATTGTGGTCTTCCTAGCTGCCTACAAGCATTACTGACTTCAAAATACAAATAAGTCCTATAAATTGTAATGCGGAACAGTGAAAGGAAAAGTAAATGCAACAGGGCACTGAGTGGGAATTTCTTGTTGCCCTGAAACTGTCAATAGGGTCAAAGCTTAGGAAAAGAGTAGTGTTAAATACCCAATATTTTAAAAGGAATCTTCAATAACTGAGGCCAGATACCTCCTTTAGGGCTTAATGTGAGGAAGACCTAGACCTACACTATCTCCTCACAATCTCCTTTTCCAGCTTACATAAGACAGAAGGTGTCAAGAGTCCTTAAGAGTATGGTACGATGTTTGGAATGTGAGGGTCCTCCTTCTTTCTTTACCCCCAACTCCAGAGCCAAATGGGTGGGCAGGAAAGGCCCTAAAAGAACCAGCCAGATTTAGGGGTACCTGTAATAAGGGGAAATGGGTATCTCATTTCCTAGCTGAATGCCAGATGGGTTGTCAAAAACCACAGGCCACCAAGGCAAGGGAATTCTTGGGTGATTCTGACATGTCATATCCTAGGGTTGGGGGCATGTGAACACTCTATGGTATCTACTCTAAATATGGAAATTTCTGAAGGAGGTAGGCTGGGACAGCATAAGAAAGGACTATAGTGTAGTATGCCCAGTTCTGTGGCCCTTGGAGGGCAGGGAAAAGGACCTTGGCAGTTACCACGGCTCCATATGAAAAACCACAATGGTTAGGTCGAGAAGGCAGGAGATACCAAGTTTAGGGATAGTCCATCTTGACAGAGGGTTCAGGGCATGGACAGTTGGTAGAGTCAATGGGAAACAGAGCTCCTGAGTGATGGAGGGAGCTGAAGGCCAAACACTGCCCCTGAAAAAACCACACACCAATCTGTGCAGAGACTATCACATCAACAGAGGCCACCAGCAGCTGAGGGAACTAGATTAAACCAGGAGGAGGGATATGCCCCCTGCCCTTCACTGATGGACAGCCAGTTAGGTAAGATGTACGCCTCAGCTAGCACACTCTCTTTACCCCGCCATCGAGGAGTCAGACCCAGAGGAAGGAGGAACAGCTCTCCTCCTTACACTTCACCCCCTACCTCAAGGTGCTGGGGTAGAAAGAAGAGTCAAAGAGCAGATCATGCCCTCTCCACTCATTTCAGATCCCTCAAGGTCTGACCTGTGATAGGACCAGGATATAGTTTTGAAATGGATTTGAGATCAGAGTTTTAAACTGAACAGACTAAGTTTTAATAACTGAAAGTAACCAGAAATCTATGAGGTCTGTGTAAGAAGCCATTAAAGGATCAACCATTCGGCAGTAAAAGAAGATTTGGTAGAGCACAGTCAAAGCAGTGATTAGAAAAAATAAAACTGCAGGTATCTGTACATCAGTCAGTCTCCCCAACAAACTTTTTACATAAGGCAGATCCAGAAAGTTAACTGATAATATAATAGAGATCTCTGTAGGATTAGGGCATTTAATCATACAATGCAAAACCTGGAAGGGGCTTTAGTAAATGATCAAATGAAACCTGCTCATTTGACAAACTGGAAACTGAGGTGCCCAAGTTTTTAACATCCCGAAGACAGAAGTGACACTGGGACAAGAACTCAAATCTCTCAATTCCCAATTAAATGATCTTTCCCCTATGCTACATTACCTCCAAAAGAGTGGCACAATGAAAACAGTTTTAGGGAGATTGTCTTAATAGGTCAGCTTGGGAAAGGAGAGACTGGAGGCAGGGCCAGTTGAGAGGGAACAGCAGCGATTAAGGCACGTAAGTTAGGGCAGCTGGACGATTCTCACACGATTGAGAAGGGGTAACAACAGTCGTCGGATAAAGCTTTCCAGCATCTACTGACCCATTCAGTGGTACTTTGAGCAATTAACTGGCAACCAGAAAGAGAATCTTCCCACTCACAAAGCTGTAAGAAAAAAATGTACCTTATTACGTTGTCTGATGCTAACAGCACTACGTGGGGGTCCAGCATCTCACTCGGATACCAGGCAGCATGCTTTAGAGTCAGAGAGGTAGAACTGGTGAAAAATCTCTCAGCAACGGGAGTGGTGCTAAAATAAAGACAGCAATTTCCCAAAACCTGGATGAAAAAGCTTCTAAAGGAAAACCTATCTTAACACTCTTTGCTCTTCTTTCCTTCAAATTCCTTTCTCATAAATCTTGCTGAGACAGCATTTAAAGCATCTACCAACCAATATCAAAGAATCAAAATTAAAATATTTTCTAAATTGTAGAGTATATTATACTGTACTTTACAAGTAATTTTAGATACAGTATCTTACTTGATCCTTTTAGTAACTTTGTAAGGAAA
This sequence comes from Balaenoptera ricei, assembly GCF_028023285.1. Lineage (NCBI taxonomy): Eukaryota > Metazoa > Chordata > Mammalia > Artiodactyla > Balaenopteridae > Balaenoptera > Balaenoptera ricei. Next base: position 53,759,745 of record NC_082658.1, on the reverse strand, counting down.
CTACAAGGGCAGCTATTATCACTCCTATTGTGGAAATGAGGAAACAGAGATTTAGAAAGGAAACATTTTTAAGGAGGCCCAACCTATGAATTGTGGAGCTAAAGGTGGGTTTCTACCTTATATTCTTTTCAGATCTTTCAGACTCTCATTTTTCAGGATTAATTGGCAAAGAAAAAAATACAAAAATAAAACTTAGTTATACTTATGAGAAAACTGTCTGGCTCACAGTTAATAACTGCTTTTAAAACATCTTATTTCAACCTACTTGAAAAAACAGCCTGACTTCCAATGAGACAGCAATGTGATAATTTAGGCGGAATAAAAGTACAACCCCACATATACTGTAAACACTATTACCACAAGAAGCCAGTGTGCAGACCATCTGGAGTATACTGATGTTTCAATAGTAGCAGAGTAAACATACCTTAAGAACCACTGGTCTTGAGCAATTTTTTGCATATATTACAAATTATACAGATAAACACTAAATGGAAATACAACTTACCTACAATTCACTGTTGATTTTCCACCTTCAAATTCAGAATTCTTCCCCCACCTTTTAGGTAATTCTAATATCATAAGTCCTTTTATTCCTATAAGTGCTACATGATGTTGTGTTGGACTTAACAAGACTTGATAGACTTCAAACAGGGGTGGATTTATGCAAAGCAATCTCTGAAAATTAAAGCAAATGAGTCAAAATAGTTAATTTTAATGCAAATATATATGGCAGTTACTTGAAAGCACAGTACCATTTTAGTTTTCTATAATTGTAGTTTAATGAAACATTCTGGGTAAGTACTAACACCTCAGCCATTACCTGATGAAATATTTTTTAACTATTTAGATTGGAATATTATATAAAATGCATCAGGTTTCCCTACTTTGATAAATACTACATATAATTCCCTTTTTATGATCAAACTCCAGACTACCACTTCAGCCTCAATTCTCCACCATTCCCCACTTGTACTTTATACTCCCAACAGATTAACTTGTATTTCTGGGAAATCATCATACTTTGTTATGTCTCTGTGTCTCTGTACAACTATTCTTCCTGCAATGCCCTCATTTTTCTTTTTTAGCTGGCTAAAACATTCTTGGAGACTCAGTTCCTATGCACTTTCCTCCCAAGAAAGTATCCCTGACCTTCTGGCCAGGAACTAATGCATTTTTTTCTGTACTCCTATAGCACACCCTAGATAATTCTATTATAGTACTTACCACCCTGCATTCTAATTAGCCTTTTACCTGCTCATCCCACACAGCTAACTACGAATTACTTGAGCTCTGTGTCTTTCCTCTCTGTATCTTTGGCATAGTATATGGCATGTTGCTAACTAACTCTCAATATATGTTTTAGTGACCAGACAAATGAAGAACTCAGAAGTACTAGTAAATGATAATTACTTCTATAAATAGTACAATAAGATAGAGAATGGCTTCAAGAGCTTCTGCAACTAAAATGCTGCTTTACCGAAGCAGATTTGACATTGAACAGTGATATTTTCAGGGGATTCTGTTAAGCTGTTTGTCTCATATGCCTTCAAAAAAAAAAAAAAAAAGTACTTCTATTTCTTCTCTCATGAGCATCTCAAATTCCCATTTTCTTTTCTTTCTATTTTCAGTAATAAACCATGAGATTACCAATATATTGCTTATCCTTAAGTACAGAGAATCACCCTAAATCAAAATCTTTTTAGACAAGACTGTTGAATATAATGTGATTTCAATTGTTACTGATGTCTGTAAGTGTGAAGTTTCTTTGTTTTTGTTTTTAGCTGCCCTTTGCTGATTCTAATCAAACTGTTTTTTCTCCGGTCAGTGGTTCTTTCCTTCTTTTCCCATCTTCTCAATCTTCTTCCTACTCGATTCTAATGATCTACCTCAAATCAAACACCACCTTTCTCCTGCTATGCATACAATCTAATCTAATTACCTAGGTCACCTGTGATAATCACATTATTTACGTGGGCTTTTTCTGTTTGTTTGTTTTGTTTTGTTTTTTTGGTTTGATTTGGTTTTTAAAGTCACTACTCATGCTTTCGTTTTGCCTTTTTGGGGGAGGGGTTTTTTTGTTTGATTTGGTTTGGTTTTTAAGGTTACTATTCATGTTCTCATTTCACTGAAAGTTGCAACTCATGCTAAACTGCTTCCTTGTCTATCTCTGAGTTTTTGACATTTGGAGGATTGAAGGTCATTCAGACAGTTATCAATATGTACTGAGGGTTTACAGGTTCCAAGCACACTGAAGTACTGGGGATACAAAAGTAAGGCGGACACAGCCCCTGCCTTGGTGCTTGCACTCCAGAAAAGAAGTCAGACAATAAATTAACAAGTATAAATAATTTAATCATGACTGTGCTAAATTCTGCATAGCAATATAGGGTGCTATTGTTAATACTGCGTGCTGAGCATCTAACACTTACTCTTATAAACTGAAATTTTACAGTCAGTAGTTTGTGGGCTTGTGACCTGTTTTCAAAACTGCAGAAACAATGCCAGCACCTTATTCAAATCATTTCTCATCAGCAAGCATCAAACAACGGCACACGATATATGTATGCCATACGTTAGAATGGGGGCCAAGTTTTCTTATTTTGTAATCTTTAAAAGACGTGAATCGGCTTATTACAAATAAACGCTTCAATAAAGCAATGTTTAATCACAAGAAGTCTGTAGTACTTTCTGATCACACCTACTTTCACATGCTGTTGGCTTCTCAGAAGCCAGCAAAAATCTCTTTCAACTCTGGGGATGGCCTAATTTTTTGAAAGAGCTAACAGGGAATTCCTCCTCCATGTCAGGCACGAAGATTGTTGCTTTCAAATCAACGACCCGACGTGATGCTCCCAACAATCCCAAGAGAAAGTTAGGCCTGTCCCTGTTATTTTATGAGTGTGACGTCACGACATCGGATTCTCGGGACCAACCTCCTAAAAAGAGCGAGTGCACCCACACTCTTAAGCCTCTTACCCCTGCTTTGTTTTTCTTCAGAGCACCTGCGCCACTGATGTTTTACTGTTACTCCATGGTCTCTCCCTTCCTCCCAGACCCCGCGAATTTAAGCATCTGGAGCGCAGGCGTTCCCTGTAACAGTATCCCGCGCAGTGTCAGAGTCAACGAACGTATGTGGAAGGAGTGAAATATGCGTAGAGAGGGTTCAAAAGGTTCTGCGGCCACGCTACAGCGAATGAAAATAAGACTTTTCCACTCGCAGCTGGACGCCCCCCAAAAGGACGTCTGCTCACCCTCGCATAGCACCCCGCCCAGCAGACGAAAACCAGCCAGGATGGGAAGGGGCGGTAAACGCTACTTCAGATCCCAGCTGAGGGTCATTTTCCAGATTAGCCTGGCCGTACCTGGTACTGGGAGAGGGGGGACTCCTCACCGGCGCCGCTGGGGTCCAGAAGGCGCACGACTAAGAAGCAGCTGCCTTCTCCGTCCCATAAGAAGAGCTCTCCGCCGAGGCCCAAGACCAGGTTTCTCGTCAGCAACTGCGGCGGCGAAGGCAATGATGAAGAAGCCGGCTTCTCGGCTGCGGCTAGGCTCTGGTTTTTCCGTCCTTCCTGGAGCCGCAAGAACACGGCATGGTCAGGGAGCCAGGCCTGCCACAGCTCACAGTCCCCCGCCGCTCCTTCGGCGACCGCCATCTTGGCCCAACAGCTCTCGTCGGCCCAGTTGCTCAGCCCGCCGCTGAGGGCAGCCAATTCGCTTCCAGCCGTCCACTGCTTCGGCCAGTCATCGAGCAGGGAGCCCGGAAGCACGAGCAGGGCTAGGGGCGGGGCGGGGCGAAGGTGAGGCCAGCCCATCAGGTAGCGTCATCGCCAAAACAAAGCCAATCACCAGTCAAGCCTATTCTGAAGCCAAAGGGGGCGGGACGAGAAGGTCAACATGCCAGTGCCTGCTTAGAGAAAGCTTTGGGGTTGCGGGAAGTCTAGTAGCTGGGGGGAAAGCGCCTGAGACCTGTGTATCTGATTGCTTATTGGACACCTCCACCTGGATAAACCTAAACATCTAAAACCTTCCCTCAAGACTTACCTCTCTCAATCCAGGTTGAGCAGAGCTCACAAATGTCACTTCCTTAGTCTCCCATTCTAGGGTTGCCCAAGCCTGTCTCCGAGTGGGGCCGGCCGGAAGGACAACGCTTCCCAGAATTCCCTACGATCTGGTGCGACCGGCACGCAGGAACTACAACTCCCAGGATTCTGCACGAGCCCCGGGGGCGGGGCCTTCTGGCGGCGACCCCCGCGAAAAGGAGATGGCAGAGGGATCAGGGTCTCGGCGTCGCTCGCTGTATAAACTGGTGGGCTCGCCGCCTTGGAAAGAGACTTTCAGGCAGGTGAGTGTGGGGTTTGGAAAGCCTTGGCCGGGCTGTCGTCACTCCCCTAGTCCGTCCCGGCAACCGCTCTCCTCCGTGCTTTTCCTTCAGCCCAGCCGGGTGAAGCAGGTGTCCGTGGAGGTGGACCTGGAACCCGGGCCTCTCTCCTGTAGGTCCGGGCCTCGGCCACCGCCCGGCCACCTCCTGGAGTTTCTGTTCCTCTGGGTGTGGCGTTAGCCCGGGCCGGCCCGGTCCCAGGAAGCCTTCCTTTTGGACTCGGGTTTGCTTTCAGTGTGAAGTGTGATCGCGACTGCACCTCTGCACTTCTACATCTCTACGGTGGCACCACCATCACCCGCTGATGTCGGGTCGGTGGACACCAGAGAGGCACCTTGTACACTCACCGCAAGCGAGAGAGACGTTATGTCTATTCCACAGAGGAATAGAATAATTAGACATTATTTCTTTTTTTTTCTTTTAATTTTAAATTAAACTTTTTATTAAAATAATTGTCAATTCACTGACAGTTTTAAGAAGTAATACAGAGACATCTGTGTACTCTTTACCCAGTTTCCCCCATTGGTAATGTCTTGCAAAACTGTAGTACAATATCACAACCAGGGTATTGATACTGACACAATATACAGACCATTTCCATCACCACAAGGATCCCTCATATTTTTATTTTTATAGCCACACCCATTTCCTTTCCATCCCCTTAATCTCTGGGACCCACTCATTTGTTCTTCATTTCTATGATTTTGTGTTTTTAAGAATGTTATATAAATGGGCTCATATAGTTAGACATTATTTCTAATTCCGGAAATTATTTCTCTTCCTATTCCAAACTGTTTCTTCTGAGCCTGTGTAACTAAGTCTTAGCAGAGTTGTAGACGACGGTCAGTTCTGACCTATCCTGAGCTCAGTCTGGTTCCTGTAAGTACTATGGCCTGTCTTTCCAGGAATCTCTGAAGTAGTGGATATATCCCAGGAAAATAATCTGATGCTAGAAATGACTGTCGACAGCAGGATTTCTCAGTCCTGGTTCTTGACATTTTGAAGACGATAGTTCTTTGTTGTGGGGTGCTGTTCCGGGATTGTAGAATGTTTAGCAGCCTTCCTAGCCTCTACCTACTAGATGTCAATAACCCTACAGCTAGAGCTGTGACAACCAAAAATGTCTCCAGTCATTGCCACATGTCCCCTAGGGGACAAGATTGCCCGAAGTTGAGAAACATCGTACAGGATGGCGGCTACGAGAATCATATCTAGAGTAGCAAGAATTAGGAAGCAACCTAAGTGTCCTGTTAGCACAGTGGATGCAGCGCTATTATCACCCAACCATTAAGGAAGCTGGCATCAAAGATGGACTATGAAGTATGTCGATCTGGAAATAACGTGACCCAAGCATTGTAATTTCACCCATCTACATGTGGATAAGGGCTGGAGAGGAAGGTGCCAAAATAACAATAGTTGGGATTAGAGTTGAAATTTTGTGTCTATAAAATTCCTTTAATGTTTTAACAACTAATCTAAGAGGTGTTTTTTGTTTGTTTGTTTTTGACGGAATTGCCTTTACTCTCCCCTCACCTCTTTCTCCTTCCAAGGGATGCCTGGAGAGAATGAGAAACAGCCGGGACAGGCTCCTGAACAAATATCGGCAGGCTGGAGGCAATATGTCAGGAGGACCTCAGAACACCTTTCTAGTGCAGGAGGTGATGGAAGAAGAGTGGAATGCTTTGCAGTCGGTGGAGAGCTGGCCAGAGGCCTTGGCTCAGGTCAGGCTGGGATATGTGTTTTTAGCACGAAGGATGCCAGTGTCCTCTCTCTGCCTATTTCCCCAAGTCCTCTAAACCCATCCACCCTCCAGCCCCCAATCAGGATTCTAACGGCCTCTCACCCAGGTTCTTCTACCTTTATCGTTAGACTCTTCTAGATTAATTAATGGTTCATAAATACCAGGCTGTCGACCTGCTGCATCATTGCATCGTAATCACTTATGAAACTAAAAAGAAAGAAATTTCACTCATTGGCTCCACCCCTGGAACTTTTGATTCAGTAGGCCTGAGCTAGGAATCTCTCTTTTTAAAAAGGTCTCCAGGAACTTTCTGGTTCTAATCTCAGCCAGGGTTAGGAACTGGGTGTGGATAGGAGACCATTTACCCTGCATCAGGAAGAGCACTGGATTGGAAGTCAGTACTGGAATTCTGATCCTGGTTTTGCTATTGACTCTTAACTCTGCCTCTTTGAGCTTTAGTTTTCCCATTTGTAAGATGAAGAAGATAATGTTGTCGGTATTGTGAGGACAGTATAAGAAACATGTGGGAAGCTGCTTTGAAAACATCAAGGCTCTCTGTAATAAAGAGGCATTATTTGGTGCCTTCTATGTGTCCTACATTGTGCCAAATGTTTGAGTTACATAATCACAATTAGTGCGCACAGTAACCCTCTCAGGTGGGTTTTATTCCCACTTTACAGAGGCCCGAAATGAGGTTGACAGAGGTTAGGAACTTTCTAATGGTCACAGAGCTTTAGCAGAGCCATATACTTAGCTGCTACCCTATACTGTCTCCCCCAAATGTGGTACCATTATTTTGTCACTGGCTGGTTTAATCATCTGTTGATGCTTTCTCAGCATGGCCACGTTACCGCATTGTCGGTACATTCTACAGAAAGACTGGGTTGATTTCCTCAGTTAAATCTGTGTTCTTCAAGCTAGGCTCCAAGTGTGAATCATTGTGGGTCTTGTCAGCTGATCGTAACTTCAAACCTCTGCTGACCCTACTTTCTCTTGCAGTTGGAGGAGCCGCTGGACCTGGCCGTGCTGGAGGAAATCCAACAGGAGCTGATTGATCAAGGTGAAGTCTAAGAATAGTTCTTCCTGCCTATATCTCTAGCTGCTCTAATGCTGATGATTTTTTCTGAACAGAATGTTTTTAACTCATTATTTCCATCTTCAGTCGAGTGTCCAGAAGTCTCTGTTTTTACTCTAAGGTCTTGGCTGTCTGACTTCCCAATAATAATAGTCTTCATTGTTTCCAGGCCTTGTGCTCAGACCTCTCCTTCCATGCTATGGTTCTGTCCTTATGATGCCCCTACCAGGTAGCGTGAGACAGAAGAGAGTGGTGTCTTACACAGGTTGCACAGCTGGTGGTGGAGTTGGGAAGTAAAATCAGTTTTGTGAATCCAGTTCCCGTGTCTATCCTATCCGGCAGTACCTCTCTGTTAATAGATTAGTAGTAATCCTGTCACCTTACAGGATAGTGCATGATCAGATCTCTCGCGCTACCTAATCTAAGTACCTTCTCTTGTATCTGTTCTTTACTGACTCCCCAGGGTCTTGTGAGCATCCCCTTCCTGCGGAATCATAGCGCCACAGGGTGCATAATTTAGCACCTTATATAATTAAGTCATTTATTTCACATAGCCCTATCTTGATTAGGCTTAGCTTTTGTCGTCTGTTAAGTAGAGATAACAGACTGACTCTGTAAAACTACAAAACTATTTGTAGGCTTAAATAATATGTGTAGACCTAGAGCAGTGCCTGGCATATAGAAAGCTTTCAACACACAATAGCTATTATCTTGAGGATGCAAGAGCATGAACTCTTGGCCTAGACTGCTAAGATTCACTTCTCAGCTTTACCACTTTAACTTGTGTGGCACTGGGCAAAGCACTTAATCTCCCTGTGCCCGTTTCCTCATCTTTAAAATAAGGAAGTAGTAGTGAAGAAGTTAATATATATAAAGAACTTAAAACAGCATTTGACACATAGTGCTATGCAAACGTTAGTTATTATGATTGGCGTGTTGACTCCAGTTAGACTGTATATTCCTTGATTTTAATTCTTTTTTCTTTTTCATTGATTTTCTCTTTACCCTCACCTGCAAAACCTATCTTAGTGGTGAGACATAGGACTCACTAAATATTTCTCTTGGGGTATATTTAATTAAAAAATCTGTAGTGATAAGAATTTGCTGTGTTCTGCCATACTCAGTCATAAGGAACCCTCTAGAATAGAGGTTGGCAAACTTTCTGTGAGGGGCCAGATAGTAAATATTTAGGCTATTGCAGCTACTTAGTTCTGCTGTTGTAGTGTGAAAACAGCTATAGCCCATACATAAACCAAATGAGTGTGGCTGTTCCATTACAACTTTACTTAAAAAATGGAAGGTGGGGGACTTCCCTGGCGGTCCAGTGGTTAAGACGCCACGCTTCCACTGCACGGGCACGGGTTCGATCCCTGGTCGGGGAACTAAGATCCTGCAGGCCCTGTGACATGGCCAAAAATTTTTAAAAAATTAAAAATGGGAGGTGGGCTGGAATGGCCTGTGGGCTGTGGTTTGCTGACCCCCGCTCCGAAGTCTAGATGGTGAGCTCATCGAGAGCGGGGACCAGCCTTTTTCATCTCTGCACCCCAGGCCTACTAAGTACTAGGGCTTGTTGCGTGTTTGCTACACGCGTTCTGAACAACACAGAGCCTGAGTCTGTGCACACTGGCGAGCGGCTCACCTTAGACTCAGCCAGGTGGGCCTGGCGTCCGAAGCCGGCAGCGTCCGCGTTCTCCCGCTGCCCCTGGGACCCTGGCACTCTTCATCTCTGCTCCTGTGGCCTCTGGAGATGGGTGTGCAAGTTGTCTGTCTCTCAGCCTCATCACTTCACAAGGAGAGACAGACAGGAGGGGAAAGATCCAACAAGATGAAGCCTGAGCAGTAAATATCTAGCGATTGGTAGTGTGATTTTGCCCGCATTTTTCTCTCGTGTGGATGACGCCTTTGAAAGGGAAGCTTAGCGCTCAGGACAGGGCGACCCAGGTGACGTGCGGTGAAACACGCCAGCTGTCCTTTGCCTTGCAGAACAGTCCATCATCAGTGAGTACGAGAGGAGCTTGCAGTTTGATGAAGAGTGTCTCAGCGTCATGCTGGCTGAGTGGGAAGCAAACTCCCTCATCTGTCCTGTGTGTACAAAGTAAGAGTTTTCACAACCTTTTCGGCGTTATTTGTTCCCACCCCACACTCCAAGGTGAGTGGAATTTCCCCCCAAGCCTATTATCTGGGAAGGTTGGGGGATCCAGGTCTGCTGGCCGTAATGCTCTGGGATCCCAATTCTGCTTCCAGGTACAATCTGAGAATAGCAAGCGGTGTGGTCATGTGTCAGTGTGGCCTGTACATCCCATCTCATGTGAGTGTTCCTCACACAGATCGTGTCACCTCTGCACACATCTCCTCCCAACTTCATGTTCAGTTCACACTGGTAGCTTGCAGTCATCCATGGTGAGAATACAGACAGCGTATTTGTGAGGTACTTATTTATGTACCGCTGCTTAAGAGCTTTATAGAAAGCCCAGTTTAGAATTGGAAACACTTGTATCTGATTTCCATAAAAATTTTCCATATATGAAGACCCAGCTGTATTCAGAATTTTAAGTGTCAGTGGTCTTAAAATATAGGAGCCCTCTTATCTGACATGATGTGGCTAAGTTTGCCAGTTCATTGAAGTGGTAAATTATACAAATGAAACATTTTATAGGAAGTTTTAAACATATACACTTATTTGCCAGTCCTTGAGCGAGGCTCTGCTGATTGGAGAGCTGAGGGGTTTTTTGGTTTTGTTTTTTATAAACTGCTCTTAAAGCGCATAGTCTAGCATTTCCTGTTTTGTTTCTGTAAAGTGCATCAAGAAGCTGAGTGTACTTCAGGATTTTTCCTCCCCATCTTTTACCTAATTCAACACTTTTTTTATGGACTCATCTTTTTGACTGTTTCTTCAATATTCCACTTATCACAAAAACACAACTTTGTTTCATTCTCTTATTTCATTGGTTTACCTAGTAGATAATTAAATCAGTCAGTTACAATAGCAAGTTCAGTTAGCACAAACAGACGTAGGACCAAGCAGCACTGGCTCTGGTAAGGGTACACTTGGCTGGTAGAGGCAGAAACACAGGGAGGCTGGGAAGCCTCCCAGCTCTGGACGTTCCCGGTGGGTGAGCAGCAGTGTTTACGGCAGGAGTGGAGAGCGCTGGTCCATCTGGAGAGGCGGCGAGATGGACGTTATTTAAGAGAGCCTCTCAGCACGATCATGAGCGCTTTTAAAGGTCCGAGGAATCAAGCCATCACAGCGAGCCATAGTTACAGGATGGTATGAGGAATCGGGATTTTCAGCCTGTTGACTATGAGACGACTAAGGTTAGCTTGCAGTTTAACTTTTCTCTTTTTCAGTCTCCAGAGATGACAGAGCAGAAGTTTCGCGCCTGTTTAGAAGACAGCGTGAACGAGCACGGCACACATTGTCCCCACACGCCGGCATTTTCGGTCACTGAAGGAACGGAGGAAAAGTCCAGTCTTCTCATGAGCTGTCCGGTAAGCCTCCCACAGGACCCAGCGGTAAAAGCGGGTCAGTGAACGGGTCAGTGGTTGGTTTTATTCCCACCCTGGTAGAAATAGCTGACAAAGAGCTAAATGTTTAAAAGTGCAGTTTATTCTCTGAGGAACTTTACTTGCATAGAGAAGTGAAGTCACTCCAGTGAAAAAGGCCAATCATTCCCTGAAAGGGGAAGGGACAGAGGCAGCCCAGGTCGTGGAAGGAGCAGCACACATGTCACTACTGGTTACAACTTTTAACCATATACTGAGATCACTTTTGTGACTGGAAGAGAATTTAAGCTAACTTTTTTCTGTTTCAATTCAGGCTTGTGACACTTGGGCTGTGATCCTCTAGAGCCAACCCTGATGCACACGATCTACTGGGTTGGAAACAAGTTCTGTCTTGAGAAGGGGCCTTGTAAATACAGATCTTTCGTTTATAACTTATTTTGTATTAAAACGTTTCAAAGTCTTCTCCTCTGCTCTTTGTGTTTCGTAATGCAGATTGAAAGGGAAGGAGTAGAAATAGAAAAGACAAATCACCTTGGAGATTTTATTGTCCATCATTATGTTATACAAAAATCTAGAAATAACAGGTTTGTAGAGAAGAAATGGTAAGTAAGAGGCAACAGAAATAAGTTAATATTGAATTATTTTCCATGATATTGGGATGAAAACCATTTCAAAGCATGTACGGCTGGCTTCAGAGTAGGTGTTGTTCAGTGGCCAAAGCCTGCCGTAAAATTAAGGTGTTTGGCACCTTGTCTTCTCTATTGGCTTTTGACAAAACCTTTGAGGTCTTCGAGAAAAGTAATGTACTCCTGGTGCTCCAAGGCTGTGCTGAGCTCTACCAGCTCATCAGCGAAAGTGTTGTCCACCCCTCGGTCCGCAAGGAAATCCATTAGGTGGTCGTATAAGCCCTATAAGGAGAAACATTAGTTAAAAAAAAGAGAAAAAGGCACCCGAGACACTTATTAAGGTGCTTCTTCGTGTGGCCTTGGACTAGACCCTCCCCTGCAAGGCCCCAGAGCAGCACCACCCTATCGAGCACTCACCCAGTCCAGGGAGTCTGTGCTGAGCGTGTAATTTGTGTCCTTCCAGTCGGAATCGCCGGTGGACTGAAAGCTCACTTCCTTGATGGAGAAAATGTCACTCTGGTCCTCCTCTTCTTGTCCGATCTGACAAGAGACAATATTTGGGGAGAACTGAACGGTTTCCCAGGACAAGCCAGCCTCATGCAAAGAAAAGGGACTATTTAGAGCTTGAAACTCAGATTTTAACCTTGCTCCCTCACCCGCCCCCCAATCTTCCCAGTTTTGCTGGTCTGAGCTAGAAAATGTCAGCATCAGCTAAATGGGAGCAGGAGGGTCCCGGAGGCCCTCCTTGTCCCCAGGGCTGCCGGCACTCCACTCTGCGTACCCCGGAGGCCCTCCTTGTCCCCAGGGCTGCCGGCGCTCCACTCTACGTACCTCATCTTCCGGATAGTGGCAGTCCAGCACGAGGGCCTTGTTGCTACCATCCTTTACAACTTCAACCACAAAATTGGGAGTGGACGTCAGTTCAGGCTGGGGAGACAAGAACGAGTCAGTAAATGTCTCTGTTGGCAGGGGTCTGGACCGAAGGTCTCAGTTCAGGGGGTCTGATGGCCACTGCTATGCTACGGTGTTCCCAAATAAGGAGCCTAGGATCTTCTAACACAGAGTATTAAAGCCACGTACCAGCTTGTTCAGACAGACTGGGCTGAACCCATCCTGTGGATCCTTTCTAGAGTTGTAGACTATGTTTTGGATGGCAGAGTATCGTATATTTAGTACAGCATTTCACTTCTATTAGCCACGCTACTTGTTTAAAGAACATACAAGGTTACATATTAGAACCTAATACATACTAGGTTCTAACCTAATTCTACAAGGTTAGAATTAGGAAATCTGAACTCTAGCCCCAGCGAGAGTGCCAATTAACTTAATCTCCTTGGGCCTTTTTCTACATCCATACACTGCAAAGCTGGCCTAAAGCGCCAAAATCCCTTTCCAGCTGTTTCGGGATCTTCCTTTATTACAGCCCAGGACGAGAGGCTGGTGCCTCTGGCTAAAGCAGAACAACCCCGCCTTTGAGGGTGAGCCAGCCAGTGTGTGTGCCGGGGCGGGGCGGTCCTAGTGCTGGGCCAGCGGTCCTAGTGCTGGGCCAGCGCTCCAGGGAGCTGAGCTGGGTCGTGAGACAATACCATGCCAACCCAGCCAGAAAGCCTGCGGACCCTGTGGCCCTCACACTGGCTGGTTTCTAGGCTGGGCACACTGCTTCCTAAAATGTTTGAAGACTGAGCACCATCCAGGTCCAACCAAGAAGGGCAGCACCTTAAGGAGAGACCCTGCCAAAGTCTCTGATGCCCCTACCTGGTGTTTGCTACCAGCCTGGGACGTGTTAGAGCATTCCTCACTTGGAAACGCGCCAAATGATAATTTACCTCCTGATCATGGGAAGGGTTAAGACAGTTTCAATTCCTTTCTGTTAAGTGAACACAGGGCAAATTATAAAGCCTAAGCCTAAAGGTAACAATTTACTTCGCCCCTGGGAAAGAAAAGGGGCAACACAGTTCTGGTGCTCTACAAGAAAAGGCCCAGGGATGGTTGTCCTTTGCCTTCTCTCCTAGTGTTAAGAGAATTTAAACAAAACAAAAACCAATGCTCCTTCGCCAAGCCTCCAGGATTGCCTGTAAGAACTAGGAGGTTCAGGCTGGTTACAGTGTTACAAACTTACCTCCTGTTCTTCAACCTTCTGCCCTTCAGAGGGTTCCTCCTCCCCATCATATGCGGGTGGAATGCTATTGTTAATGTTGAAAGTGACAGTGACCCTAGAAAGGCAAGAGAAAACACAACAGAGGATGTCCTCTTAACTGAGGAGTAAATACTGAGGCTTGCTACAGTTAAAAACGCTGCTGAAACAGCGCACCTCTGACGTGCAGAACTTCCAAAAGGCGGGTGCCTGCATCCCACCCACAGATAGATTCAGCAGGTCCGAAGTGGGCCTACTACGTGTTGGCTGCTGGAAGCCAATTAGGCACTTGTTCCTCAGCCAAATACAGTCATGTGTGAGCTCCTGTCACCAGGCCAGCATCCAGGGCTCACTGCCAACCTGTGTCCACTGGCTACCTCCTGGCCACAGCCAACTGACACTGCCACCCTCGTCTTTCCAGGGCACCTTCCAGTGGTGAGCAGCTGAGAAGCTGGGGGCAGGGGGCAGAAGCCTCCTTTAAAAGCTTTTCTCCATTAGAAGAAAATCTGCCCGAGAGGAAGGGAAGAAGGAGCAGTGGAGGCTGTGACATCAGCTGAGGGTGGAGAGCAGCCCCGGCCCCGTGAAGGGGGGGCCTCACAACGAGCAACGCTTGCTGGGGAGCTCCCTGGTGGTCCGGTGGTTAGGACTCAGCGCTGTCACTGCCGTGGCCTGGGTTCACTCCCTGGATGGGGAACTAGGATCCTGCAAGACACAGGGCACCGCCAAAAAAATAAAAGAACATGCTGCAGGACAAGCTCATTCCTCAGAGCAGTTGTGGGAAATTTTATCCTCACAAAGCAGGCCACAAACACCAACTAATGACAATTTTAAGTTGCAAGAACCTTCACCTGACATACCATGTTCCAAGATTTGAATCTAAAATTGAGAGATCTGGAACGAGCACTGCGGGGTTGCAGACAACAGTACACTGTAACCACTCCCCTCTGGAGCTGTGCTCACTGGCTGCCTTGCCGGTGCGAGGTTTGAGGTTCAGCCACAAAATCTGTCTACTCTGCAGCAGTGCGGACCAAGCTGACGGCTGGGCACAGAAATGCAGTTATGTTCATTAGAACATTACTTATAATGGCCCCAAACCGCCTATGACTTACCCCAGGAAAGTGGTTTAGGTCACGTTACAGAATACATGATTGACCTATGAGGGGAAAAACACTACACCACCAAAACAAAACAAAAAAACCGGAACCCTACTTCACAGCATATACAAAAATTCACTCAAAGTAGATCACAAACAGCTTAAGCAGGTCAAAGTCTTCCCATCTTTCTCATGGTGACCCTTACTATACAGCAACCCCACCCTCATCTTGCTTTCTCAACTATAAACAGAGTAGGGGCTTTGTTTTCCTCAGCCAAAGCCTGTAGTATAGTAAGTCAGCATTGCAAATCTGAGATTCTGTCAGTGCTGTCAGAATTTCTGAATTTGCGTGCCTAGATTTAGGCAAGGCATAGCTTCCCTCACCAGCAAGGGTTTAGTGACTGACACCTCTACTGGTCCAGCAGGCTCCCAGCAACGTGGCTTCGGTGCTACTTGCTTATCATCTCCTTATTAACTACCACAGCACATAAGTGTGCAGTGAATGTACGACCTGGAGCTTATGAAGTTATCCAAATGAATCCTACGATCTCTCGGAAACCACGTGTCTGTTAAGTACCTGCCTTAACTAAAGGCTGTTGTGGATGAGTCAGGGCAGGTCCTGCAGGGTCATGGATTTGGTTCCCTGGAGTTCATAGGCCCCCGGTACTTACTTTTCTCCAGCAACTTTCCGCAATAATTTGGCTTCTGTCCCATTCACTTCCAGCTCCCAACCTCCAGACATCTTGGGGAGAGACTTATACTTCTGAATCTTCTTTTCCTCCTTAATCTCATCTTTGAGGAATTCAACAAAAGCTTTGTCCCCTACAATGGAAATAAGTTACAGAAAGAGCCAATCAGTCTAAAACGGAAAATGACCCAGGTTACTACAACCAGAGACCTGGATTTGGGCTGTTTCTAATACTTCTGCTATTAACGGTGGCTCTGGGAACTTAATGCAACTCACATCCATTAAGTCTCAGTTTCCTCATCTGTAAAAATGCCGTAAGCTATCAGTGGGAAGCTGAGCTCGGATTCTGGAAAAGTGATTCCCAACAATGAACTCCTTACCACGTTTCAAAATAAAGCAAGAAAAATTCGCAATTACCCTCTTTCACTTGCCAACAGACAACACCACGCTACTCCCAACCGCGACCTTGGGCTTTCGCAAAGTTCCATTTTCGAGAGACTGAGAATAGAGTCGGCCTCCAGGGCTTTACAGCATCTCTCCCCGCAAAGTGAAACAGAGGTGGGGGAAGACGGGAAATGCGATCACGCGTAGGTTTAACCCGCTGGTCGCCGATCAGTGGGAGAATGTTCTGGACTTCGGGGGAGGTTCCGGGCTGTCCACGCGTGGTCTACACTTCCTCGTCCCGGACTCCCCGCACCACCCAGGCCCTGGCCCCTCACGCCCCCGGCCCACGTGCACGAGTCTTACCTTCGGTGTGCAGTCCGCCGCAGCCGCAGCCGCAGGGCCCCCAAGGCCGCAGGAGACCGGGCAACTGCACCGACCCCGCGCGCACGCTCAGCAGCCCGAAGGGCCGGGCGCACGGCCTGGACGCGGGCTGCAGCAGCGGCAGGGAGGGCGCGGCGGCGCGGATGCCAGCGACAGCGGTGCCCAGGACGCGGGGCACGCAGCGCAGCAGCGGCAGCATTTTTGCAGCGGAGGCGGCGGCGGACACGTGCAGATACGAAACACAACTCTCGGCAAGAGCGACGACTCTTTGCCACTGCGCCCCCTAGATCTAGGGCCGCCGCCGGAAGTCCCACCCCCTCCCGGGAAGTGCTTCCGCGCCGCCGCTTTGCAGACCGAAGGCACAGCGGGCGGGAATGCGCCCTCTGCTGGTGGCCTCCGGAGAGGCCTGGAATCCGATTCCTGAACTTCTTTAGCTGAGTCGGCCTGAGTCTGGTGTCCCAGGCTTGCTGTTTAATTGGCCAGCATCCGTTCTCTCCAGTGGCTGCTTACACTCTCCAAATTTCCATCTACTGTTCTCAAGCACGGCCAGGCTTTCTATGACTTCGTGGAATGCACTCTTGCCACCACCAACTCCCAAAGACCAGCCTCCGGGATCACCTCCCGTAAGAGGCCTTCCTGGAACTTCCTCCTCTCTTCCCTGAAAAACAGACTCATGCCTGTGCGACTCGGCCCCTGTGCTTCATTCTTTTCTCAGCAGAAACCTCCTGGCACTGCTGGTTTACCTGGCAGCTGACCCTCACCCCCACCAGACCCGGAGCTCCTAAAGGCAAGAGCCCTGGTTAATTCCTGCAACCCTCCAACCTTACACCCAGGTTCTGATGGGACATTATTTTTCTGGGGGTAAGAAGCCACAGCTTACATTAAATTTAGGTTAAGAACTAATGTTCCTACCTTATCAGGACACATAAGATATATAAGGTAGCAAGAAAGTAAGTCTTCCCAAATCAAGTGGCAAAGATAAGACATACTTAATATAATTTAAGCAGCATTCTGTGAATAAGGGAAAGGAGACCCAAGAAAGAAGACACACACATGTACAAGATTCACTTTTAATGGATTTGATAGTCAGGTGCAAATTTGAGCATTATATACAAGAGACAGTGCTTCTTTAGAGCTCTCTCTCTTTGAACAAGAACAGACTCTCAAAATACAACATAAACCTGAACCAACTAGATTTTTTTTTGCTGCCAGTTATAATATTCTGATCAAATAAAATATAATAAAATTCTTGCTTCCCCATAGGTGCAGTGTTTCCTTCTACGCACAAGGAATGGTATCTTAGATGCCTGGCCACAGTTCTAAGCATTTCTTGACAGCTGGATTAAATGGATTTATGCATCACAGTACATAATCAGTCTTATCCACAGAGCAAAAACTTGTCTCCATTCTGGCATCTCTTTACCAAAGGTTTTTACCAAGAACTGGGTGTTGGCAGTTCTTAGATCTATGCTGCTCTGGAGGTTTCACACTCCATGATTACTAGAAGCAGAAGACAAACATCTGAGGCATGTGATCTGCTTGGAGTGCATCTATTTACATGAAGCTGCTCAAGGGAGCTAGTGATTCACCTAGATATGGATTTCACAGGCTGGAAAAAAGGTGGCACACCACTGGAGATTGTAGGATTGAAAAGAGTAGCTCAAGGTTAGACTGCAACATCATTGTGAAACATTTAACTTTCTTAAGAAAGTTTGAAGTGTACTTATCTATGCCCTGCAGCTCAATGTAAACAACCATGTATTTCTTTGTAGTAATATGGAGAGTCAGACCGGCTTTTCCAATCTGATTTAATCCCTGAGCAGCTATGTTAAAAGTTAACTTTTTAAAAAGCCCAATAAAAAACTACTGTATGAAAACTCTACCAGAATGTTAGTGATAAATATATTTTTGTACAGAAACACAGAAGCTATTTACTCCTTATTCCTGCTCAGAAAAAAATATACATTTCCTGAAATGGTTCAGGTAATTGAGCTGGACATAAATGATTAAAAGCTAAATTTTACTTGCCCCAGAGAATACCTCTATATAATTTGCTGAGGAACATAACAAATTACCCCACTCCCAATTTTCTACCAGCATGATGAACGTTTTATTAAAAATACAATATTTTCTTTTACCAATACCTTTTGAACATTTTATTAAAAATACAATATTTTCTTTTACCAATACCTTTTGAACCGTAAACATCCTAGGCCTCTATTAAATAAAGGAATAACCAAAATACTGCACGTGTGTGTTTTGACCAATTAAGCACAATAAAAGGGCTAAATCTTGGCGTCTTCTAGGGCATAGCATTCTCTGGGGAAAGATTATTTGCTTTTGATAATTAAATAGCTAAGAAGGACTTTTGGTGGCTTTTCCCTCCTCAAAATATGAAAACAGGAAGAGACTGTGGAGACCCTCTAATCCCCTCTGACAAATGTGGAAAATGAGGGCTAGAGAGGGGTGAGTGGCAAAGCCAGGCTGTCCCCAGGTCCCTAAGAAGGAAAAATGATCATAGGAAATAAATAAAAGAACATAAACACTAGATGAGGTGATGGGTGAGCCAAAGCTGCCTGTGTCCTCACCTCCGCCCACCCGCAGGGCCAGAGGAGAAATGCCTTAAGCTCAGCTCAGAGACACTCCTTAGGCTCAAGTGTTTATAGTCCCAAAGCACCTCCCTCCTGAAACAGAAGTTAATCTCTTCTGTTTTCTGTTATAAAACTTCATGCAGATAGAAGTTAAAATAGATCCAAGGTCAACAGCTCTGTGACCTCTGGTGGTCCCCTTTCCAGGCGATCCCCCTCAGTCTCGAGAACTCAGGGGGTTTTGTTGCACCTGATTCACATCATGTAGAAAAGCAGTAACACCAACCGAGCTCCACGGCTCACGATCCACGGCGTGGTTATCGTGGGCAGGCACAGCTCTGGGTACTTTCCTTTCATTTGCTCTAAACCTCATGACCCCAACCCTGTAAGTATTATTATTATCACCCCCCCACTTGGCAGATAGGGAAACCGAGGCTCAGAAGTTAACTAAGTCACCCAAAGTCGCCCAGCAAGAACTGAAAGCATCATTTTGAAGTCTCTAAGGTCGCTACATGTCTGTGTGGTTCAGTCAGAGGAGTTTAGACAAAGATGCTTTCAAGCTCCCAGAGACCGGGCATGATCCGCCTGTTACGACCGCGGCCTCTCTGGGTGCCAGCGTGAGAGTCCGCGGCGAGGCCGGCTGCGGCCCAGCTCCCGCCCCGGGCGGCTCAGTTCCTGGAGGCCCTGAGCTTCCTCCTGAAGAAGTCGGGGGCAGCCTCGTACAGCCACTCGGCGTCCACGACGCACAGGTCGCGCATGTAGCACTTGTTGGTGAAGAGCAGCTCCGTGTACACGACGCAGGCCGGCTTGCAGTGGAAGAGGACGGACGAGGGGTGGATGGCCACCGGCTGGTGGGTGTCCGTGGTGGCATAGGAGCCGTCGGGCTGCAGCTCGGCGGTGCTCACGAAGAGGCTGTGCGCCAGGCAGCGGCGGACGCTCTCTGTGTCCCCTCGCGACGACACGATCGGCATGGACATCTGGTTCGGGAGGAAGCGAGACACGGAGAAGACCCCAGACGTGAGTGCTGTGCCGCCACCCGTGGCGGACGGAGCCACGCGCCCCCCGCGCAGTCCAGGGTGCAGGGCCCGCGGTGGAGGCTGGCACCCGGGCGGCTGCCTGCCACGCCTGAGATCAGGGCTGGTGGAGGAGCACCGTGTCTACTGTCAACAGAAAATGAGGGGCTCACGAAGCCAAGGGATGGTCTGGCAGGAAAGCTGTTCGAGTACAAGAAGGGTTGGAAAAATGTGTATAATGCAGAACACAACACGCTACTATGAGAAGAAGTCACTGTAGTGCTAACAATGGGCCGCTGGCATCAGGCACAGGCCTGGGTAAGGGTGACAACTGTCCCCTAGGGACGTGCGGGTGGTCCGTGCCACGGGCTGTCTCAAAAGACGCCTTACACACGAAGACAGTCACCACAGAGCTGCTCACGGCAGCAAAAAGTAGACACTCTCTCAGTGCTCAACACAGGAGAACGCGAACACAAGCAACCCCACCTCTGAGGTGAAATGTGGCGCGTCATAAAGCCATTGAATATATAAACATTATGTCCTCTAAGAGGGAATATAAGCTGATAGGAAACTTTTCGGTTGACGATTTGGCCATGTCTATCAAAATCTAAATTCCCCATCTAGAAGTTCATTCTATGTGTACCAGAGCACAGACATTTATGTAGGAGGATGATCATTATAGCACAACCTAAATGACCACCATTAGGGGCTCGGCTAAATAAACTGTAGTGAACACAGTGAACTGTTACGAAGTCACTAAAAAAGAATGAGATGCACATATGCAGGCACTGCAACACAGCCTAGACACGAAGTATTCAAGAAGTACTCCAAGTGGAAAAAAGCAAATTGCAAAACAAAATGTTATACATTTTGTGTTAAAAAGAAAACTTCATCATGGTGTATGATCTTTTTCACGTGTTGTTGGATTCTGTCTGTAAGTATTTTGTTCAGGATTTTTGCATCTATGTTCCTCAGTGATATTGGTTTATGATTTTCCTTTTTTGTGATATCTTTTTCTGGTTTTGGTATCAGGGTGATGGTGGCTTCGTAGAATGAATTTGGGAGTGTTTCTCCCTCTGCAATTTTTTGGAAGAGTTTGAGAAGGACTGGTGTTATCTCTTCTCTAAATGTTTGATAGAATTCTCCTGTGAAGTGCTCGCTTCGGCAGCACATATACTAAAATTGGAACGATACAGAGAAGATTAGCATGGCCCCTGCGCAAGGATGACACGCAAATTCGTGAAGCGTTCCATATTTTTTTTAAAAAAAAAAAAAAAAGAATTCTCCTGTGAAGCCATCTGGTCCTGAACTTATGTTTGTTGGAAGATTTTTAATTACAGTTTCAATTGGCATATAGTAATCCTTTGCATTTCTGTGGTGTCAGTTGTGATTTCTCCTTTTTCATTTCTAATTTTATTGATTTGTGTCCTCTCCCTTTTTTTCTTGATGAGTCTGGCTAAGGGTTTATCAATTTTGTTTATCTACTCAAAGAACCAGCTTTTAGTTTTATTGATCTTTGCTATTGTTTTCTTCATTTTTATTTCATTTATTTCTGCTCTGATTGTTATGATTTCTTTCCTTCTACTGACTTTGGGTTTTCTTTGTTCTCCTTTCTCTAGTTGTTTTAAGTGTAGGGTTAGATTGTTTATTTGAGATTTTTCTTGTTTCTTGAGGTGAGATTGAATTGCTATAAACTTCCCTCTTAGAAGTGCTTTTGCTTCATCCCATAGGATTCTTCAATATATGCAAATCAATCAATGTGATACACCACATTAACAAATTAAGGAATAAAAACCGTATGATCATCTCAATAGACGCAGAAAAAGCTTTTGACAAAATTCAACACCCATTTATGATAAAAACTCTCCAGAAAATGGGCATAGAGGGAACCTACCTCAACATATTAAAGGCCATATATGACAAACCCACAGCAAGCATCATACCCAATGGTGAAAAACTGTAAGCATTTCCACTAAGATCAGTAACAAGACAAGAATGTCCACTCTCGCCACTCTTATTCAACATAGTTTTGGAAGCCCTAGCCGCTGCAATCAGAGAAGAAAAAGAAATAAAAGGAATACAAATTGGAAAAGAAGAAGTAAAACTGTCACTGTTTGCAGATGACATGATACTATACATAGAAAATCCTAAAGATGCTACCAGAAAACTACTAGAACTAATCAATGAATTTGGTAAGGTTGCAAGATGCAAAATTAATGCACAGAAATCTCTGGCATTCCTATACACTAACAACAAAAAATCAGAGAGAGAAATTAAGGAAACAATCCCATTTACCACTGCAACAAAAAGAATAAAATACCCAGGAATAAACCTGCCTAAGGAGGGGAAAGACTTGTACTCAGAAAACTATAAAACACTGATGAAAGAAATCAAGGATGACATAAACAGATGGAGAAATATACCATGTTCTTGGATTGGAAGAACCAATATTGTGAAAATGACTATACTACCCAAAGCAATCTACAGATTCAATGCAATACCTATTGAACTACCAATGGCATTCTTCACAGAATTAGAACAAAAAATTTTACACTTCGTATGGAAATACAAAAGACCCTGAATAGCCAAAGCAATCTTGAGAAAGAAAAATGGAGCTGGAGGAATCAGGCTCCCTGACTTCAAACTATACCACAAAGCTACAGTAATCAAGACAGTATGGTACTGGCACAAAAACAGAAATATAGATCGATGGAACAGGACAGAAAGCCCAGAGATAAACTCACGCACATATGGTCACCTAATTTAAGACAAAGGAGGCAAGAACGTAAAATGGAGAAAAGATAGCCTCTTCAATAAGTGGTGCTGGGAAAACTGGACAGCTACGTGTAAAAGAATGAAATTAGAACACTACCTAACACCATACACAAAAATAAACTCCAAGTGGAAAAGACCTAAATGTAATATCAGACACTATAAAACTCTTAGAGGAAAAGATAGGAAAAACACTCTTTGATATAAACCACAGCAAGATCTTTTTTGACCCACCTCCTACAGTAACAGAAATAAAAACAAAAATAAACAAATGGGACCTAATTAAACTTAAAAGCTTTTGCACAGCAAAGGAAACAATAAACAAGACAAAAAGACAACCCTCAGAATGGGAGAAAATATTTGCAAATGAAACAACAAAGGATTAATCTCCAAAATATACAAACAGCTCATGGAGCTCAATATCAAAAAACCAAACAATCCAATTAAAAAATGGGCAGAAGGACTTCCCTGGTGGCTCAGTGGTTAAAAATCCGCCTGCCAATGCAGGAGATATGGGTTCGAGCCCTGGTCCGGGAAGATCCCACATGCTGTGGAGCAACTAAGCCTGTGCGCCACAACTACTGAGCCTGCGCTTTAGAGCCCACGAGCCACAACTACTGAGCCCACACGCCTAAAGCCTGTGCTCTGCAACAAAGACAAGCCACCGCAATGAGAAGCCTGCGCACCACAACGAAGAGTAGCCCCCGCTCACAGTAACTAGAGAAAGCCGGCACGCAGCAACAAAGACCCAAGGCAGCCAAAAATAAATAAATAGATAAATTAAAAAAAAAAAAAGGGCAGAAGACCTAAATGGACATTTCACCAAGGAAGACATACAGATGGCCAAGAGGCACATGAAAAGCTGCTCAGCATCACTAATTATTAGAGAAATGCAAATCAAAACTACAATGAGGTATCACCTCACACCGGTGAGAATGGCCATTATCAAAAAATCTAGAAACAATAAATGCCGGAAAGGGTGTGCTGAAAAGGGAACCCTCCTGCACTGTTGGTGGGAATGTAAATTGATGCAACCACTATGGAAAACAGTATGGAGTCGCCTTAAAAGACTAAAAATAGAACTACCATATGACCCAGCAATCCCACTACTGGGCTTATACCCTGAGAAAACCATAATTCAAAAAGAGTCATGTATCACGATGTTCACTGCAGCACTATTTACAATAGCCAGGACATGGAACCAACCTAAATGTCCATCGACAGATGAATGGATAAGAAGATGTGGCACATATATACAATGGAATATTAGCCATAAGAGAAATGAAATTGAGTTATTTGTAGTGCGATGGATGGACCTAGAGTCTGTCATACAGAGTGAAGTAAGTCAGAAAGACAAAAACAAATACCATGTGCTAACATATATATATGGACTCTAAAAAAAATGGTACTGATGAACCTAGTTGCAGGGCAGGAATAAAGATGTAGACATAGAGAATGGACTTGAGGACACGGGGTGGGAGGGGGAAGCTGGGGCGAGTTAGAGTAGCATCGACATATATACACTACCAGATGTAAAATACATAGCTAGTGGGAAGCAGCAGAATAGCACAGGGAGATCAGCTCGGTGCTTTGCAGTGACCTAGAGGGGTGGGATACAGAGGATGGGAGGAAGGCTCAAGAGGGAGGGGATATGGGGACATATGTATGCATATGGCTGATCCACTTTCGTGTACAACAGAAACTAACACAGTATTGTGAAGCAATTATACGCAAATAAAAATCTATTAAAATAAAGAAAAAAAAAAGAAAATTTTATATATGTATCCATGTATATGTGTATACACACACATATACAAAAACATACATACACAGGAAAAAATTCTAGAAGGATCTACACCAGACTATTATTTATCTTTGGAGGGGCAGGATTAAGGAGACTTTTACACTTTCTGCATTATATATCACTATTTTCTGCACTGTATCAATTTGTAACAATTATGCATGGCTTTCGTAATCTGAAAAAAAATAACAAAGATATTTCCACTAAAAAAACAAACCTTAGGAAGAATTCTAATAACATTGGAAAACACTTTTAAAGTTTATAAAAGCTGAATATAAATTATATATACAATGTAACTAATGATGTAAAAAATTCATTTAAAAACAGGGCTATGAAGAAACTGGTGAGAGGTGGAGCTGTGGGTAATTTTTACTTTCTTCCTTATTTAAAAATTTTCCTACAATGAGAGGGTGTTTTTGCAATCACTTGCAATAAGCAATCTGAAATTTTTCACCTAGAAAAAAGTTGACAGCTTAGCCCCCCAGAGAACACCAGGAAGAAGAATACCTTGAAGCAGATATCCCTCAGCTGTGATCTGACTTCAGCTACCAGCATCATATTCTTGCTGTTGACAAAATTCTCTTTGCACCAATCCTGAATAGGAGAAAAAAGAGATATCACAGTCCTCTCATTTCTATAAAGAAAAAAACATAGCACAATTTTTATTTTTAATTAAAAAAAAATTTTGGGCCTCACCACATGGCATGCGGGATCTTAGTTCCCCAACCAGGAATCAAACCCGTGCCCCCTGCAGTGGAAGCACAGAGCCCTAACCACTGGACCGCCAGGGAAGTCCCAGCATAATTTTTAGAACACTGTTCTAATTCAGACGGAAAACTTCAGTTGCCAAAAATAAATACAGGAAAATATCTTTATAGCAAAAAGCATGAACCGTAAAGGAAAACAGTAAAAATTTAAACTAAAGTAAAACCAAAAATTTCCGTAGGTCAAGTCACGATGAAAAAAGCTAATGACTGAGATATCTGCATCACTACACCCAGTAAAGAATGATTACCTCCAGAATATATTAAAAAATAAATAAATAAACAAACAAACAAACAAATAAATAAACTCCTACAAATCAGTGAGAAAATGACCAATACTCCAGTAGAAAAACGACAAAGGATATGGAGGGACCACTCACAGAAGATTAACTACAAATGACAATAAACTTAAGCAAAGGTTCTCGGTCTCTTGAGGAATCAGGGCAGTGCAGTTTCAAATAACTGAGATACTACTTCACATCCCTCAACGTGGCAAAAATGAAAAGTCATTTCAACTAAGAGCTGGAGAGGCTGGTGGAAACGGAAGCTCCTCTACACTACTCCGGGGAGGGTAAAGAGGTGCCGACAGCTCTGTGGACGCACAGGCCAGCTGGGAAAGCTTGATGCAGCTGCCCAAGACCGGCAGGCCCACTCCTGGGTGTCGACCCCAGAGCAACTCTCCCCCTGGTGCACAAGAGACCTGGACGGGATGGGCACTGCAGCTGAGGAGACGGAAACAAGTTGCAAAAAGGTAGCGTGAAGAAGCATTTATAGCATACAACGCCTGCGGATACAAAGTAAAAGCACATTGTTGCCCACCAGGACCCAGACAGACTTGACAGGGGTTACAGAAGGGAGGAAGGACTGCAAAAGGGGCAGCTCAGGGCTCTTGTTATGTCCACAGCATTTTATTTCCGTAAAAATAAATTGAGGCAAATACAGCAAAATGTTTACAACTACTAAAACTGGGTGGTGGTTATTTTTTTTGTTTTTGTTTTTTGCATTGAAGCACAGATAAAGCATGCGTGCTATAGCACAATTACTGATTTTTCTTTTTTTTTTTTTTTGGTGGGCCGCGCCACCCGGCTTGCGGGATCTCAGTTCCCTGACCAAGGATTGAACCTGGGCCATGGCAGTGAGAGCCCGGAATCCTAACCACTAGGCCACCAGGGAACTCCCTACAATGACTGATTTTATTCTATTTTATTTTATTGATCAGTGGAAGAAAATACTGCCATTTTCCATCTTGGTCCAGGGAACTGAAATACAAGCAAAATCTGCTATGAAGAAAGTTAGGGGCAGGTGGGGAAACAAATCATTTTGTAGCTAAGAAACTGGGTCAACAAATACTTCACGAACTTGCCAGCGTTAGGTATGAGTCAAACATAAGCAGAGGGAAAGACGGGAATCGTGCCTCCCCTGGTAACCTCCCTGTGTGCAGACATTTCTGAAATGACATCTGCCATTCACGGGCCCAAGAGGGGGCATCGTTTGAGAAGGGGAACAAGACAAGGCCTACCTTGTTTCTGCCTGTGTTCTTGAAGGCTCGGTAGATGTTAAGCAGGGTGATGTGATCGCCCTCGCTGGATATGAACTTCTTCCGCACAGCCTGAACTTCATCCCGCCGGGAGGGGGGGTTGTAGAGAACGCTGTCCACTGACAGCAGGGAGATGATGGTCAGTATCTCCTCCGTGCAGTGGAATTTGGGGGACAGGAGGATGGTCTGCAAATCACAGTTAAAAACTGTGTAAGCCTAGTTTTCTCCTGGCTTCTGAATAAAGTATTTCCATATATTGCTTTTGCAGTTTCCCTTGTAAGGCGTTAAGGGGCAGGTGTTTCTAAAACCATGACTACGTATGTTATATTATTTCACTTTCTGTAAAACAGAGGGCTGCCTTCCCCGCATGATTCCATGTGGGTAGGGGGTCATGACTTAATATGGCTTGAATCCCACACTGAGCATAAGTCAGAGTTAGGCACAAAGTAGGCGTTAATAATTATTTACGAGAAAAAGTGAAGATTAATCTAGAAGCACTGGGTTGAGGAGTCTCCTCTGGGATGGCTGACCCGTAACACACAGAAAGGGGACTGAGGAGAGGATATCATTTACTTTGGCAAATTTGGGTTCTAACGGGAAAGCCGCCATCTTTCTTCCTATTGGAGTCAGGGTGAGCTGGCCGTCCTTGTTTTCAAGGGCACCCAACAGCTCCAGCTGGGCGATGGCTGCCTGAATGTGATCTAAAGAAAGACATAAAAAGGAGTCGAACATTCAGAACAGGACGAAGCTGCAGCTAGTTCATCACTTCAGGGCACTTCTGAGAAGCCTACGTCAAACCACGGCCACTCTGTCCCCATGAGGTCCTTTTCAAAGCTGTTAAGGACAACATTGTCTTCAGCTCAGTTCTCTTTAAATAGTGGCCCACAATTTGGCAATATGTGTGTAAATCTGAAACCCAGCAAAGTTACACTGATGAATTTCACCCCCAGATATACTCGGACATCGTACAGGGACCTGCATCTCCAGACGCACACACACAACAATGGAGATACCAGGTGCCTCAGAGGCCCCTGGTGAGAAGGACACTATTTACTACCTTATTCTTTTTAAATTTGAACCATGAAAATGCATTGCCTATTAAAGAATAAAGATGCATTTCTAAGAATGTAATAAATATATACACAGAAGGGAAATGATCTGTAAAATACATTAAGTGAAAAAAGCAATGTGCCACGCACCTATGGTCAACTAATCTATGACAAAGGAGGCAAGGATATACAATGGAGAAAAGACAGTCTCTTCAATAAGTGGTGCTGGGAAAACTGGACAGCTACATGTAAAAGAATGAAATTAGAACACTCCCTAACACCATACACAAAGATAAACTCCAAGTGGATTAAAGACCTAAATGTAAGACCAGACACTATAAAACTCTTAGAGGAAAACATAGGAAGAACACTCTTTTACATAAATCACAGCAAGACCTTTTTTGACCCACCTCCTAGAGTAATGGAAATAAAAACAAAAATAAACAAATGGGACGTAATGACACTTAAAAGCTTTTGCACAGCAAAGGAAACTATAAACAAGACGAAAAGACAACCCTCAGAATAGGAGCAACTATTTGCAAATGAAACAACGGACAAAGGATTAAGCTCCAAAATATATAAACAGCTCATGTAGCTCAATACTAAAGAAAAAACAACCTAATAAAAAAATGGGCAGAAGAACTAAATAGACATTTCTCCAAAGCAGACATACAGATGGCCAAGAGGCACATGAAAAGCTGCTCAACATCACTAATTATTAGAGAAATGCAAATCAAAAACTACAACAAGGTATCACCTCACACCAGTTAGAATGGGCATCATCAGAAAATCTACAAACAACAAATGCTGGAGAGGGTGTGGAAAGAAGGGAACCCTCTTGCATTGTTGGTGGGAATGTAAATTGATACAGCCACAATGGAGAACAGTATGGAGTTTCTTTAAAAAACTAAAAATAGAACTACCATACGACCCAGGAACCCCACTACTGGGCATATACCCTGAGAAAACCATAATTCAAAAAGACACATGCACCCCAATGTTCATTGCAGCACTATTTACAATAGCCAGGACATGGAAGCAACCTAAATGCCCATCGCCAGACGAATGGATAAAGAAGATGTGGTACATATATACAATGGAATATTACTCAGCCATAAAAAGGAATGAAATTGGGTCATTTGCAGAGACGTGGATGGACCTAGAGACTGTCATACAGAGTGAGGTAAGTCAGAAAGAGAAAAACAAATATCGTGTATTAACGCGTATATGTGGAATCTAGAAAAATGGTACAGATGAACCAGTTTGCAGGGCAGAAATAGAGACACAGATGTAGAGAACAAACGTATGGACACCAAGGGGGTTAAGTGGCAGGGAGTAGTGGTGGTGGGAGAAAAAAAAAAAAAAAAGCAATGTGCCAATGTCTATCGGTAGGAAAAGGATAAATGCATTTTGGTTTATTCATAGGCTAGAACAGTATTTAGTAATGAAAATGCATCAGACATAAACCTTATAAAACATGATGAACGAGAAGGGAAGGTCACTGGGAAATCGAGGCATAAACATGCCAACCGAAACAATGCACGTGCATGGAATAAAATATTCAAGAAAAGCGAGGGATTAACGGACAAAACCTGGGGGGTGGTGAACTTGAGGTGGGGAGTGCGGCAGCCTCCGGAGGCTTTGCAGCCCTGGTAACGGACGCACAGGTGTGGCTTTGATATTTCTACCTGACAGGAGTGTGCCTCGTTTGTATGCAGAGATTTAGCAAGTGAAAGAAAAAAAAGTGTAGAACAGTGCACAATGTGTGTTGCTATTTGTGTTTTAAAAAGAGACTATATGGAATTCCCTGGCGGTCCAGTGGTTAGGACTCCATGCTCTCACTGCGGAGGGCCGGGGTTCGATCCCTGGTCAGGGAAATAAGATTCCGCAAGCCGTGCAGCCAAAAAAAAAAAAAAGCAAAGTTGATCCCAGTCTTGAAGGCTGGTGCCTTTGCTCTTGGCCTGTTTCTGGAAGAAGTGCTGGAAAGCTGAGTGAAAGGCCCATAAGTGCTGTTGCACCTGGGGCCGGAGACGCCAGATCACAATCCTTTCAGCAGGCACCCCGGTCTGGGAGGAGGTTGGAATATACGTGTCTAAGGACTGATGAAATAAAATTCGTATGATAAATAAATAAATAAAAGACTACATGTACTTGCAAAGATTTTCTCTAGAAGACACTGGGAAATGGTCACAGTGGTTGCTGTAGAGGACGGAAACTAAGATCACGGAGGGGCCCTGTATACCCATCAACTGTTTACTTTTTTAACCAGTTGCGCTTCTTCACTTAAAAAAAAGGAGAGAGAGGAAAAAAAAAGAAAATGGTATGTGTTGAAGAGATGCCAAGTACTAAGCTACCATCATTAAAACTACCAATTATTTTTTCTTCCACCATGGAGAGATTATCAGTGAAGGGCAGGGACCCATCAAATTCCAGTCAAAAGCAAAGAAACTTAATCTTTTCAGTGCTTTTGCTGGCAAAAGTACGATTTCGCTAGGTTTGCAGTATCCTGTGGACCCCCTCGACCACCTTCACTGGTTCCTGTGGTCTCGGAACCTGCCCGTGATGCCTACGTGAAGCCGCCGATCCTGCTCCGCGATGGTGCTGACAGCACCGCATCTCTCCTTTCATGATCCTGAGTTTCTTCTCTGAGAGTTAAGGCTGTTATCCACCAAATTATACTAAACAAAAGGAGACCGCTGGCAGACCTGGTTCTTCCTGTCCATTCTGTACACCTTCCCGAAGACCCCGCTCACCTGGAGACGGTTTGGACATGAAGTCAAAGGTGAGCACGTCTGGGACTTTCATTGCGAGAAGCTGCAGCGTCACACTCGTCAGGTTACACCTGCAAGCGTGGGAGACGCAGGTGGTTCATGCAGGTGGCTCCTGGCCCCCCTGCCGGCGAGGCAAGAGCCGCCCACCAAGGAGAGTCAGTCAGAGGATACGGGCCACAGGGACAGGAGCCTCGGGACAAAGGGCAGGTGTGGGAGCCCCTTGGGCCTACCTTTGGATCTCTGGCACCGTCATCTTCTCAAACTTCTCAAACTCATCCTCCGTGTAGAGCCGGTAACAGACACCACTGTCCTCTCTGCCAGCCCGTCCGGTGCGTTGCCAGGCCTGGGTCTTTGACACCCGCTGCACAGCTAACACCTCCAGGCCACTGTCTGGTGGGAGAATGGCCCGTGTTAGAGCTTTGCTCATCACATGAACGAACTCTACAACGTGGACAATCAGAAGCATTGCTCGGAACACCAGGGATCCTTTCTGTGACACACGAGTCCAGAAAAACTCAAGCCTATGTCAGAAAGCACAAAACCAGACTGGTCTGTGGTGAAACAAGGCCTTTGCTGTGAACACTGTGTGATATCTGTGACTAAAACATCAGAAGGACCTCGTGCTTGGGGCAGGGACCCAGGAGGGTGGATTTCAGAGGCCTTGGCTTCGATCACAGGTGACAACAACCCCGTTTGCCTAGGACTGAGGGGGTCTCCCAGGACTTGGGACTTTCGGTGCTAAAACTGAGACAGTTTCCAGCAAACCAGGATGGTTGGTCCCGCATCAAACGATGACCCAAAAATGAAATGACTCCAGTCCCCTGTGTGTTGCATCCTCCCTCCTGCTCTATTATAAAAGAGAGACAATGTAATGCTGTTACGCCTAGGAGTGAATGAGACCGAGTTTCTTATAAAGGTGTATTTTGTGCCAGGCACTGGAGAACCAAGCCCTTTCACAGACGTGGTCCCCAGAGACACACATGAATGACAGTACCCTTGAAGGCTTAGCAGTGCATTTCAATTAAATGTTCGGGAGCCATAATTTCAGCTGCCTCAAATCCTCTGTGGAGTAAAGCAAGGTAGAAAACAGACCTGAATAAAAATGACTTCAAGCAAGCTGCCCACCGCACACACTCAGGAAACAGCTAGTGCCTCGCCCCAGCCTGGGGGGTCTGCTTCCTTCCTGGGATACTGGAGGTCAAGCCAGCCTTGCTCAGGTGTCATTTCCGAGGAAGCCTCTGATGTGGTATCAGGCTGTCCCTGGCCTGAGAGCCATCATTCTCGCCTACCTTCCGAGGGGGTTTCATGCCCTCTGCCCAGGTCCCTGACCATCTGTTCCCAAGTTTGCCACATCTGGGCTCTTCTTTCCTGCCTCACGTGCCTTTCTGGCCCTGACTGCTGGACTGTGGTGCCTGCCACCCGAATCTCAGGTAGTTACGGACATGAGACGATCATTTGGGGGAAACTGTGGGACACAGGCCGCTCACTATACAGAGAAGAGACGTTCAGGAGGTACAGATTCTCACCGGGGTTATACTTCTTTGCTTTAACCATGCCCGTGTCAACTACATATTTTATTCCTGTAATGGTTATGGAGGTTTCAGCGATGTTGGTTGAAATGATCACTTTGCGACAGCCCTAAAAGGAGGAAGAAAACCAAAGAGCCACATGACACACATATGATTCGTAAGTTTTAACACACATGCCTCACCGTGAATTGTCACAACTCACTCGTGATCAAGAGGAGATGACTTTGTTATTATGACAGTCATTAATATTGATGGCTGGTCACTACATTGGGCGGGGCGGGGTGGGGCGAGGTGTGGGGAATGTTTCAGTCTTCGAAGTTTATTTTGAGGCGATGAGACGTGGTGGGAGAGGCACAAGATTCAGAAGCAGGTAGACGTGGGCTGGGGTCCTGGCCCTGGCAGCTTCCTCCTGTGCCCCTTGGGCAACTGTCACTTCACCCCTCGGGGCCTCGGAACTGGGATGGTGACCCACCTTGCGGTTCTCGAGAGGATGAGAGACAGTATGTGTCAAGTGCTGGCACAGTGCCTGGCACAGCACGGACACCCAATAAACGTATTGTGGACACATGCTCTGTTTACGGTGGGCTTTGGAAGAGTCACTGAGCCTCTGGCTTCTGCCTTTGCCTCTCCCTCACCCCCGGACAGCTGTCTCCCTGTTCTGACCGTGGCAGAGCCGTGTCTGCAGCCCCGCACTACCCTCCTGCGTCTTTCCAGTTCATGTGTGTGGTCCCTGCACATCCCGTCCCACACACCTTATCTGGAGCCTGCTGACAGGAGCACAGGCCCCACTGGTGCATCCGTCTGGGTACCCAGGGATGGGGCTGGGCAGGAGAAGGGGTGCACTCACCTTCGGGGCCCCCTGGAAGACGCGCAGCTGCTGGGCGTAGGGCAGGGAGGCGTAGAGCGGAAGGGCCAGCATGGAGGGGCAGCCGTCTGGGAGGTGTTTGGCAATGTCCCGGCAGGTCTTGCTCATGGCTTCGATCTCCTCCTGCCCGGTGAGGAACACGAGGATGTCCTGAGAGCAGGGGGCTTCCTACAGAAAAGGCAGAGTGGGGTTACCAGGCCTTGACAGAAGCGCAGGTTGCACAGAACAATGGTCACTGATGAACTTTCCCGGTTATTCTTCTTAACTCTGGAGACATAAGTGAGCCTAAACATCGGTGTCTCCCCTGGGAGAAAACCCACACCGAGAATGCACAGCTGCAACTTACTCGAGTTAGCCAGCTATGTTTAAAAACGAATTAAGGAGGTTTTGAAGAAAGATCGCCAGATTGCTTTTGCAACAAGAACAATGCCATGAAAAGCACAATCAGGCAAGCAAATAAAATCTGCATGAAGCTGCCTTCCTTTCATAATCATCTTGAAAGATGAAGCTGACAAAAGAGATGATGTGGGGAAATGCTGATCCCCGGAAATGGCCGGAAGCACTCACGCTGGAACAGGAGCCCTAATCGAGTGAGGCCGTCAAACGCGCTTTCATAAACCCCCAAAGCACGCTGAACTTGGACGAGGGACTGAGACGCCAGGCTTCACTGGATCCTTCACCTCGCAAAGGGAAGAACATGTAAGTGTTAACTGCATACCCATTGATCCAATCTTTCTCTGACGTCTGTTCAGATACATTAATTTGTAGAGTACTTGTCTGGCAAAATGATTGAAAAATGTTTAACAATTATCTATATGTTGTGCATGTGTATGTGTCTATATATATATATATATATATATATATATATATATATATATATATATATGTCTATGTATGAATATATATCTATGTATTTATATGTGTGCATGTAGTTTTTTAGCCCGGTATTAATAGGACAAATGTTCAGAGGTGCACACACACAGAAAGGATAAAATCTTTTTTTTTCTTTTTTTTGGTCGCGTGGTTTGTAGGATATTAGTTCCCCGACCAGGGATTGAACCCGGGCCCCGGTAGTAAAAAGCACCGAGTCCTAACCACTGGACTGCCAGGGAATTCCCAGGATAAAATTTACAACAGTCAAAGCTTCATCAAGGGGAGGACTCATCAAAGCCACCATGTAACCTGAGGGCACTGCAGGCACTATTCACGAAAAATCCTCGTCTCAAGTTTGCTTTTAGCAGCTAAACAAGGCAGACTGACCTTCTCCAAATACTATCAAAATGACGGTGAAGGTATAAGCCCAGGAAGACAGGGTTTCAACCCATTTTTGAAAGATGAAGAGACGGGGTGGGAAGTGAGTGACTTGGCCGGGCAGAGGGAGTCCCGACGGGGGAGCGTGCAGACGGGGTGGTGGGCAAGCGGTGCGCCCACTTCCCTGGAGAAGCCACAAAGGCTCGGGCTCAGAGCAAGCCTAGGGGGCTTGTGCCGGCACGAGGACCCAAGTGTCAGCTGGAAGTCTGAGTACAGTGTGGTTGAACCCCCAAGTCCCCTCCTCCACCCGATGCGGCCAGGAGGCTGGGCAGACACGGGGTGCTGTCGTGGGATTCAACACAGGAGGATGGCAGGGGGAAGAGCCAAGAGGACAGCTGTGCGGAGGCCTAGGAGAGCAACCTGTTTGGAGCAGAAAAGCAGCATAAATAAAGGACCTGGGAAAGAGTGGATTGTGTTTGAACACATAAAAAATATTCATGATTGGCATGTGATAGATGTTAGAACCCTTGGGGAAAAATTGGCCGTACGTACATAGAAAACTTGTACGACTGTGTGGAACAAGGAACAAGGCACTGCGATGGTGCACAATGTAGGGTCGTAATATTGTAAAGACTGATACTTGATTTAAAAAGACATGCTGGGGCTTCCCTGGTGGCACAGTGGTTAAGAATCCGCCTGTCAATGCAGGGGACACAGGTTCGAGCCCTGGTCCGGGAAGATCCCACATGCCGCGGAGCAACTAAGCCTGTGTGCCACAACTACTGAAGCCCACGTGCCTAGAGCCCGTGCTCCGCAACAAGAGAAGCCACCACAATGAGAAGCCCGCGCACCGCAACGAAGAGTAGCCCCCACTCGCGCAACTAGAGAAAGCCCACGCGCAGCAACAAAGACCCAAAGCAGCCAAAAATAAATACACAAATAAATAAATTAAAAAAAAAAAAAAGACATCCTGATATATCATTTTGAGAGGATGTTTCAGAAACAGGAAAGTAACATCCAAGGGAAACAGTTAAGAAATTGAAGGCGTACCTTCAAGAGCAGGATCTGGGCTGGGAAAGTGAAAGCAGCTCCTGTTTTTTTATGAGCTTTTTAGAACTAAGTACTTGACTTTTTTTTTTAATTAATTAATTAATTAATTAATTAATTTATGGCTGTGTTGGGTCTTCGTTTCTGTGCGAGGGCTTTCTCTAGTTGTGGCAAGCGGGGGCCACTCTTCATCACGGTGCGCGGGCCTCTCACTATCGCGGCCTCTCTTGTTGCGGAGCACAGGCTCCAGACGCGCAGGCTCAGTAATTGTGGCTCACGGGCCCAGTTGCTCCGCAGCATATGGGATCTTCCCAGACCAGGGCTCGAACCCGTGTCCCCTGCATTGGCAGGTGGATTCTCAACCACTGTGCCACCAGGGAAGCCCTATTTGACTTTTTTTTTTTTAATTTATTTATTTATTATTTATGGCTGTGTTGGGTCTTTGTTTCTGTGCGAGGGCTTTCTCTAGTTGCGGCAAGTGGGGGCCACTCTTCATCGCGGTGCGCGGGCCTCTCATTATCGCGGCCTCTCTCATTGCGGAGCACAGGCTCCAGACGCGCAGGCTCAGCAATTGTGGCTCACGGGCCCAGCTGCTCCGCGGCATATGGGATCTTCCCAGACCAGGGCTCGAACCCGTGTCCCCTGCATTGGCAGGCAGATTCTCAACCACTGCGCCACCAGGGAAGCCCCCTACTTGACTTTTTAAACTTTAAACTATACACCCATCACTGAGCTTAAAATAAAAATTAGCTTTCAAAAGTTGGCTTCTAGATTTTTTCAGAAAGTTAATGGAAAGGTAAAAACAGTCAATTTTATACAAATTAAACCAAAAAATGAGATTTAATCACTCGAAATTTTAAGTAAATGTTTAATAAAATGAAAAAAAATTTGAAATGTTTCTCTGTACAGTTTTTTTTTTTTTAAAAGAAAACTCTAGGGCTTCCCTGGTGGCGCAGTGGTTGAGAATCTGCCTGCCAATGCAGGGGACACAGGTTCGAGCCCTGGTCTGGGAAGATCCCACATGCCGCGGAGCAACTAAGCCCGTGAGCCACAACTACTGAGCCTGCGCGTCTGGAGCCTGTGCTCCGCAACAAGAGAGGCCGCGATAGTGAGAGGCCCGCGCACCGCGATGAAGAGTGGCCCCCACTCGCCGCAACTAGAGAAAGCCCTCGCACAGAAACGAAGACCCAACACAGCCAAAATAAATAAATTAATTAATTAATTAAAAAAAAAAGAAAACTCTAAATTGCAACCCATTATTGGTTAATACACCAACTGTTTTTTTTTTTTTCAATGAGACAGAAAATACCAGAGGACATCACATGTAGTAAAAGGAGACAGTGTCTCCTAAGACTCATTTTAGTTCTACACATTGTGTCCTGGGTTGCAATATAAAATGTGTTTCTTACTGGGGGTTCCAATCAAAATATGCTCGCGAGTCACTGCTTTAACATATGGACGTTTTCTGGCTCAGCTGAGAAAAGATGCTGGTCAGGGTTGAGTTATTTTTTTTACATAAAAAAAAAGACACTGAGAAAAAGGATAAAGACGTGGACATGGCAAACGAACTCCATATTCAACTTCAGGACACAGCTCACAAAATGGTTTCGTTCGGCAGCTTTTCCTTTCAAGACTGAATGCTCGAGGTCAAACAGGCCTTCCCAGGAATCTGCACCCCAGTGCCTACCTGGTGGATCTGGAAGACGGAGACCAGGGCCGCATGCAGGTAATCGTGCTGGGGCTGCTTGGTGTAGAAAATCTGGATCGGGTGCTGCCGGCCCTCCAAGTAGAGGACGGGGGCTCCGCTGAAATACTGGGAGAACAGGTCCACGTCCATCGTGGCCGACATCACAATCACCTGCGTGCGAGACAGGGGCAGAGGATGGGGACAAGCTCGGACCAGCCTTTTTGTGCCCCCGCTGAGCCCTGAAGGCCGCCGAGGAGGCCCGCGCCCCCCATGCCCACTGCCCTGGGTCCCTCAGCAGCACAGGCTGCACCTACTTTGAGAGGCAGCTTCCCCAGCTCCTTTCGCCTCTTCTGTGCAGCTTTCACCACCCCAAAGAGCACATCCGTGTGGATAGTCCGTTCATGGGCTTCATCCAAAATGACGCAGCTGTACTTCCGAAGCAGGGAGTCTGAAATGGCCTCGCGCAGAAGCATGCCGTCCGTCAGGAACTTGATCTTGGTGTCCTCCGAGGTGACATCGTCGAAGCGCACCGTGTAGCCAACCTGTGTGGAGACACCACTCATTCACTCAGCAAACGTGTGTTCAGCACCCAGTGTCTCTGGCACGGTGCCAGGCGCTGGTGCTATCGCAGCGAACAGGACCAACTCCGACCCTGCCCTGCTCCCAGGGCAATGGACGCACGCCTTCAACTACAATGATGATAAACGCTACAAAGAATTTAAAACTAGCCTCCTCCTCCCAGCTACTTCATAGTTTCAAGTGAAGCTATGTACACATATGAAAAGATGTCCAAGATATTTTTAAGTCAAATGGGTAGACACACACACAAACATGAATAAATCTGACTTATATACAGTTCTGGGACTCATTCTCAATACCCACCTATATACTAGAAAAATGCTTACAAATTTGTAGAAAGATATGTAGATAAAAGACTTAGCAGACGTTACTGAAGCCTTAAAAGCGCTCAGGAAAAAAACAGCTAATTTATCCAAGTTGCCAACAGATTTTGAAAGCAAAGCAAGTGGGACTGACA